>NC_059136.1:15286613-15591088 GCF_020740605.2 Lemur catta
AGCCTTTACTTTGGGGGGTTTGTTCTGGTTTTGTACTTTCTCTCCTCCCTGTGGAGGCTGCACATGAAAGGCTGGGGCCAGGCCCGGCATGGGGGTGGGAGGTGGGGGCTGTTAGTTTCTCTTTGATTTACCCAAGAACAGCAGGAAGCTTGCTCTACCTGGAGATGTCTGGCTGTCTCCTTCCGGCGGGTCCCAGACTTTGCTGAGAATAATTCCTTCTTGAAAAAAAACATAACAATTCCCATTAAATGTTTCAAACTGCCCACACCAAACTCAAAGCTCAGAGAGAGGGCTTTGAAGGCTTTTCACGGAACAAAAATAAAACCTTCGCAGACCTTGGAGAGATGTTGCTGAAATAACTCCCAGGTATGTGAAATGCGCCTGAGATATGTGAGCCGCAGAACAACAGCCCCAGTGCCCGAGGTGGGGCAGGTTTGATGAACAAATGGAAGAAATGAGGGTCGTGGGAGGGAGGCTGCTTCCACGGATGTCACAGATTATCTGATTTGATCCAACATGGGGCCAAAGTTGCCATTGCTGATTGTCTCCACTAACGAGGGGAGCAGATTATCCCCAACAATGAATCAATCCCCGGCCACCTTCCCCCTTCCCACCTCCCATCGGGATGGCTGGGGATGAGGGGCCCAGCCCAGGCAGGAACCCCATGGAAAGGAATTCGAGGTTGTTCTGAGCTCAGAGTCTAAAGCCAGCCATGCCCCAATTCAATTCATTCAGTCAGTCAATAAACATTCATTGCACACCTACTATATGCCAGGCATTGTTCTAGGGGCTCGAGATGCAGCAGTAACAAAACAAAGATTCCTGGACATCATGCTGCGTGGTCCAACAAACCCAGGTGCATAGGACAGTTCCCCAGAGCTGCCCTTCTCAAACTGGAACCGACAGGCAAATCACCTGGGCCCCGTGAGCAGGAGCACCTGATCAGGATTTGTAGAGGACGCTGGGGCCCCGCACACCTAACCGGGCCCCAGGCTGCTGGCCCGTGGTCACAGCACCTTGCAGTCTGGGTTCCAGCCAGCTCTGCCACCTGCTGCGTTGGCTTGGGCAAGCTTTTTGACCACATTCCACCTCAATTTTCTCATCTATAAAATAGAGGTTCAGATAGACCCCATCTCACAGAGATGTATTATGGGGAAAATTTTTCTTTTTCTTTTCTTTTTTGCCTAAGCTACTTGCACTGGGTTCCTCCGTCACTTACTAGTGTCTAATCCATGCATCTTTGTGTCTTGCTCACGCTCTGAGCTTCCCCGTCTTTCCTGCCTCACTGTCGGGCCTACTTGGTTCAAAAGGCTCCTTCCAGACCTGAGAACGTAGAAGGGTGCACGGTTTCTCCTCAAATGCCACCACTTGGCAGGGCTGAGGGTGGGAGGGGAGGGTTTCTGCCCAGAACCGCTGCTGGATGTCTCGTCATCCACAGCCTCCAGCAGAGGGGACAGAGCAGACAGCCGTGGACAGCCACGTCCCATGGGGACCTTGGATCAGCTGGAAAGATGGAAGAGCCGAGAGTTATTCAGCGCCCAGGACTGCAGTCACACTTCCTGGGTGCAACTCCTGGCTCTTCTGCTGGAGACCTGGGCCACCCGAGGCAAGGTGGCCTCTCTGCTCCTCCTTTCCTCTCAGAGCAATGCCAACTCCTAGACCTGGTGGCTCCCCCATGTCTCTGCTCTTCTGGGATCCTGCTTGGAAGCAGGCCCACAATCGGCCTGGCGGGAAGGCATCTGTGCCAGCCAGGTGGCATTTTAACTTGGGGCTTCAGTCTCCCGAGCAGGTTTGTGATTTAGATGCTATTAGTGGTGGTCACATCGGTAGGGTGTGGGGACTGATGCCAACCTCAGTTCCAGCAGGGGCTCCAATGTCTTTACTGGCGGTACTTCCAAAGCTGAAAGAGTAAAAATGAACCTGACATTATGACCCACTGGGCAGGGCAGGGAGCATGTCCAGTGATGCCCGAACCCCTTCATCTGAGCAGTGACCAGTCCGAGCGCTTGAGCCTGCGTCAGGCACGGGCAACTGCGGCTGTGACTCACAGCCTTCAACGTCCACCCTGCTGCCCACCACACCCTCTGGCGAGGGCCTTGGTCTCAGTGAGAATCCAGTCCCCCACTTACTGCGTGTACAACTACAGAGACTAGACAAGTCATATATGTCCTCTGGGTCTCAGGTTTTTCATGTATAAAACGAGAACATTGGAATGATGGCTCTAAGGATGCTTGGCTTAATGCCAGCTGGGACGACAGCATCTCCTGGAGGACGAGGGTCTAGAATATCACCATAGCAGGTGGATTCAGCCCCATGCAGCCCCCCAAACCCCACGTGGAGGCTTCCTCTTCTACAGCACCACCATGCGATATTTGGGACACACGTAGACATTATTCATTGCCCATGTGAAATTCAGTGTTACTTGGGTATCCTCTATTTCATCCGGCAACCCTACCCCCGACCCCGTGCTCTGCTTTGGTCCCCTTCCCCCGGCCTCCCAGCCTCCCTGGAGTCTCCTCACCTTGCTGCCACCCCGGCCCAGATGCCCCTCGTCAGCTGGGGGAAGAGGATGTTCCGTGTCTTCTCTACACTGTCATTAAGATACAAACTCGATGCTTATCTCCACCTTCCTTTTTGATTTGCAAGAAGCCATCTTGGATTTTTTTTAAAGCATATATCACCTGTTTCTTGTTTCTTTTTTATTTTTTCATTCCCACTATAACTTTTTTTCTTCTGAAAGCAATGTGGGTGTGGCCGCCTCTGAGTGACCACCAGGGAAAAGGGTGGGTGTGAGGATTTTGGAAAAGTTCAGGGATGAATCTGTAGAGACACTGTCCCCCTGCGCAGTGAATCCATGACGCTGCTGTCACTGGGGTGGGTGGAGGGGGTGGAAGTCACTCTGGGAACCCGAGGGGGTGGACAAGGTTTAACCATTCTGAGGGCGTCTTGTCTGGAGCCCAGCTGTGTGTGTTGAGGAGGCCCATTTAAATATTTAAAATACTTAGTGAACTCATTTTTGCAGTAGGAAATGCTTGATTTTTGCTCAAATAGTACAAAATGGAATTGAGCGAAGCCTCACTCCTTCCTCATCCCCAAGCCTTTTCTCTATTCTCCAGAGGCCAACTCAAGGATGACACAGATCGTGCACCCTCGGGCGTACTTGTCCCTTGGTGGGTATGTTGTGTGCACAGACTGTAGCTGTACAGTTTGCACCGTTCTGCATCCTGCTTCCTTGCCTTGCTCTCTGGCCTGTCTGCAGTCGACTTTAGGTGGGTCGCCACAGGCAGTGGGGGAGGGGGCCTCAGCATCTGTGCTGGGGTTCAGGGAGAGGGCCTGGCACCAGTCGTCCACGGAACACTTGGATAGCCCCTGGGAATGTCACCCCCCTTCTGGAACTGTTGGTCCAGATCGCTGATTAATATTTACAACAACACTTTAAAACTCAACTTTGCATTCAAAAGAGTGTCCAGTGGTTTACCAGGGGCATAGCTTTTGGATTCCATCTGATCTTTGTTGGTGTGCTTAGAGCTATTTGCATACACTTTTAATTAGTGTATACATGCCGACTTTTGTTTTGTCCCCTTTAATATCACTGCTCATAAACACTTCCCTGCACTAACATAAGATCATATCTTTTTGATTTGCAATGGAAAAACTGTGTCACTATTTTTTCCATCACTCAAGCATCTATGGAGTTGATCTTTTTGCCAGAGTTCTCTCGCTGGTGTTTGAATACAAAAAGGAATGTGAACTATGTCATCTGAAAACTGCTGATTAACTATGAAAATGTCTCAGCTCTCATTTGCTCTACACGTGAAGATTAAAAGCAATAACAGTCACGTACCCTCCTTCCTTTTCTTCAGAACACAGCAAGTGGAGGAGCACCCCACCCGCACCCCGTCTTCATCACACATGCCATTCCTTGCAGGCTCTTGGCAGTGCAAAGGATTAGTAAACTATGTCAAAGGCCAGGCGCCAAAAATCACACCCCACGCTAGCCAGGAAAACCCTCCCCTCCCCAGCCATGCCTTCTTCCCGCCATCCCCCCACCCCAGGCGCCCCGTATAACATCACTGAGCAGAGAGTGGGCGCTTTGGCTAACTCTCCCCTTCACAACTTTCACTGAAACACCTTCTGGACCACACTGGGAATCAGAGTGTACATGTTCCTCCTTGGAGGATGACAAGGCTGAGTCTTCTTAAAGCCAGCATTGCCATTAGAAATTTTGCACGAAAGGTGAATTTTGAGCTTGGTGCAGACATCGGTAACCGGAGATGTGATAACACAACATGTAGCCACTGGTGCGGAAGGGGAGTCACCCAATTAGAAGACGTGGCAGTGGATGGGCGAGTGCTGGGTCCTAGAGCCCACTCCACGGGGCACGGGCTGTTCTTGAGATTCTGGGTTCCCACAGGGGCCCTGGAGAGGGGCTGGGTCAGCCGACAGTGGGGGCACCAACGGTGGTTACCAGACCACGGTCTGGCAGGACAGCAGGGTTCCCGGAACCAGTACAGCTGTCACTGGGAGTACTGGCTAAACACCAGCCCCGGGGGGGAGCATAAGTTTGGACTCCCATGGGAGCCCCGCCTTCTTTCCCTGTGCTTGTCCTGAGGCCATCTCAGTAATCCTTCTATCCTGCAGAGATGGGTTAATGAGAAGGGGAACGTACTGAAGACTGGGGCAGCCAGGAGAGACCGTGGTCCGGCACAGACAGGGGCAAAACGCTGCCCCGTCCGCTGTCTCACCCGCCCTGCCCTCTGCCCCCACGCGCCTCTCAAAACCTTGCTAGAGGGCCTGAGCAGCTCAGCTCTGACAACGGTGACTGTATCGGTCACATTTCACCCTGGGTGCTCTGAAACTGAAAGGGGGCAATTAACAATCACACCAGGTCCACCCCTGGCAAACCACCAACTTCTGTCTCCCCAGCTCTGACTTATAAACCCCCTTGCACAAGAAAAGTCAGTGTTTTGCTAAATAGGGAGCCTTTATTTTCCCTAAACATTCTCCTCAGAGACAGGAACAGGTTTCTCCCCACGAGTCAATTCAGCTGCTAAGAAAATACTTTCTTCCTGGCCTTCCAAGTATATTGTCAGACGGAGGAAAGGAAATAAATATGTAAAGAAACGAATATTTTATGGGCAGTCTTTGTGTACAAGGAGCTCCATGTTCAACGTCATTTAACTTAATCCTCACAACCCTGCGGGAAAGGTGGGATTTTTCCCATTTCGTGGATGAGGAAATTGAGACGGCAAGGGGTCCCGGCTGCTGGGTGGGAGGGTGAGGATTCTAACCAGCTAATCCAGCTTGTCTGGCTTCATGATCCGAGCTTTCCCAGGACAAATTACCAATATCTCCAAAAGGGAAGCCATGAGGTATATCCAGAAGGCCATTTACCCTTAAAATGAGCTTTCTTCATAAGGGACTTAACTTGAGCCCGGAGACATTTGACCCCTTCCTGCGCAAGCATTTTCCTTTTCTATTTTGGATCCTTTGACATTTTTCATCAGTGGACTGCTTCTGACCGGTTTTGATAGCCACATTTTTATTTACATGCAAATTCTCAGCAAGTAGCCCACATGTAAATACTATACTAATTATTAAACTCGGGTCGCTCATCAGAAGGCCGTGTCCTAATTGGCCGCGAGGTTGCCGATAACCCGCAGTAGCCTGATTTGGAGCCCCAATTTTCACATCTGCATAATAAAAAGAAACAGGAAGCTGAGAGTGTACACCTATTTTATGTGTTTCTTCAAGGTCAAATCATCTTTTATTCCATTCCCAATCTACATATTCATAAAGACCTTTGTACAATTAATGAGACAGAAGATTAAATGGTTGCAGATTAAGAACAAACCCTACTGTTCTAATTAGAGTAAAAATTACTTAGTCAATCAGATTAGAATTCCAAATTCAAACTAGCTAACATGGAGGCATAGTAATGCCAACACACACACTCCCCCTGGCTGGTAGCCCACCTACAGCCGGTGGAGGCAGGTAGGAAAAGCCATAAACCCTGGGAATTATTTCCACCTATGCAAAGACCCTTCTAAGTGCCCCTGGTGGCGGAGGAATGCAGGAGAGGGGATGGAATCCCATCCCATCTCAACAAGGCTACACTGTTTAGCCCCAGGGGGTTGGAAGAAGAAGCAGTCTGCCCACGTTGATCGATTGTGGATTTTCTCAGGCTCCTCCTTGGAGAACCTTAAGGAGTTCCAACAAGTAGTGAGTGCTGGGGATGAAGTTTTGGGGGCCGGGGCCTGGATACAGAGATTTAAGATGTAGTCCCTTCTGTTGGGGAGCTTGCAATTTCCTTTGGGACGTCAAGACCTGTACCTGTGGAGATAATTTAGCAGCAGGGTCCTCACCTGGGCTCCGTGGACTCCTTGAGCAGTGTTTCTTCAAGTGTGGCTCTAAAACACGCATCTAATGATCAGATACGTTGGCCAAATGCAGGTCCCCTGTCACACCCCAGACCAGCTAGCAAGGCCTGAACATCGTATTTTTGAAAAGTCCCTGATGATTCTGATGCACACTGAAGTTTGCAAACCACTGGCTTGGAGGTGTCTGTGGATGGACATTAGAGAATCCATGGACTCCCAGATATCACACACATTTTATTTCTATGTACATTTTTCTCGAGAGAGGTCCCTGGCTTCCATCAGGTTCTCAGGAAGTGTTCATGCTAAAAAAAAAAAAAATTAATATCCCTGGGATAGAAGAAAGAGATTAGCAGAGCAGGATTCAGCACATCAGCAGACACTGGCCACGGTAAAACCCAGGACAAATCACAGAGCTCGAGGTTTAGGGAGGTCCCTGGTGCAGTCAGGTGATGGCAGTTCTTTCCTTCCACCCCAGTGGGGCAGGTGACAGCAGCACAGGGGCTCAGAGAGAAAGGAGAGGGTGACACAATGGCCTGGAGGGGTGCTCTGGTCCACAAAGGAAGGGCATGTTCTGGGTGGGGACTTGGCCTGAGCAGAAGGTGGGAGTTGACATGGCCAGAGAAGGAGCCAGGCATGGGCCTGCTGCCCATGGAGCACTGTGGATGCGAGTCTCTGCCTCCTTTGTTGAGCAAGCCCAGTCTCTCCTTCTTGTCCTCCATTATTCCCATGAAACTTGGAGCTTGGTCCCGTTTGCACCTGGAGCAGATGGCCACCTTCTCTGTCTTGAGTGCCTCCCCCACCCTGGGGAGCAGGAGTCCTCTGCTGACCCACTGCATGGTCCCTAACGAGATCACGTCTGCCTGTGTGGAGGGGCGATTAGCCTGTGGCACCGGGTTGTTACCCTTTGCAAGTAGCCCTCGGCCTGCCCAGCTGTCTGCCCACCGGGGGCCGCACACCTGGCTGGCCCAGGGCAGCTGCTGGGAGCCACTCCTTGGCAGCTGGCTCATTAGCAGACACCGCCTCCCCAGCAGGCAGAGCTAAGTGGGGGATGTCACTTGGGCCTGTCTGGGCCTCGATGGCAGGAGTGGTGCATGGCCACCATGCGGCTCTCATAAGGCAGCTTGGCCCTGGAGTGTCGGGAGGGGACTTTCTACCCATGCAGGGATCCAGGCGCCTTAGCGGGCAGGGCCCTCATTTTGTGGAAGGCTCCTGAGGCCCCTGCCCTGCCCTGCCTGAAGAACCTTCCTCAGGGCCGGCGGGACAATGAAGGGAGACACGGACAGTCTCTCGGAGCAGGCTGTCTCCTGAATTTGGTCAGCAGGTTCGTCCTCCACTCAGATCTGTTGCGTCTCCAGCACATGGACTCTAATCTCCATCCCTGAAGCTCAGGAAAAGCCTCTGAACTGCACTCCATCTCCCCCAGCTTTTCCTGCCCCTCCCTGTACATCCCCTTGTTTTGGTTCCCTCCCAGCCCGGGGTCAAGGTGGCAAGCTCGCAGGGCAGAGGAAGTGCAGCCCAGGGTTCCCAGAGCGCCTGGACACGCCCACCACCGCCTGGCCCCAGAGAGGAATGGGACTCCCAGAGCCAGGTACCTGGCTCTCTTTTGCCCGTCACCCTCCATCCACCCTCTGTGCTGCCCACCCCAGCGCAGGCCCTGTGGAGGCTGCCAGCTTCCTGCGGCCCCACACCTGCTCTTGCAGCAGCTGTCTGCAGGCCTCTGGGGGCTGCAGGGCTTCCAGGAGGTCCCTGTGGATGTCTCTGTCCACACCCGGTGGAGAGCCCCACACTCTGCCTGAGCACCTGTCCTTTGGCTTTGATCCTCGTCCAAACCCAAGGCTCACATATTGTCTTTCAAATTACTCAATGGGGCGAGGGGGTGGCTTGGGGTGGGGGAGAAAGAGAAAGCTTAGGGAACAGTTTACTTCAGGGTGGGGGTCTTCAGACACGGAGAGAATCCACACACCCCCACCCCAGCTTGAGCCCAGAGAGTCAGAGCCAGGGAGGCCTCAACTGGGCTTCCCAGAGCAGGTCCTGTCCCTATTAGTCTACTCCGTGGCAACACGCCACAGACTGGGTAGCTTAAACAGCAGAAGTTTGTTTTCTTACGGTTCTGGCAGCTGGAATTTTGCACTCAAGAAATTGGCAGGGTTGGTTCCTTCTGAGGCCTCTCTCTGCGCAGCTACATGGCTGCCGCTCCCTGTATCTTCACATCACCTTCCCTCCGTGTGTCCAGATTTCCTCTTCTTATAAGGACACCAGTCAGATTGGATTAGTAACCCCCAGATGACCTCATTTTAATTTAATTACCTCTTTAAAGACTCCATCTCCAAATATGGTTACATTCTGAGGTACTGGGGGTTAGAACTTCGACATACAAATTTTGAGAGAGGACAAAATTCAGCCCATGACAGCATCCCAGGGACCCCACAAGACCCCACAATTCCTCTGGGGCTTGCCAAGCTCGGGGGCAGAACCTGCACTCCTGGGGAGTTCCCACCTCTAGCTGGGAATCAGTGGATGGGGACAAGCATGTGTCCAGGCTCACGCCCCTCATTCTTGGAGTCGGGAGACCCTGCAAACCACTATAAAAGGCCATCTGGTCCAGGCTGCAGCTCCAGTGGGGCACCAGTTAATCTTCCACGTTAATCTGGTGCTTTGAACCATCTTCCAGTTGAGAGTTTGAGGAGGCATCCTCTAGAGCAGCACACACCCGACCTTATTTTATGAAGCAGGATTCCTTATCCCCGCTTCACAGAGTAGAAGAGTGAGGCACAGGGTCATCCAATAAATTTGAATGCAGGCTGTCTAGTCCTGGAGCTCAGGCTCTTAACCAAGATCTCGAAGAAAACATAAGAAAATTTAAAAATATCAAGGTGGGAAAAGCTCTTTAAGGTATTACATAAATCGAGAAACATTAAAGTAAAAGACTGATAAATTTAACATCATGCAAAGAAACCCCTCCGTGACCAAGAATGACAATAATAAGGACTACCACCTCAATTCAGACAAAAGACAAAGGAAATGCCAGGGAGACCACTTATAATATATGACAATTACCACTTTCTTTAATATACAGCGAGCTCCTCCAAATCAATAAGAAAAAGTTCAACAACCCAAAGAAAAATGGAGTGCAGGTGAGGAGAAAAGCTATGAACAGACAGTTCGCAGAAGAAATAGAAGTGGCTACTAACATGTGAAAAGTCACCCAAGGGTACCCACAGTTAAAGAAATACAAATCAATGTGTTGAGTCTCCATTTTCACCTGCAGAGTAGCAAAATGGAAAAGACTCACAACTCTAGTACAGAGGAGAGAATGGAGAAAGGGAAATTTTTCTGCCTTCTGGGAGGGAGCGCAAATCGATGGAACCAGTTAGAGCTCTCTGGGATCTGGCAGTATGTAAACAAAGTCACAAACACTGTTCCACTGAGCAGTGCGTTCACCACGAGGTACCTGCCCCACAAGCAGCTTGTCATGAGGATGTTCATTGCACCAGCCTTTGAGATAGTAAAAACCTAGCAACAGCCCAGATGTCTCTGATGGGGCCATGGCTGAATGAATGATGCCCCTCTGCCCCTGAGAGGGGATTCTACCCAGCTGTGACAAGGAATGAGGTGGATTCCTAAGTTCCGGCGCTGGGCAGGAGCGGGGTGGATCTAGGATATATTTGTTAGGCGAAAAAGTGAAATGCTGAGCGGTGTGTAGCAGGGTGTGATTCCATTTGCGTGAGAACATGAATTAAAAAAAGGGTCCCTCGGGGGAGCAGTGCTCAGAATGAGAAGTTTACCTTCCGTGGTCTTCCTTCTGTGCTCTCACACTCTGGTGCATTGGGGTCCCCTGGAGCTGTCTTGTTCAAACATATTGCTGGCCCCCTAGAGTGTCTGATTAGATGGCATGTGTGGGGGATGGTGAGGGGTTGAAGCGGGTGGGGATGGGGGCAGAATGTGCATTTCTAGCAAGTTCCCAGGTGCAGCTACTGCTGGTCCAGGGACCCCACCGTGAGAAGCACTGCTGTCGTGTTTGAATTTGGGCACCATGCGCAGGTATTGGTTTTATAATTTTTAGTGATAACTTATAAACATAATCCCTGGCCCAGGCCCAGGGCTGGCCGGCTCCTCTTCCCTGCAACCCCTGCCAGTGACTCGTGTTCACCTTGCTGGTCGGGAAACCACTCCCTGCATCTGAGCCCAGTCCCTCCTGCTTTGTTCTGCACAGCCCCTCTCCCCAGTGAGGTCAGCTACTCACCGGAAGGACAAGCTACATGGGGAACAAAGCTCCCACCTGCAGGAAGACAATGACCAACCCCCCCCCACCCGCCCCTTAAGCCGTCTCCTCTCTGAGATCAAAGCTCCAAACTCCTTCACTGTAATCACAAATCACAGGCTCAGCTTGCCCACCCTCCCCCTAAGTCAGAGCAGGCACAAAAGGAGCTGTCAACACCTGTCTCTGTGGAAAGGTCATGGCTTCCCTGTGACAAGCTGGAAAACTCAGAGCCTGACTCCTGGGGGCCTGTGCACCTAGAGACTCACCGTCATAAACTAATAACACACCTGCATGCTGGCAGGAGAGGCGCTCGCTAGGTAGGGCCAGTAAGGAAGAGGGGGTGCTCCTTCAGAGGGCTGGCTCTGTCTCATGGATGCCATTGGAACCTCTTGGCTGTGACGCTGGAGTCAGGATTTCTGGGACAACCTGCAGGTCATCCCAGGAGGAGGCCCCAGCAGCGGGAGCTCTGATCATTGTGGTGACCCAACTGCCCTGCTCAGAAGTTCTGGACACTCTCTGCCCTCCTCGAGCCTAAAAGCAGAATCAGGTCCTGCCCACAGTCCCCTCCTGGCGCCCCTGTGAAGCTGGTGGCCACCATGCAGAGCCCAGGGACATCTCACCTTTGGTGTCCTGCAAATCAGGAAGTAATACAATTCCTGGGACCACGCCCCTGCTGAGTGGAGCCGCAGGGTCTCTGGCCACCCTGTCCCCTCGGGGGCACTTCAAAGCCTCCCAGAGGGGCTGCCCCCAGCCCTCTCCCAGGTGCCTCCCGTGAACGCCCTCCTTCCCCTCCTCCCCTGTCCTTCACCTGCCCACAGAAGCAGTGACCCTGCTCCCCCCTCCCAGCCCTTTACACAATCCCTCCATTTCTGTCTTCAAAAGAGGGAAAAGGCATTTTGATTATGAAGCATTTCCAGGCTGTTTAGGTTTGCCAAGTGCTGGGTCTTTTGTTTGCCTTCTCTCTCAGCCTCCGCCTGAGTCCAGGCAACGTTTTTATCTCCTCTTTCCAGGTGAAGAAGTGCTGATTGAGAAAGGCCATGAGACCGCCAAGGTCAGACATTCACTATCCCAGGGCACTGCACAGGCCCTGCCACCTGAGCATGGAGCCTGGGGGTGCGCAGGGGACCCGGCCCCCTGGAAGCCACAGAAGCCAGGAGGGTGTGAATGCAGATCCTGCCTGAGGCAGGTCTGAGCTGAGAGACTGAGAAAAACAGGAGGAGGGCAGCCAGCAAGTCAGGGCTTCCTCCCTTGTACTTTCATCAGACTTTTAACCCTTCAGTCGTTCCCACAATCGTGTCCTCATGTGCTTCTTGTAAGTACCGTGGGTAGCCAGGGACGGCCATGGAAACCAAGGCTCTCAGGCACAGGGACACGCCATAGGTCACACACTCATCTGTGATGACTTAAGTGAGCTCTTCCCAGTCAGGGGCTTTTCTCCGATGGCACAGCCTGTTGGGGCATGTTCTGGGCTTTGTGGGGCCAGGGCACAGGGCAGAGGAGAGGGAGGCCCTGTTCTGCTCCCTGGCGGCCTGAGTGGGGCCGCTGTGACCCTGCAGGGGAGCGCCCACAGAGAGGCGACCTCAGAGGCACCTGGCCCAGCCAGGAGCCCGCTCCGCTCCTCCCACCTCCACCCCCCACCTCGCCACCTGGGTTTTGTTCCAGGCAGCCCCATTTCCCAGCTTCCCCCGACGCTAGGACCTGGCCGGGATCCAGTCTGACCAATGAGTTGCACGTGGCAGGGTGCCGGGACGCCTGGGGAAGTGTGGTGTTCCAGACATAGTCACCGCCCTGTCTCCTCGCTGCTTCCTGCCTGAATGCAGAAGCGGAGCCCAGCCGGGGGTGGCCATCTGGTGACTCTGAGGACAGAGTCGGTGCTAAGGATGGCACAGCCGGATGCTCAAAGGAGCCTGGGTCCCCAGGGCTTCCTCACGAGGCCCCACCAGCCCTGTCTGCTTCTGGCCTTGTTCTGTAAGAAAACGAAACTCCTGTCAGGGTGAGTGGCTGTGGTCGGCTGTGGTCAGGAGCTGCTGAGCAGGATCTGAAGTCTCAAAGGTCATGGAGCACATCAGAAAACAGGAGGTCTCTGGCTGCCTGTGGCCTCTTGGTCTCAGATCTGGCCCCCCAGACCTCGGGGCACACCCATTCTGCCACCACACACCTCAAAGCCTGGCTGTGACCCGCAGCCCCTTCCCTGCGGCTGCTGGGAGCTGTGATTGGCACCTGCCCACTCTGGGCCTGGTGTTTCAGCCACGAGCGCCCCCACCTCTGGCGGGCACTCCTATTTTAGTAAGTATTTCCACACAGGCCCAGCTGTAGGCGGCCGGGGGGCCAGCCCAGCAGTTCCTTGTGTCTGTCCACCATCCGCAATGGTCAGACTTGACCAGCTGTGTGGTGTCAGGATGGTTCTGAGGTGACCAGCGCAGTTTCTGTTCTTCCCAAGTTTCGTATGAAGCAAAATTTGATGAAGTGACTTGCTAAAGGCGTGTGGCTGGTCGGTGGTGGGGATGGAACTAGAACCAGGTGTTCCTGCCCTGTGGCTCTCAAGGGCAGGTCCCTGCCCCACATGCGAGTCACCTGGGATGTTGCTCACAATGCACATTCCCCAGTCCTGCTCCAGACCTGCTGAACTGGGGTCTCTGGGGAAGGCACCCAGGAATCTGCATCCTCAAGCGTCCCTCACACCCAGGCATAATTCTGGTGCACACTGAAGACCAGGAACCCCTCCCCGGCTGAGCTGCCTCCCCAGGTATGAGGGTCACACCTGTGAGGTGTCAGGTGCAACCTCCACCTTGTGGACCAACCCCCGGGTTCCAGAAGGTGACCCTGAGCCAAGCACTCTGGGAAGCAGTTGAAAATGCTAAGGCCCAGGCTGAAACCCAGACCCGTGAAATCCGAATCTGTAGGGGTGGGGTCCAGGCATCAGCATCTTTCAAAGTTCACCAGGTGATTGCGAGGCTGAGGATCCCTGTCCCCATGCTGTGTAGAGGAGCCCAATGCTTCTCAAACTAGTGGGCATCAGAATCCCCTGGAGGGCTGTCACACACGGAAAACTGGGCCCCACCCCAGAGTCATCCATTCATCTGGTCTTGGACCCCAAAATTGGCACTTCCAACCAGTTCCCAGGGGATGCTGACTGACGCTGCCATACTGGGGATCACACTTTGAAAACCACTGGAGTAGAAGAAAGAAGGGGCAGAGGAAGAGCTGAGTGGTCCCCTGTGGCTGTTGTTATGGTGTGACTTGCTCTGTTGGGTAGGGCCCCCTTGTCCTATTTTCGTAAGTGTTACACATGGCTCCCCAGGGGTGGATTCTCCCAGGTGCACCTGCTGGGGGTGGGAACCTGTCTTTTCTAACATAATTGCACCATATAGATGGAGAATTGGGACCTTGCGTCCCCAGGGATGGCAGGAGCCACCATCCACATGGATGTGAACTGTACACCCCCTCCCCAGTATTGCCAAACCTAACAAGCTTCCGGCTGAAAGTTCAGAGTGTGGCCCTAGACACTTTCACAGGGTGCCTCAGAAATTCTGCACCTACATTTGTTTTTAACTTTTCTTCCCTCTGCCCCTCGTCATTTCTGCAAGAGCCCCACCTCTCTTGTGGCCCTGGCCCCGGGACCGTGTGGGCTGGGGCGGACCCGGCTTGCGGGGTGCGGGGGCCTCCCCCCTACACAGGCCCGCCAGGCACGAGCCCGTGCCCAGCTGATCCTGGCATGGGCCACCCGGCGGGGCCAGGAGCACATGGCCTCCCTCCTCTGCCACTTCATGCTGCTGACTGTGCCTCCTCCACAAGGAGATAAACCTGCGGGAGGAATTTGTTTTCTCTGGCAACGCGAGCTCCTCCAACAGAACTGGGGCTGAGTCACCAGCGCCGGTTTCCTCTGGGCCCCCGCCCCTCCGTGACCTGTTCAGGCTTCTCCCTTACAGGAGGCACTTCCCGGCCTGACGTCGTGTCCCGGGTGTTTCTGTCTTGTGATTCAGGCCCAGCTGCCACCGCATTCCTTCCGTGACACTTGGCTGGTGTGGGCCGGAGAATCTTACTTATCAGGGGGTGCTCCGTGTGGGCCTGGACGCCCCCGCGCTGCCCGCAGCAGGGATGGGGCAGGTGGGCAGAGCCCCTGGGCAGAGACATCCAACCCGCGGTGGGGGCGCGGGGAGGCAGCCAGGCCTTTGCCAGGTATGAAGTTGTTGGGGAAAGAATGTCCAGACCAGCTGTTGCCTCCCACGTGTGTATCTCCAGACCAGCCCTCTCCCCTGAAATCCCGGCTCAGAAACCCTCCCCGAACCCACACTCCTGATCTCCACCCCCAAAGCCTTTCCTCCCAACGTCCCAGCAGCTCCACCTTTCTCAGCTGGGGCCGAAACTCACACCGACATCCTTGACTCCCGTATTTCTCTCACAGCTCACATCCCAAACCCAAAGCCTCAGCACACTCTACTTGCTTTTCATCGTTGTTGTTGTTGCTTTTGGCATACCCGAGTTTGACCAGGTGACTGAGAAATGTCGTGGGTGACTCTGCCAGGGCCGGATGGGCACTGTGAGGAGCCCTCCCTCTCGTTTACCTTCTCCCTGAGGTAGAGAGACAAACCTGTGGTCAGGAGGCCTGTCCCCTGGGAGGACAGCATCGTCCTCCAGCCTCTCCCACCAGGGCAGAGGTCCCCGTGGGGGCCGTGATGGTCCTGAGCTGGGACAGACGGGTGGCCACATCCTTCCCCGCATCCTGCAGTTGGGGCAAGGCCTGGGGAAGGCCCCTCGGCTGGGCTGGCTCCAGAGGTTTCCTGAGGTCACCACACAGGGAGCTGTGCTCTGGCTGGGAGGACCACCTTCTCGCAGGCCAAGCCCTGCGTCGCGCTTGGTGCCTGAATGGGACGTGGGAGAGACAGAGTGGACGGGGCACGCAAACCAGATCCCTCAGCAGCACTCGAACCTCGGGAGCTGCCACCAGCTGCAATTACTTGCTCCTGCCTTTAATTTCATGTTGAGGAGCCACGGGTGATGGAAAAAGAAATTGGTCCCCATGGGCAGAACACTTTTACGATATGCATTTATTAGCAAAGCTTCTGAAAGTGTCACGAGCTGAACGCGAGGCGGCTGCCTCCGGAAGTGAGATTCACATGCAGGGTGGAAGGGGTGGATGGAAGTCAGGAGGGACACTTTGGAAAAAACTTCTGTTAGCAAGAGACCTTCTTTATTTTTAAAGTTCAGAACATTGTTGCAGCCATTTTCCTCCCCTGGCCACCTCCTTATCTGTCTGTCCTTTCAAATGCATTGCTGTTCTCTGAGGGCCCATCCAAACAGATGTTCTCTGAACTGATGAACCCAGGAATTTCAGTGCAGGTGCACCTGCCTTCACATAATTGATGTGTGCCTGGAAAATTGTGTTACTTAGCTTTGTCGCAAATTAAACGCTGTTTTAAATGCACCAAAACGGTATGCATTTTAAGATAATTTGATGGCAAATTCTTTATTTTCAAAGGCCCTCACTTCATGGCTCCTTCCCCAAGCAGCCTTGAAAACATGCCTGGGGACAGTTTGTGAGTCACACTATCACAGAAATTCACAAATGGAAGGAAACTCAAACATTTTCACTGTGGTTTCCAAATGCTTTTTTTCTCTCTTTTTAGAGAGAGAAGATTAGCCATGGAATTAACTCTTCAAACAAAATCCTACCCCGAAGCTGAGTGATAAGACAAGGGAGAGGGAACGTCCCCTGTTGAATCCAGGTGGAGAACCCAAAACCCCGCTTGCCTAACACCCCATGCCGCTCTCCGCGTGCCCTCGTGAAGTCTTGGCACACCATGGAATATCCATTTTGAAAACCTTTGCTCTCAAAGTGTCATGAGTGTTCTCTCTTACCTGCAGTTCCCCCTCCAAGACTCCAGATCCTCTTGTTTTTAAAGAGGAAGACGATTTAACTCCTGCCCCCTGCATTGTCAATGGAGAACATATGGAGAGATTGGGCTCAGCAATAATGTGGCATCCCTCCCCTTCGCCCACCAGGGTAGAATCGGTGAAGGCCTAGTGGTGGTCTGGAATTGCCACTCTGGACCAGCAGTAACAAGAAGCACCCCCTCCATCCCTGCTTCAGGTGTTAATAAAGGACAAATGGAGAACCTGAACTTCTACCTCCATCTGGCAGGAACTAGGCAGCACAGCATCCCCCCTTTTTGCTGCTGGAGCAATCTCAGAAGCAGCCTACTAGAACAGACGGTTTAAAGAGGATACAGACTCTCACAACATGATATCCAAAATGTCCAGGTTTGAATTGAAAAATCACTTGTCAAATCAAGAAACAGGAAAACCTCAACTTGAATGAAAAAGATGATCAATACGTGCCAATACTGAGATGACAGAAACGTTAGATTTATTTGGCAAAGATTTTAATGCAAACACCATAAAAGTGCTTTGGTGAACAATTATAAACACACTTGAAACAACAGAAGAATAGAAAACAAGCAAGGAAATAGAAGATATAAAACAATATATAAAGCAAGGAAATAGAAGATATAAAGAAGAACAAAATAGGAAATTTAAAACTGAAAAATACAATAACTGAAATTAAAATGTCAATGACCAACTTAACAATAGAATGGACAGAGAAAAGGGTCAGCAAACGTGAGGATAGAACAGCAGATAGGACAACAGAAATTACCCACTCTGAACAACAAAGACAACACAGAAGGAGGAGGAGGAGGAAGAGAAAGAGGAAGAGGAGGAGGAAGGCAGGACAGCCTTAAAGATCTGTGGGACAATAACAACAAAAAAATCTAACATTCAAGAGTGCTGGGATAAAAAAGTACTCAACGAAATAATGGTTGAAAACTTCCCAAATTTGCCAAAAGACATAAATCTACTGACTCAAAAAACTAAGTAAACCCCAAACAAGATAAACTCAAAGAAATCTATGCCAAGACACATCATAGTAAAACTGGATGTGAAACTTTCACATCATAGTGAGAACTAAAGACAAAGAAAAAAATCTTGAAATCAGTAAGAGAGAAATGACACCTTACTATAGGGGAAAAATAATTCAAATGACAGTTGATTTCTCATTAAAAATCAAGGAAACTAAAAAGAAATGTCACTATATATCCAAGTGCTAAAAGAAAAGAAATCTCACAACAGAATTCTATATGCAGTGACAATACCCTTTAGGAATGAAAGAGAAATCAAGACATTCTTAGATAAAGGGAAGCTAAGAGAATTTGTCACTAGAGACCTAAAAGAATGGAAATTATCTAAACAGAAAAGAAATGACAAAAGATGCCTTCATCTTGGAGCATCAGGAACAGAGAAAGAACAATGAAAAGAACAAAAATATAGGCAAATACATTTTCCTTCTCCTCTTGAGCTTTCTAGATTATGTTTGATGACTAAAGCAAAAATTATAGCACTGTCTGATGTGGTTCTAAATGTTCTAAATGTATATAGATGACATATTTAAGACAATTATGTTATAAACAAGAAAGGGTAAAGAGAGGTAAAGGAAGTAAGGTTTCTACACTTCACCTGAACTGATAAAATGTTAACACTAGTAGACTGTGATAAGTTATGAAGATATAATATAATACCTAGAACAACCACTTGAAATACTACACAAAGAGATATACTCAAAAACACTATAAATAAATAAAAATGGAATTCTAAAAAATTTCCAAGTACCCAAAGGCAGGCAGGAAAAGAAAACAGAAATGAAAAACAGAGAACAAAGAGAAAATAAAAAATGAAATGGCAGACTTAAAGACTAACATATCAATAATTATATTAAATGTAAAAGTTCTAAATACACCATTTAAAAGACAGATATTGGCAGAGGAGATTTAAAAACATGATAAAATTATATGCTGTCTACAAAAACACTTCAAATATAATAATAAATATGTTGAAGGTAAAAGGATATAAAAAGATACATGTCACAAACATTAATTAACAGAAAGTAGGAATAAAAACTGATAATAACAGTTGCTGCAAGCATACTAGGCAAGAGGAGCTCTCATTTTCTGCTCATGGGAATGCCAAATGGTGCAGCCAGTTTGGAAAATACAGTTTCTCACAAAGCTAAACATAGTTTTGCCATACAATCCAGAGATCATGTTCCCAGATATTTATCCTACAGATCTGAAAGTGTACATCCACACAAAAACATGTATGTGAATGTTTATTGCAGCTTTATTTATAATTGCCCCAAACTGGAAGCAACCATGATGTCCTTCAATGGGTGAATGGATAAACAAACTGTGGTACATCCATACAATGGAATACTATTAGTGATGAAAAGGAATTAGTTATCAAATCACTCAAAACATGGATGAATCCTAAATGCACATTGCTAATTTAAATAAGCCAGTCTAAAGAGGGTGAAAAGTATGCGATTCCATTTATATGATATATGGAAATGGCAAAACTATAGATATATTAATAGTAAACAGATGAGTGATTGTCAGGGGTTTGGAGGAGGAGGGTTAAAGAGGTGAAGCACAGGAGATTATTTTAAGGCTAAGAAACTATTCTGTTGGAGACTATAATGGTGGATCTATGACACTATGCATTTGCCAAAATCCATTGAACTTTACAGCACAAAGAGTGAACCTTAACGTATGCAAATTAACAAAAATCATTTAGGAGGTCACGGGATCCCAGGACGGAATGCAGACTGTGACAAAATAATCTAACTGTATTACAAATGTCTACATTTGTGAGGAAAGAACCTTACTGAATGGGGTGGGGAAGAAATTGCTGACCTAAGTAACTTTGGAAATGAGTGGAAACTATAAGACTAAAGGCAAAAACAACTGTACTCAGGCTCTAAACTCTAGTTAATAAAGCTGTTTCTCACAGGGGTATGGATTAAGAATTCTGCAACAAATATACTGGAATATGCTGGGATTGAGCAATTACGTAAATGAATGGTGGAGTTTGGAGCCAACTTTCTCACTGTTGGAATAGGAAGTTATAGACAAGCAAGGGGAGAGGGCTAGAATGATCCTTGGGGTGATGGATTAGAGTTGGAGATATCAGTATAAACTCATGTTTAGCCTAATATAGATATGGATGTGTACATATAGAAGTATTTATAGATATGTGTGTATACATAGGTTAGTATGCGCACCCAGATCTCCCCGCTGTCTCAGCTTAGAGGGCCTAGAAGCCATGTCACACCAAGAGCACACCTCGTGCCCAGATCTCGATTTCTAACACTGCTCTTCAACAAGAGAAACCAGATTTCCCTGGGAAAATGGCTGATTCTACAGCTGGGGCAGGGAATCTACTAGATGATCCTGGACCATCTTTTAATGGAAGAAAGTAAGGAAGTACTCAAAACCAAGCCAAAACAAAGCAAAACATGGTGATAAGAGTATGTCAAAGAAACACAGGAGCCTACAGAATGAGCTCTCCAGGACTAAAGCTGGAACAATTTGAGCAAAAAAATAAAGTAGTGGTAGACTATAGCGTAGAGTACAAAACAAATATCTTTGAGTCCATACTGCCATAAATGAATGATTATGTAAATAAATTGAGAAAATAGATAAATCTCACATGCCAAAGAATACCAAATAATTTAGATATCTATCCTCCAGGAGATGGAACATAACTCCCCACTCCTTACATGTGGGCTGTGTGCATAGTGACTTCCTTTCCAAGGAGTATAGTAAGAAAACAGGAGGTGGAGGTGGGGTGGAGAATAACTTTATAGTAGAGAAACCTGGCAAACACTATTTCATCCAGGTGATCAAGGTTAACAGCAGCAGTGATAACTCATGTTGATAGTATGTATTGTTAATATAATGTGATAAGAAGGGCAGTTTGCCTCTGTGGTCTTCCTCCCCAAAACCCATAACCCTGGTCTAACTATGAGGAAAACATCAGACAAATCCCAACTAAGGGACATTCTACAAAATATCTTGCCAGTATTCCTCAAAACTGTCAAGGTCATCAAAAACAAGGAAGGTCTAAGAAACTGCCACATCTAAGAGAATCCTAAGGTGACATGATGACTAAATGTAATATTGTAACCTGAATAGAATCCTGACACAAAAAGGACACTAGGTAAAAACTAAGGAAAGCCTAATAAAGCATAGACTTTAGTTAATAATAACGCATCAATGTTGGTGCATTACTTGGGACAAATGTATCATACTAACATAAGATATTAATAAGGGAAGCTGGGCATGAGGTACATGGAAACTCTCTTCACAAGTCTTCCATAACTCTAAGTCTATCCTAAAATAAAAAATTTATTTAAGAAAAAGAAAGCAGGAGTGGCTATATTAATATCAGATGAAATATTAATATACACTTCAGAACAAAGGAAATTACCAGAGACAGAGAGGAGCATTATGTAATGACAAAAGAGTCAACCCACCGAGAAAATGTAACAACCCTAAATGTGTATGTACCAAATAGCAGGGCTACAAAAAATGTGAAGCAAGAACTGATAGAACTGAATAGAGAAGCAGACAAATCCATAATTATAGTTGGAAAGTTTGACATTTCTCTTTCAGCAATTGATAGAACAACTAGACAAAAATTCAGCGAGGATACGAAAGACAACAATATCAACCAACAGAATCTCATTGACATTTGCAAAGTGTTTGATCCCAGAGCAGCAGAAAACACATTCTTTGCAAATGCCTATGGAACATATGCCAACATAGACTATATCCTGGGCCATAAAATAAATGTTAATAAAGTTAAAGGAATTGAACTCATACAGAGTGTGTACTCTGACCACAGTGGAATCAAACTAGTAATTAATAAGAGAAAGATAACAGGAACATCTCCAAACATTTGGCAATCAAACACATACACCTCTAAATAATCCATGGGTCAAAGAAGAAGTCTCAAGGAAAATAAAAAATGTATATTGAACTAAATGAAAATGAAAATACAATATATTAAAATTTGTGGGATACAGCTAGGGCCGTCTGAGAGGGAAATTTGTAGCATTAAATGTTTGCATTAGATCAAAGGGAAAGTTTCAAATCAATAATCTAGATTCCTAACTCAAGAATATATAAAAAGAATATAAAGTTAAACCCAAAGCAAGTGGAAGACAGGAAATAAGCTAAGAGCATAAATCAATGGCATTAAAATCAGAAAAACAAAAGAGAAAATTTAATGAAACAAAAAGATCAACAATATTGACAAATTTCTAGCAATATTAACAAAGAAAAAAAGAGAGAAGACACAAATTAACACTGTCAAGAACAAAACAGGGAATATCACTACAGACCCTGCAGACATCAAAAGAGTAATAAAGGAATACCACAAAGAACTCTGCAGACATAAATTTGACAACTTAGAGATGAAATGGACCAATTTCTTGAAAAACACAAATTACCACAACTCATTCAACAAGAAATAGATAATTTGGATAGCCTTGTAACTATTAAGAAAAATAAATTCATCATTTTAAAATTTTCAAAAAATTAATCCCCAGGCCCAGATGGGTTCACCACTGAATTCTACTAAATTTTAAAAACAAATTAACACTAATTCTACACAACCTCTTCCAGAAAATAGAAAAGAAGGGAACACATCCCAATTTATTTTATAAAGCTAGTCTTACTTTGATACTGAAACCAGACAAAGACAGTATAAAAAGTACAACTACAGACCAATAGCATTTATGAATATAGATGCAAAAATCCTTAACAAAATATGAGTGTATAGAATTCAGCAATATAGGAAAAAAGAATTATACACCCTATCCAAATGGGATTTATTCCAGATATGCAGTGTTGGTTTGAAATTTAAATATCAATCAGTATAATCCATCATATTATCAGGTTAAAGAAGAATAGTCATATGATCATATTAGGGGACTCAGAAAAAGCATTTGAGAAAATATAACATTGATTTCTGATAATAACTCTCAGCAAATGAGGAATGGAGGGAAACTTCCTCAGCTTGGTAAAAAACATCTACATAAAACCTACAGCTAACATATACTTACTTGCAAAAGACTGAATGTCCACTGTCATCAGTCTTATTCAGCATAGTACTGGAAGTTCTAAACACTGCAATAAGGCAAGAAAAGGAAACAGTTTGGAAAGGAAAAAATAAAAATGTCTCTTTTTGCAAATGACAACTTTCTATGTAGAAAATGCCAAGAAATCTACAAAACGAAACTCCTAGAACTAATAAGTGAGTTTAACAAGGTTGCAGAATGCAAGATAGCCATACAAAAATCAATTGTATTTCTGTATACTAACAACAATCACTAGCAACTAAAAATAGAATACAATTTACAATTGTTTTTTAAAGAGAGATAAAACAGCAACTCAGAGAACTATAAAAAAAAGAAAAAAGAGAAATACATGCAAATTTAACAAGACATGAAAGGACTGCGTGCTCAAAATTGCAAAACCCTGATGAAAGAAATCAAAGATCTAAGAAATGAAGAGATGGATCATGATCGTGGATTGGAAGACTCAACACAGTAAAGCTGTCAATTCTCCCCAATTTGATATAAAAATTTAAACACAATTTCTATCAAAACTCCACCAAGATTTTTTGAAGATATTGACAGACTTATTCTAAAATTTATATGGAAAAGTAAATGAGCTAGAATGGCTAAAAATTTTTTTTTGAAAAAGAAGAGTACAGTGAAATTAGTCTACCCAATTTCAAGACTAGCTATAGTAATCAAGACTGAGCAGTACTGGCAGAAGGATAGATACATAGCTCAATAGAAAGAACAGAGAACCCAAAAATAAACCCACACAAAAATACCCAACTGATTTCTAACAAAGGTGCAAAAGCAATTCAACGGAGGAAGGCTAGCCTTTGCAACAAACGGTTCTGTCACAAGTGGACATCTACAGGCAAAAAGTGAACTTCAACCTAAATTTCACACCTAATTCAAAATGGATCATGAACTTAAATGTAAAACTACAAAACTTTTAGAAAAAAATTGGAAGAAATCTTTGGGCTTTATGGTTAAGCTAAGAGTTCCTGGACTTAACACCTATAGCACAATCCATAAATGAAAAAACTGATAAATGTGGCTTCACCAAAATTTAAAGCTTTGTTCTGTAAAAGACCCTGTTAAAGGGATAAAAAGACAAGCTATGGACTGGGAGAAAATATTTGTAAGCGGCATTAGGCATTAGGGAAACGCAAATTAAAACCACAATGAGATATCAATACATGTCTATCAGAATGGCTGAAATAAAAGATAAGGACAACACTAAACGTTAGTGGAGAAACTCTATCACTCATACATTGCTGGTGGGAACATAACATGGCCCAGCCAGTCTGGAAAGCAGTTCAGCAGTTTCTTGTGAAACTAAACGTGCAACTGCCATATGACCCAACGTTGGCTCCCCTGGGCATTTATCCCAGAGAGATGAATTGATGTTCCCACAAAAACACGTACACTAATGTTTACTGCAGCTTTACTGGTAGTATCCCCAAACTGTGAACAACCCGGATGAATAAACAAACTGCGGTGAATAAACAAACTGCGGTGCATCCACGCCATGGACTACCATGCAGCAATAGAAAGGAACTACTGCTGTGTGCAACAACCTGGATGAATCTGCAGGGAATTATGCTCAGCGATAAAGCCAGTCCCCAAGGATGACGTGAAATGATGAAATTATAGAAGACAGATCGGTGGATGCCAGGGGTGAAGAATGGGGTACAGGGAGTCAAGGGTAATGATGGGAGGAAAGTGGGGGTGGCAAAGAAAGGGCAACAGGAAGGATCTTTGTGGGGGTGGAAATGTTCTGTGTCTTGACCACATCATATCAGTGACAGCATCCTGGGTGTGACACTGTACTATAGTTTTGAACTGGGTAAAGGATAAGTGGTATTCCTCTGCATTATTTCTTACAACTTCATGTGATCTACAATTATCACAAAAGGAGAACTTTAATTAAATAAAAAATGTTTTTAAGAAAAATAGTCTAAATGTCTATTGTTAGGAGACCAGCTAAATAAACTGTGGGTCATTCATACTTTGCAAGACAGCAACGGTTACAAAGGATAAGAGAGGTCTATGGGAAGGCATGGAATCAGAGTGGGTTAAAACAGCAAGACGCAGAAGAGCATGTATATGTCATTCTGTTTCTATAAAACAAATTCAGTTTTAAGAATGTAAATGCATTGATAAAGAGATCTGGGCAGGTGTATTGTAAAGAGTTAACACTGATGTTTGGGAGGTAGGGGAAGGAATTCGTTGGGAGGCATACTTTCACTTTTAGCAACAAGTTGTGCTAAACAAACATGCAACATCAAAAACCATTTCATTTTACAGATTAAGAAACTGAGGCTTAGCAGAGATTAAAACAATAGCCAAGGTCACTGAGCTGGGAAGAGGTTCAGAGCTTGGCTTCAAACCCAGACCTTCTGACTCAGCTTCGAGAGGCCGAGGCAGGAAACCAGCTGGCCGGGCGTCCTCCGGGCCTGCCGCTGCTGTGTACTCGAGGCGCTGCAGATAAGCAGCTCTCCAGAGAGGAAGAGCCTCGGACAAAGAAGACCTGAGCGGACGTGGAGAACGGGAAATGGCGCGGGCTGGGGTTTTCCCTGCCGGCAGAGCAGAGGGGCAGGCAGGGCCAGGGGGTCTGGATTTCGGGAGACGCCCAGTTACTGCAACAGGCTGTGCACTGGACACTGGGCAGCCACCGTCCCTGTTGTCCTGGGGCTCACCATCCAGGCAGGAGGCCACCGCAGTGCAATCAAGTCAGCAGGGTGCGGTGTGACCCTAGCATCACAGCTCAGGGGGCTCTGACTTGGCTGGAGGCCTGAGAAGAAGCCGTGTTTGACTTGGGCCCTGAAAAAAGATGAGTAAGAATTGCTGGGTGGCATGGGAAGAAGTGGTTTCTAAGAGAAAGGATCAGGGTGGGCAAAGGCTTGGGGGCAGAGGGTCACCTGAAGCTGAAGCCAGCATGCCTGGCCAGTCTAGAAGGGAGTTCTGGCAGCCACACGAGGGAAAGGAGAAAGGGAAAAGGCGGAGAAAAACGGGAGAGCCACTGTGGCCAGAGCTAAGGGTCCAGAGATAAGGCAGAGGCCTGGGAATCGCCACGCTGGGGTGGATTAGAGAAATATTTTGAGAAATGCATTTGAAATGTATCTGAGAAATATTTTGTAAGCAGAGTGAACAGGACGGGGCATGGGACACCTTTCCTGATTTTTGGTTACCCAGCAACCATGTCCTCCTCCCTGGCCACAGGGCCTTGATTTCCTTTGGTGACATCTTGGAGGGGCTCTCAGCTAAGGAGCCCTGCCCACAACCCAGGCTCCACCATCTTTACCTTCTGCCCTGAGATCATGGCTCTTGAGCAGAGGAGACACACGTGAACAGAGCTGCTGGAATCCCCCCTCTGCTGCCGAGCCCTGAGTCTGCCTCTCCAGATGTCCCTTCCAGCTTAGGACCTTCCCTTCCTCTGCAGCCCTTGCCTGAAGCCCATAGCCACAGGGCCTTGGCGCCAGGTGGGCTGTGACAGTTGCAGACAGGCAAGACTCCCTGTGCTTCTCTGTCCCAACCACGCTGAGAAGATGCTTTAGAAGTTCTCCCAGGCCTTGTGGGCTTCTCGCTTCATTCTCTCTGCATGGTCTGATTTGTGCAAAGTTTGAATCATCTGTTAATGCTGGCTCACTCATTCAAGGAACATAACTCAAAAATTAAAGTTTCCATGGCCCACCCTCCTAGAATCTGCTCTGATGGTTTCGAGGAAATGTTGTGTCTCCAAGGCACTGGGTCAAGATGTCCTGTTTGACTATAAATGCATGGGCCTGTTTAAATGTTTATGATACCTAGTTCTTCTAAGTGCCTGAGCACCCCTGAGGGTGATGCCTAAGTCTATTTGTGGATGGCACTGATTGCCATTAGGACTTTGGCTAAAAGTTGCCCTGGCAGGGAAGGGGTAGGAAGATCAACGCTGTTGCCCTCGGAGGACTTTGTGCGGCGGGGAGGAGGTCTCAGGGTACTGAGGTATGTTGAGCGTCTTTCATGGGCCAAGCTCTGAAGTAAGGATCCCCCGTTCTCACAGCAACACTGAGGGACACGTGTCACTTACTAGCTCCATTTTACAGACAAAGAAAACCAAGATTTAGAAAGGTCAGATGTTAATAAGTGGCAGAATGTGGGTAAAAACCCAGGTGTGTCTGATACTGAATTATGCACTTTCCACCACACCACAGTGACCCCCACTGGAGGGAGGGTTCAAGAGAGAAGGTGACCTCAACACCCCAAATCCTGCTGCCCGGCCCAGACTCCTGGATGTTGAAAGCACGTCTGGGAGAACCAAGGTTTGCGCTGTATGATCAGTGGTAAGGCTGAGGCGAGGTCCTTCACTAAGGCAGGTTGTGTTAACAATAAAGAGAAAGAGAGAGCGCCTGGCAGGCTGAGTGGGCAAGGCCGGCTTCCGCACTCCCAGGATCCCAGCAAGTTGTCTTGGCATCAGGAAACTCTATGATCATGATTTTTTTTTTATTCTTTTTTTTAATTGACAAATAAAAATTGTATGTATTTGCGGTGTACTGCGTGATGTTTTGATAAATGTATGCACTGTGGAATGAACAAATCAAGCTAATTAACATATGTTTTACCTCACGAACTAAGCATTTTTTTGTGGTAACAACACTTAAAATCTACTCTCTTAGCAATTTTTAAGTATACAATGCACTGTTGTTAACTGTAGTCACCACAATGGACAATAGGTCTCTTGAACTTATTCCTCCTATCTAAGATTTTGTGCCCTTTGACCAACGTCTTCCTAATCTCCCTGCCCCCCGTTCCCTGGTAACTGCCATCCTACTCTTTGCTTCCATGAGTTTGACTTTTTTAGATTTCACATATAAGTGAGATCATGTGGTATTTGTCTTCCTGGGCCTGGTTTATTTCACTTAATATAATGTCCTCCAGGTTCATCCATGTTGTCACAAATGGCAGGACTTCCCTTTTATCAAAGGCTGAGTAGTATTCCACTGTGTGTATGTGCCATATCTTCTTTATCCACTCATCTGCTGAAGGACACATAGGTTGCTTCCATATCTTGACTATTGTGAATAGTCTACAATGAACATGGAAGGGCAGATATCTCTTAAATATACTGATATCATTTCCTTTGGATATATACCCAGTAGTGGAATTGCTGGATCATATGGTAGTTCTATGTTTAATTTTATGAGAAACCTCCATAATGTTTTCCATAATGGCTTAGTAATTTACACTCCTACCAACGGCATGCAAGGGTTCCCCTTTCTCCACATCCTAGTCAACACGTATCTTTCATCTTTTTGATAATGGCCATACTAATAGCCGTGAGGTGACATCTCGTTGTGGTTTTGATTTGCACTTTCCTAATGATTACTTACGTTGAGCACCTTTTCGTAGATCAGTTGAAAGAAATGTCTGCTCAGGTCCTTTGCCCACTTTTTAATCAGGTTATGTATTTTCTTGCCATAAGTTGTTTTGGTTCTTCATATATTTTGGATATTAACCCCTTATCAGATATATGGTTTGGAAATATTTTCTCCCATTTCATAAGTTATCTCTCCCTGTGTTGATTGTTTCCTTTGCTATGTACCATTTTGGTCTCAGGAGCAGAACACATCTTCTTTTGGAGTATTTTCTCTGCTGACAAAGTCTCTGTTCTCTCAGTGCTGAGCTCTCCACCCCCTACCTACAGAGGAGGGCTCCTGGCAGCTGTATCTATATGACACAACCCTGTCCCCCTAAGCCCAGATGACTGGATTAAGGCTGGACACCAGCACCTCACCCCCACCGCAGGTTCTCAGGCCTTTGGCCTCAAAGTGGGACTAACATCATTAGCTCCCCTGGTTCTCAGGCCTTTGGACTTAGACTGGATTCCACCACCAGCTTTTGGGCATCTTCAGCTTGGAGATGGCAGATTGTGGAACTTTTTGGCCTCCATAATCATGTGAGCAATTCCCATAATAAATCTCCTTTTATATATCTACGCATGTCCTATTGGTTCTATTTCTCTGGGGAATCCTAATACAGTATCTCAGTCAGTTAGAGATGCTGTAACAAGATACTGCACACTGGATGTCTTACAAAAACCAACATTTATTTCTCACAGTTCTGCAGGCTCAGAAGTCCAAGATAGAGGTACTAGCAGATCTAGTATCTGACGAGGACGAGCTTCCTGGTTTACAGACAGCCATTCTCATTGTATCCTCAGGTGATAAAGAGAGACTTCCTTCTAGTCTCTCTTCTAATTCATTGTGGGGGCTCCACCCTCATGACGTCACCTAAACCTACTCACCTCCCAAAGGCCCCACCTCCTAATACCATCCCATTGGGAGTTAAGGTTTCAATCTATGCATTTTAGAGAGACACAGACGTGCAGTCCATAACACTAGGTGAAATGAAAGAGTTAAACTCCAAGGACATTTATCACAATAATTAAGCCCTATCAAAATTAAGCAGGCTTCACTCTCTTTACGATAACTGAAACTTTCAATGTCAACACCAAGGACTCATACACGGCTTCTGGGTGTAATTCATATGTCAAGACTGTTCTATATTATCCTACTAATCTATGTATGGCTAATTACTCGGGACGGCATGTTGACCTTGACTTCCCTTCAAGGTTTTTCATCATGGCTACCCTCCCAAATAGAGGGCAGGGATTGCAGGTAGATGGTTTGTCATAACACCTATTTTCCTCCACAACCTGACTTAGTTATTTAAAGCTTCTGTGTAATCCTTTGACCAGTATTTTACAGTTCTTCCTTGGATTTTTTTTCTATAAGTCAGGGAACCCACTGACTCAGGCGCTGGCTCTGCCAAGCCCTGCACTGTGGCAGCAACACATCTCACCACTCTGTAGTCACTCCCAAGCCTCAAGGCCCAACCACTTCTAGTGCCCTGTGCCCAGCATGTGTCACCCAAACCAGCCTTCACCTGGCTTCACAGGGGGACCCCCCCAAGGGCACTTACTTCCCCATGTTGTCAGACCCCTGCCCCCCAGCACTGAGGGAAGATCTGGGGAAGCCAACAGTAGCAAGAAGTATGGGGGAGGATGTTCAGAGTCACACACCCCCTTTTTCTAGAGGAGTGATCAAGGGGGTATGTCCATTGCTGGCTGCAGCAAGGAGCAGGGAGCTGCTGTCTTCCCTCTTTCTGGGAAGTCCCAGAGGTGGCCGTGGGGAGGATGGTCCCCAGCAGCTGTGCGCACCAGGGTTGCAGAGCAAGGCACCAGCATTGTGCATGCTGTGACCAGAGGCCCAAGGGCCACCTTGGGTTCAGTGTGTGTAACCTCAAAGCAAAGACTTTGCCTTTCATTGGAAGCCCCACACAAATCACAAGCCTCCAGAGGCGCTTATTAAGTACCTGTTTCTTCTTTGTCTACTTAGATGCTCAACCAGAGAGTACATTTTTAAATTTCACTGAATGATTTATACCCTGCCCATTTCCAAAAAGGATGAAAATAAAACCGCAGGTACAGTATGGCCAGGAACATTTAACCAAGACAAAGAGGGGAACAAAGGCAGAGAATTCTGCCCAGCCTCAGCCTTTCAGGAGGGTAAAATCCAAGATTTCATTCTCTGGGTGTCTTTAAACTTCCCAAAGATGTAAGGGCGACTTTCCTTTATTTCTGCAAAGCTCCTCCAGCCCCATCCGAGAGGCAGCCCCTGCTTTGTGACCGCGCTCGGAGGGCCTGTTTCCACTAAGAGGAATCCTTCTGTTGCAGGCTGGGCTGCCACAGCCGCTGAGGCTGAGAATTTTTCGCCCTGTCACTTGACAGCCTTCTGCACGGCTGCCTCTACCCTCTCGGCCGTGGCCGCAGAGAGCCTGGGTTGGATTGTATTTCTCAGCTGAGTCTGCACACCAGTGACAGATTGTCCAAGCTGTGCCCTGGCCCAAGCTTGTGGAGCGTTCTCATGTCCCTGTGGATACAAAGGTGAAAACGCACAGTGAGCCCCTGTCACAGGCCACTGTGCCGGGCACATGGGACCCCCAGAGAAGCAAGGCACACTGTGCCCCAGAAGGAGGCAGACACAGCCCCAAATAGTGTCTGGAAGTGAAAGGAGAAGGGAAGGGGGTGAAAAGCGCTGAGTGTGGTTCTCAGGGAGCCCAGAGCCAACCGGTAGATGGTGGGGCAGACGGTAGACGGGGCCGCAGCATCGCCCACGCGGGAGAAAGGCCAGAGGGGCCCTTGTTTAAGCTCCATCCCCTTCTAGTGACTCTCTTTCAACCTTAAAAACAGGAGACACAAAACACTTCCTTTTGTTTTGACTCATGGAGCATACTGACATCTGTGGTGAGAAGAGGGGCTCAAACAGTCCCGTGGCTGCGTCCCCTTGCTCCATGGCCAGTGCCTGAAGGTGCAGAGCACGTGGTTTGAACTTTCGTTCTGCCCTCTGCTTGTTGGCTTGGTTTCTTGGGGCCTATCTGAGTCTTGTTTTTCCTCACTTATAAAATGGGGACAAACAATAGCCCCTCCTAGGATCCAGAAATTAAATAAAATAAAATTTAAAATATATCAAGAAAAGAAATCACGTATATGTGCAGATGGTGCACACACATACATTTACGTGTACATTAATATATGTCTATACACATCGTACCTCTGCAGGGTCCCCCTGAAGAGCCTGGAGTGCCCCTGACCCTGGCTCCCTGGCCCAAGCGTGGCTCAGGTCCTTAGGGCAAGGACAGCTGCCCCTGGTGGGGCCCCTCTACCTCCTCCCCGCCCGACACACCCCAGCCTGGCAGCAGCCGGGTCCCCCTGGGACACGCCAGAGCCCCAGCAGCTGCTCCTGGACAGGAACTTGGAGGCCCCAGGCCTGGAATGCCACTGTGAAACCACAGCCACTGACCTTTTGGGCTTGGTGGGAAGTGAAGCCTGCCTGTGCCTTGGAGGCCAGAAACCAAGGGTGCCTGGAGAAGCGGCGGGAAATGACAGCACTTGTGAGGCTGTGTCCTTTACCCTGGCTTTTAAGCCATTTTCCTCCAGCTTGTCTTTGTCCTTCTCTTCGGCATCCTCCCCCAAGCATATCGCATATCCCCCCAGATAGTAACAGCAGCAGTGACATTTCCTGATCTCCCACTGTGTGCTGCGTTGGCACCAGTGCATTCTACCCTTTCATTGTCATGCTCTCTGGTCCCTCCTGCCTCTCTGGCTGCACCAGTTCAGTGTCCCGGGCTGCACCCCTGATCTGCCCAGCCCTGGCCTGCCTCTCTGGTGGCCCTTGGCTCTCTGGCCTGCACCACACTCTGTCTTCTGCAAGCATTTTCCACCACCTGACATGCTACAGATGCACCAGGTTGTGTTTATTGTGTAGCTTTTGGAACCTGAGATCCGTAGGGGGAGGTCTAGCCCTGATTCAGAGGGAGTGCTCAGGAAACGGGCATTGAACAAATGAATGCATGAAGCAACAGAGGCTCAGGGAGGGCAAGAAACTTGTCCAAAGCCACAGAGCTGGAAAGTGGTGGAAGGAAGGTTCAGACCCATTGCCTCTGACTCCTGGGGACCCTGGTATCTGAACTGCCATTTCCACTCTCCACCCTCTGTTCAGAGGTCCCCTTCCCTTGCCCCACACACCTCCACAAGGGATGCCTCACCTGTGCTGTCAATCACCATCTACTCCTCCTCCCCCACCCCTAGGCAGTATCACCTGGGGAAATCAGGGGGGCTCAGGGGTCCCATCAGCCTACCTTGCAGCTTGTCTTAAGCAGACAAACATGCCAAAGGTGAAAATGACCACGTCACCCATAAGCAGGAGCATCTCGGCAGGAGTACAAGGGACATGCTCCTGCTAGCTCCTTCTGACACTCTAGAACCCTGTGCATGGGCAGCCTTTTGAAGACAGGCGAGCCAGCTCTACCTGTCTTTCTGATTTGAAATCTAGGTCACTCACTGCCTCCCCTCCTCCTTTAAAAGATCAGCAGGGTATCTCCTAGGGTCTCAGAGCAAAAGAGGGGATGACAGGCAGAAATGCTTTAATGGAACCCACACCCTGCCTGCTGCTGTCAGGAACACTTCATTTTGGAGCCAATATAATTTATGAGATGCAAATGGATTTAGCATTAAAAAAAAAAAACTTGGAAAAGGTACAAAGTGTACCTCACACCCTGTGCCGAGGCGTGTTTGGGGCTCCATTAATCATCTCAGACAAAAGAGATTTAATCTCAGGCTAGCCAGTCTGCAGAGTGCCCGCATCTCCCCCCAAGCACAGGAGGCCGGCCCCGGGACCGGCGGGCACTGGCTGCAGGCCTGGCCTCTGTGCAGGCTCCGGGCCTCCGGTGCACGGCACTTGTGCTTAGCTCTTGTCTGAGTCACGCAGCAGATGAAATTACAGAGGTTCTTGCACATGATGAATCAGAAAGCAGGATCAAGCCAAATATTTGGACAAGCCTTGCCCCGCGTGGAGCAGGATGGAGACTTAGAAGCCAGCAACGCAGCCTGCCAGCAGCAAGCCCAGAGATCATTTCTGACCAAGTGCTGCCATGGGGCAGGCTGCTGCTTAGGAGGGAATTAGCTCGGATCTATAAAGGCACCCTGCAGTCAGACCTTGTGGCCTGGAAAGGGGGCCCGTGAGCATCCCAGGGCCCTGAGCCCTGATTTAATCTTGCGCACAGAGGAGAGGACTTGTCAGGGTGCAGCGTGCAGGGTGCGAGCATGGGTGGGGGGAGGAGACGGTTCACTGTGAGTCACCCGCCGCTTTCTCTTTCTGGGAGTCATCAGGACAGCAGGCAGCGTTTCCTGCAGCAGCCAGGAGACTGCACAGCCCTCCCCCACTCCTGTCTGGGCCCTGGTGGGGGACAGAGGCAGACGCGGTGACCACAAAAGGGGAAAGGAAGTGAAGCCCTGAGTCCCTTGGCAAGGCTTTACTCTTCGAAGACTTTCACCAGAGACCTAATTGCTACCTTTTGGAGCTCCAGAGCTGGGAGTTTTTCAAGGCTGTTTGGAACAATAAAACCAGTAATAACAATGCTACCTTAGATTTGTCTAGCATCTTTATTTTTCTTTAAATTAACTTCTGAAAGAGCTCAACATTTGGGTTTATTTTAAGCTGCTTCTCCCCTTTGCAGGGAAGCTTCCAGGCACTAAAATAGTCTGCAGCGGAGAGAACAAACAAATCCCTACCAGTAAGTGGTTGACGGTGACAACTCGCGACAGGAGCTGACGTGTGCTGTAGACTGGCTGTGTGCTAGGAGGGGCCCTCCTCCACGCTTCACATGGACGTGCCCTGACCACGCCCCAGCTAGACCCCCTACGAGGCGGGTGCTATTATTTTCCCATTTTGCAGACAAAGAAACAGTCTCAGGGAGGTTATATAACTTCCCAGAGCCGCACAGCTGGGGAGCTGCATGGCCAGAATTTAAACCAGGCAGTCAGACAGCCAGCTTATATTCTGCCTTTCGGCAGTTCTAATGTTACACGGACCCATTAGCAAAATGATCATGGGAACAGGCTCAAGCAATACCTGCAGTTCCTGGCCCTCAACAAGTGCTCAGACTTGATGGCTGCCTGCGGGAGCCTGGCTGGTTCTCCAAGCTTGGGGAAGGCTGCTGGGGGCAGACTTCCTCGGACACCAGGCAGTCCTCACGGGTTAGACAGAGCCTAGCCCATGTGCGCCAGCCCTGCTTCCTCGGAGACAAGACTCAGCAAAGACCTTCCTCCCCGGCACCCTCTGAGGCAACCAGGGTGCTGAGCTTGCAGGAGGGACTAGAGTCTCAGAGACTTGGCTCAGAACCTGGCTCTGGCCCTCACTAGCTGTGAGGCTGATTCTGTTACCGTTGCCACATGAAGTCCCAAAACGTGGTGGCGTAAGACACTATTTATTATGCTCACAGGTTCTGTTGGTCAGGAATTTAGACAAGGTACACACAGCAGGGTCTACTTGCTTCATGGGGTCTGGGGCCTCATCTGGGAACACCGAAGATGAGAGTGGGGAGTGTGAGCCGACAGCTGGGGGCTGAAACCATCTGGAGATGACTTTGCTCATGTGTCTGGTGGTTGATGCTGGCTGTCAGCTGGGATCTCAGCTGGAGCTGTCATCAGAACACATACTGTGGCCTCCCCATGTGGCCTGGCCTTCCCCACAGCATGGCGGCCTCAGGGTAGTCAGTTCTTGCATAACAATTGTATTCATTTGCTAGGGCTGCAGTAACAAAGTACTGCAAAATGGGTGGCTTAGAACAACAGAAATTTATTTTCTCATAGCTCTAGAGGCTAGAGAGCCAAGATCAAGGTGTCTGCAGGGTTGCTTCCTCCTGAGGGATGTGAGAGAAGGATGCCTTCCAGGCCTCTCTTCTTGGCTTGTAGATGGCTGTCTTCTCCCTGTGTGTCACATTGTGTTCTCTCTCTGTGTCTCTCTGTGTCCAAACTTCCCCTTTTAATAAGAACAGCGGTCATATTGGATTAGGGCCCACTCTAATGACTTCCTTTTAACTTCATTACCTCTGTAAAGACCCTGTGTCCAAATGTCACATTCTGAGATACTGAGGGTAAGCACTCCAACAAATAAATTTGGGGGCTTGGCACAATTCAACTCATATCTGTCACTCAGGGCTCCAAAGGCAAATGTCCCAAGAGAACCAGGCAGAAACCACATGGCCTTTTCTGAGTAGCCTTAAAAGTTGAACTTCATTCTATTTGGTTACAAGCCAATCAGTAAGGTCAAAGAGAAGAGGCAAAGATCCCACCTCTTGGTTGGAGGAAGGTCAAACAATTTGTGGGCTTTTTTTTTTTTTTTTAAGATAGGGACTAATTTTTATTCCCCTCTTACAGGCAGAGAAAACAATCTTATAATGGTCAGGTAACTTGCCAGGGTCTGACAGTGAGTGGAAGGCAGGGCCAGTGCTGGATCTCAATGTGACTATGTTTTCAAACTTCCCCAATGACCTTGTGCAAGTTACTTGACCTCTGGAGGCCTTGATTGCTTCATGTATGAAATGGTGACAATGATACCCAATTCACAGGGCTGTTTTAAGTGTTGAATGAGGTAAGTGATGTTCAGTGCCAGGTGCGTTGCAGGAGCTCGGTTAATGATAGTGTCTCTCCTCTTTCTTCATGTTCTTCCTCTTCCTGTTATCATTGTTATCATTAATCCTAGCAGTGGAAACATCATAACAAGAGCCTCTGGGGGCTGGGATAAAGTAAAAGCACCACATGGGTCTTAATTTGAGCTGTGGATGTCTATAACTGCCGATGTTTACTGCGGGTGCATGTGCGACCCACGCAGAGGTGAGCATTTCCACGTTTGAGCCTAAATGGCCTGCACACCAGCTAACAAGGGCTGGCAGAACTCATCTTTGAACCCACGAGCCAATGCACTGAACCTCTATGCTATCCCACCAACCTGTAAGACTTTTTTCCAGCTGTAACAATATATAAACCGTAACAATGTAGCAGACACAAATGGCATAGCTCATGTTCTCACCTGTGCAAAGATTCAACTTTATGTGCTTTTCTATCTGATACTATTTCTTCTCATTAGTCCCCATTTCTCCCTGATCACAAAAAGAATGTAACCTAGTCATTGTCATGAAAAACCAATTGAATGCAATGATTTCTCAATTCAGGTTAAAGCTTGTTGAAATGTAGGGTTTTCTCCCTGAGATGACATCTCAGTTCCATGGGGAATTTACAGATCCTTGTGTCCACAACATGCCTGGTACACGATGGTGGTAGAGAGAAAATGCTAGGTTTTCCCAAGTCCCGCTCCATTTCCCTCCTCATGGGCACAGGGAAGACTGCATTTCCCAGCCTCTTTTGCAGTTAGGTTGGGGTCATGTGATTAGTGCCGGCCAAGGGTCTGTGGGGTGAAATAATGTATATCATTTTCTTGCTGAGGCAGTGGGAAGCCTTCTGTGTGAACTTCCAGGCCTCTCTTTTTCTGCTCAGGCCACCCTAGAAGTCAAAACTAAAATGCAGATAACTGGACCCCTGAGTCATTGCTTAGAAGGGGCCCTCCAGACATGCAATGGATTAGACCACAGTGAAAATAGAAACACGTTTTCATGCATCAGGCTACTAAGTTTTAGAGTATGTTTGTTACTACAGCAGAGCCTATCCTACCCTGACTATAACAAGAGTCAACTGTGCTGGCCCATACTGAGATGCACAACGTTCAACATCGATCATCAGCATTGAGTTCCACTGGTATCTGTTGACACAACCAACACTTCCTCATGTCAGTGACTGAACTGAGCCCCATCTGGCCCCTGGCTTGCCCAGCCCACTCTGCCATAGATGACTGTGTCTTCTTGTCATGTGAGAATGAGCTACCCTCTTGGGCCACCAGCTCCCATTCTGCACTGGCTACCATGTCCATCTCAGGAGCATAAGAGGTCTGATCTCCCAGTCCCAGCAAGACTCCAGGAGGCCCAACCCAGGCTGTCACTCTGCTGCCCCCACACCTGTCTCTTCTCAACTACTCTCTTATCAGGAGGCTGCTGCAAGGTTTCCCTACCCTTAGATTTCCCCAAACTCATCTAGGGGTTTCTTTATCTTCCCCTCCCTTCTCGCCCCTTCTCCCTTGGCCTTGGCAACCTGGATCTGGTCTGCATGGCAGGTGGCTCATTTGGCCTCTTCTCCTGTCCCCCTCTCCTGTTTGGAAATAAACTTAGCATTCCAATTTCTTTGGAGTTTTTTAGTTTCTCTTTGAAACTCAATAAACCATTTCTCTTCCAAAAAGCTTCCCTTTCATATAGCAAAAAGTCTTGATTCACATGATTATTTTTTCTTTTATACATTTTAAAAGTCAATTTTGAAACTCCAAAGTCAAGAGTTGGTTGGATTCCTTGGTGTTTGTATTCTGCTGCGTCTTCTCTTTCCCAGGGAAAGGAGACCTCTGGAAGAATCAGGGTAATAAGAAGAACATGAAGGAGGATCCTGAATATTTATCTCTGAATATGATTGTGCTGCAATCACAAGGGACATTTGTATCGTGCCATGTGCTTCCCCCCACTTACAGCTCACAGCAGCCCTGTCATGTGGAAATCACCTGTCTTTTACAGTGGGGGGGGGGCTTAAGAAGTTCAAGTGCCTTTCCCAGGATCAAATGTCCATGCCTAAGCCTGGGGAGGGTGGTCTTTTTCCAGGACATGTGTCAACACAGCTAGAGAAAGAAGCCTCCACAAGGAGAAACCAAAGCCAAGTGCAGGGAGCCAGTGCAAGCTGGGGCATGCTCCAAGTGTGTGACTGTGCCCCAAGAAACCTTCAGAATCCCCAAGACCAGAATGTTTATGGGCGTCCACTGCTATATATTATAATTCCAAAAAAGAGAAAGGTGAGCTCCAAGAGAGTAGAAACTCCATTCTGCTCAGTGCCGTACACCTGGGTTCTAGGACGGTGTCTGGCCCACAGCCAGTGCCCAAGTGATATTAGTCAAATGGGCGAATGCAGTCAGAGGAATAGGATGTGCTCTCAGGCGCTTCACCATTTGGCTGCCAAAGCCGATTTCACAAAAAAGAAAAATAAAAGAGCAGATTAAGCGCTAAACCAGGCAAAAGTAACTCTAAGCAAATACGGATGCAATGAAGAAAAAAAATCAATCTGTTGGTGAGGCCGCCCACAGATCATAATCTGTCATAAATGTCCTAAGTGTCACACATCTGGGTCACACATCTGAGATGACTCAAGAGTTGACCCTGAGTGGCTTTACAGAAGCCATGGTGCACTGGGAGCTCCATTTCCGGTTAGTGGTTGGTATGGGGACTTCTCTTAAGGGGACTTCTCTCGGGGAAGCCCAGGAGGCAAATGTCATCCACATCTTCTCCCTCCTCAGCTCGCTTGGCAGCTTCTCAGCTTCTGAGTCACAAAGGCTGATGAGTCTTCTGACCTTCACTGAAAGACCCTTCCATCTGACCACCCCTCATCCTGGTAACACCCGCTGCCTCTAGGTGCTGCTGCAGCTCCCCGGGAAGGGCATTCCTGGGGACCCAGCATATCAGAGTTGTTCCTGAGGCCACAGCTGAGGTTGTTGGTGGGGACATGCATTACTGGGCTGGGGGCCTGGTCAGTGGTGGGGGCCTGGGTAGTGTGACGATGTGTTGTTTTGGGGAAAGGAGCGAATCTCCCCACCCCAGGGGCACTGAGCCCAGCCTGCATTTGAACTGGCTACATTGTCTCCTCTCTCCTTTATACAAAAAAGGCCACCAGTTGTCAAAATTCAGCTAACTAGGTTCTCTGGATGCCTGTTCAGCCTCTCTTCCCTCCAGCTCTGCAAGCCTCTACTTTGCAAGTTTTGCCAGGGTGAGAAGGTGTGGATTTAGGTACACCAGTGCCCCAAGGACCTTGGAGCATGTTCCGTAGCTCCGAAGCCACTTCTGAGCAAAATGGATGGGGAAGGCTGGGACCCAAGAGGTAAGAGGAAGCAATAAAGTCAACACACAAGATGAAAGGTGGAGAGAAGCCAGGTGCGGTGGCTCACGCCTGTAATCCCAGCACTCTGGAAGGCCAAGACAGGAGGATCCCTTGAGGCCAGGAGTTCAAGGCTGCAGTGAGCTATCTACGATCACACCACTGTACTCTAGCCTGGGTGATAGTACGAGACCCTGGCTCTAAAAAAAAAAAGAAAGAAAGAAAGAAAAAAGAAGCAGCAGCAGAAGGTGGAGAGAGGGGCGGAGGGGGTGGAGGGGGAAGACAGGACTCTCCAAAGGAAGGACTGGGAGAAGGAGAGGCACCATTTTGTCCTCCATATTTCAGGGCAGGAGGGATGGGAAGGAGGGGTGAAGAGAAGTGTCCCATAGACCCTGAGGGGTGGTGCCACGTCTAAGATCTCTGGGGGAAATGTGAGTGAAGAGTGGAATTCATTTCTGATGATTTCTGACTGTTGGATTGTGCTGCTTTGCTGTCTGCACTGCTCCAGCAGGAACCACAGAGCCTACGACTTCCACGGGGCTACTGAGGGATGGAGGGGAGAGGAGGGAGACGAGGAATGGGTTGTCCGGCAAGAACAGATGATATGGAGGGACTAAAAATAACCAGGCCCGGCTCTGCCTTCAAGGAGCTCACGTCTGATAGAGGTGAGAGAAATGTTGGAGACACAGATGTGAAGCCTACAGATTCTCCAACCCTGCAAATCCCTGGTACCACCCAGCCAGCCCCTGGGGCTGCCCTCCGTGGGGCAGTTTCCCCAGCCTGGCAGCAGACACGCAGCTCACGTCCCCAAGGCTGGCTGTGCAAATGAACTGCTCTGAGGTCGCCTGGGCTCCTATAGACCCGCCTTCGTCCTCTGTCCTCTGTGTGTGTTTCGTGACAGGACAGACGTGCAATGTCCAAATATTTTTCCTGGATCAGGAGAGAGAGGTGGGGTGGTGGGAGGAAAAGGGAGAGGGTGAGAGAGGGAGCGGGCGTTTGCAAGTGGCCTGAGCAGTCTGGAGGCGGGTGGCTTGCCAGGACGCTGGGCATGGCTGCCGGCAGGGACTGCAACATGTGCGTGTGGCACCCTGCCCAGGGGAGAAATCCAAAACAGCTTTCAACACAGAGCTGCCGCTCCTGCCTGTGGGCCCCACCCAGCTCAGAGCCAAACAGCTGGGCAAGCCAAGGGACGCTGGCCTTGAACCCCACAGGGGACAGGAAGGAATCTCTTGGGCCAGGGTATTTGTAGCGGGTATAAAATTTACAGTTAAGACCCAGATGCTAGGAAATTTAACTTTCCTTATTTTCTACAACCGGACTCAATTTGTTGAAGAGTCCCGTTTCTACTCAGTGGTGGAAAGAGATTAACCTCATCCATTCCGGAGAACGTAGTCACACTGAGTGTACAGTTTGCTCCATTCCGGGTGAACTCTGTCTGGATAAATGCTGGGTCTTTCCAGGTGACACTTGGGAGCATGGGGCCGTCCACCTACAGTCTCGGTGAGGGGCTGGGCCCCCTGGCTGGCAGGATGTGAGACAAGCCCCCTCTGTTCCGGGTGCCCTAACCTGCTGGGGTCCCTCCTTTTCCTTCTGACCTCCAGTGACACGGGAACAGAGGCCACACTCTCTCTCTCTCTCTCTCCACACTCTTCTCCAGCCTGAGAAAATGGGATATGTGGTATTCCTGTGTGGCAGGAAATAGCCCACGTCACAGCCGGCTCCCTTCCCATTCTATAGCTGAGTAGCAAAACTCTCTGCTCTTGAGGAGCCTGGAGTAGCCCAAGTCACAGGGACAGAAAGTGGAATGGTGGGTGCCAGGGGCTGGGGGAGGGGAATGGGCATCAGTGTTTAATGGGAACAGCGTTTCAGTTTTGGGAAGATGAAAAAGTTCCGGAGGTGGACGGTGGTGATGGTTGCACAACAACGTGAATGGACTTAATGCCACTGAACTGTGCACTTCAAAATAGCTAAAATGGTAAATTTTATGTTACATGTATTTTATCATAATAAAACAAAACAGAACTCCATGTTCTGTCTTTCTGACTTTGCTTCCTGATATGTAAAGGAATGCTTTTGGAATGTGACTCTTACAATTGAAAGACTCAGTCTTATTTCTGAAATGGGTTTTATGAACTTATCCTGGATGTCAGGAAATGAGCATTGCTGCTTTCTCTTTTAAAAAATTTTTTATTTATTTATTTTTATAGGGGAAAGCACCAACACACCCCTCTATCCCCAATTATAGAGCGGAGTTTCCCACATCTGGGGAAATCGCAGGGGTGAGCAGATCCGCAGTGTGATGGGTGAGCTGGCCCCGGGAAAACTGTAACACCTTTGTGTTCCTGGTATCTCCCCTGCCAGGCAAGTGTTGCTTTCTCTTTTTAATCCAGCTATAATAATCTTAATCCTCTCCTAGCTAAACCAGGAGGAGGTCATTGATAAAGTGTGAAAAAAGAAAAACTCATTAATTTGTTTTAAATTAATTTAGTTATAATTTATAGTTATATTATAGCAATAGTTTATTTATTAGAGTTGAGTTATGATTAGTTATCCTCCTATTTTAAATAGCCATGCATTAGAAGTGATAGGGTTTGTCAAGAGATTTGAATTGCATCTGTCTCTAAGGATGGTTGAGGTATCAAAGTTTGCATCCAGGGATCTCACCGTGATTGACTGATGGGATCCCTGAACTTTAAGAATGCAAAGAGAGGTAAGGGGTCTGGTGACCAAAGTGACAGCTAATCTATTCGTTTATGTATTGATAGCACCTCGGAGAGATCCCATTCCATAGTGTGCTGACTTCTGTAGTGTATCAGCTTCCTTCTGCTGCTGTAACAAATGACCACAAACTCAGTGACTTAACACAAATTTATTATCTTACCCGAGACTGGAATCAAGGTGTTAGCAGGGTTGTGCTCCTTCTGGGGGTTCTAGGAAGAATCTGTTTTCCTGCCTTTCCAGCTTCTAGAGGCTATTCTCCTTCTCTGGCACACGGCCCCTCCCCAGCCACTGCCTCCCTCCAACCTGCCTCCACCCTCACATCTCTTTCTCTGCCTCTGCCTCCCCTGCCCCCTCTCGTAAGGCCCCTTTGTGATCACAGTGAGCCCACCTGGATAGCCCAGGGTTCCCTTCCTATCTAAAGATCCATCATCGTATGTGCAATGTCTCTTTTGGCATGTAGGGTAATATACTCACTGGTTCCAGGGATTAGGGCCTGGACACCTTTGAGCACCATTATTCTGCCCACAACATGCAGTTTCTATTGAAAAGTCAGTCCTACACTTATGGTTGCTCTTTTACAGAGAATGTGCCTTTATCTAATACATGGTTTTAAGACTTTAGCTTTGTTTTGGGTTTTCAGCAGTTGGCTATGATGTGTCTAAGCGTAGTTTTCTTTGTATTTATCATGCTTGGGGTTTGCTGAGTTTTTTAAATGAGTGGATTGATTTTTTTTTTATTGGTTTTGAAAAATTCTCAGCCACTGTATCCTCAAATAGTGCTTCTTCCCCATTCTCTCTGCTCTCCTCTGGGCCCCCAATTATGTAAGACATCTGACAGCTCCCCATGCGTCTTTCATACTGTTTTGTTCTTTCCATTCTCTTTTCTCTTTATTTCACTTTGAAAATTTCCCATTGGCGTTTGCATCACTCATCCTTTTGCTATGTCCAGCTGCTGTTAAATCCATCTGAGAATTCTTGATTTCAGATATCATATTTTTCAATTCTAGAATGTCCATTTAATTTTCTATAGATTCCAATTTTCTGTTAAATTCTCTCTTTATTCATCTTGGTATTTTTCTCTGTTTTATTTAACATGTTTTTCATAGTTATTTTAAAGTTTTTAACTACTAACTCAAAAGTCCTTGACCACTTCTGCAGTTTTTTTTTTTTTTGGTTTTTTTTGGGTTTTTTTTAATTTTTGGTCACATTTTTCTGCCTCTTCATGTGTCTCTAAAATTTTTAATGTATGCTGGACAGTGTGTATAAAAGAACTCTGGAGGATATAAAAGAAGGTTCACCCTGTCCTCTGCCCAGTTGGTGGGAGAGGGAAGAGCTGGGCTGGGGGCTGCACTGCAGGTTTAGATAGTTAGTTAGTTAGACTCATTCCTGGTTTATTTTTCCTGTTCCTCAGGTGAGTTCTCTCAGATGTTTTGGTGAAAGCCTAGCAGGTCTCTCTCCGCTCAGCCCTGGGGAGGGGTCCTCCATCTCTCGTATTTCAGTTTATCTAGTCTTCATTGCATCCATAGCTCTCTAAGGTCATCATAACTACTATTTTCCTAATGTAATTTTTTCTCTACTTGTGGCAGCAGCGTTGCATGATGCTGTCTTCCACTCCTTCTTGGAAGGGAAAGTCCTTCTCTCGTCATTTCAAAACAACAGGTGCAAACACCTCTAGCACAGCAAGGTAACAAAGGAGACAACAAGTAAGTGAGGAAATGGTGGTGATCTCTCCAGAGAAGTAGAAACTCTCTATTTTGGCATCTTTCAGAGGGTTCAACAAATAGCACCCAAGTTCTGTAGCAAGTGAGAACTAAGTAGTAAGAGGTAGAACCCCAAATATTACCCTGTATTACAGACAAGATGTCTTTGGGCTGCTATAACAAAGTACCACAGACTGGGTATCTTACAAACCACAGAATCCTATTTCTCACGGTGTTGGAGGCTGGAAACCTAAGATCAAAGTACCAGCATGGCGGGGTTCTGGTGAGGGTTCTCTTCCACATTGCAGACCGCCATCTTTTCTCAGTGTCCTCATGTGCCAGAAAGAGGGCAAGAGCGGTCTCTGGGGTTCCTTTTATAAGAGCACTAATCCCATTCACGAGGGCCACCCTCATGACCTAATGGCTTCCCAAAGTCCCCACCTCCTAATACCATGACATTAGGGGTTAGGATTTCAACATATAGATTTTGCGGAGACACAAACATTCAGTCCCTAACACAAGGCTAAGTTGGAAGACAAGGCATTTATCTGTGGGCAATGGCCTTCATAATGCTAGCACTAAATTTTAGACGGGTGCTAAACTCAACACCAGGATTGGCAAGCTTAGGATATGGGCTGGGCCCCTCTGACAAAGGCAGCCCATGGGGTGGGGGTGGGGCAATCAAGACAACATGCTTTCCACAGGCAGCCTCCCCCAGAGAGGCAACGAAGGGGTTGAGTTGTGTGTATCCAGTTTATACTTCCCACCTAGCCAATCAAAAGAGATCCCAGGGTGCTGGACATGGTGGCTGACGCCTGTAATCCTAGCACTCTGGGAGGCCAAGGTGAGAGGATCGCTTCAGCTCAGGAGTTCAAGACCAGCCTGAGCAAGAGCAAGACCCATCTCTACTAAAAATAGAAAAAATTAGCTGGGCATGGTGGCATGCACCTGCAGTCCCAACTACTCTGGAGGCTGAGGCAGGAGGATCACTTGAGCCTAGGAGTTTGAGGTTACTGTGAGCTGGGTTGACATCATGGCACTCTAGCCTGGGAAACAGAGTGAGACTCTTGTCTCAAAAAACTAACAACAAACAAACAAAAGAGATCCCGGGGGACAAGAGACAGAGAGAGTGCCCAGGAGGGGGCAAGCAAAAGGAGGGAGAGGCAGGAACTGTAAAGCCAGGAGGATGGTCCCACTGTGGTGAATCTGGGGGATTTTGGAGAGAGACGATGCAGGGGTGAGGTGTGCAGCAGGACAGACGTGGAGGATGGCAAAAGAGGACAAGAAACCTGGAAGAGAAAGAGAAAATGGAGCCTGGAGGAGCCCTCAGGGCTCAGCAGGGAGCTGCAGTGACTATCAGCCTTCAGCTGGGGCAGGCTGGGAGGCAGCCTGGTCCTGGGAAATAGGTCCTGAGTTTTCAGTCCTGATGCCCCATGGCCATGGCCTCAGGAGAGCTTTCGAAAACTCAGATCCAACCCAATCCCCAGTCAACAACCTTGGGCCCCTCTCTGTAATCCCACCTCCTTCTCCAGCCACCTCCCATCACTCAGCCTGGTCCCCTCCTACCTTTGGCTTCACCGCAGGACTCTCCTCCCACACCTGATCTTCCAGTGCAGTGCGGGGAGGGAGGGCAGGCCAAGGCGGGCTGGGAAGGTCAGGTCTGCCAGGGGAACCTGAGGGGGTAGTCCTGAGGCCAGGCCAGGCCATATTCCAAGTGATATTTGCCCCTGAAGTCACTATGCCTTCACTCTGCCTGTGTGGCCCTGCTCAGTGGGCCGCTCATCCTCCGAGGCCTGCTGGCACCTGCCATCACCGCAGCACTTGTCATGTGCCCCCCGGGGGGACTGTGGCTGAAGCTGCGCTCCACATCTCAGGGAGCACGAGGCAGACCCAGCCTGCACCCTCAGTGCAAGGGAACAACAGGGAAATGTATTCTTTTTTTTAAACTCAACAATAGAAAGCATCAGAAAGCAGGGCGGATTTTAATGACACATTTGCTACGTCAGATTATTAGTTTTCCCTGGGCAATCGCAGTTATCTGGGCTCACGGCTGGACCTAGAGAGACGGCGTGGCCAGCTCAGTGTGCTCCGCCCCACAGGTGGCCCACAACCTCCAGCGGGAAGGCGCCCCCACCCCCTCCCCAGGAGCACTGTCTTCCACAGAGAAGCTGCCACACTTGTTCTTCACAGCTCCTCTTGGCCTCACTCTTTCACAGCCCCGGCCCCGTGGCCTCATGACTGCTGTCCCCTGCACCAGGAGCACTGCGAGCTGGGCTCTGAAAGGGCCTCCCCTCCCAGGGCTCATTTCTCGCAAGCCCCTCCACCGGGCAGCAGTCTGCTGTGACCTCGTGCAGGCGGCTTCACCTACCAGCCTCCCTCTGGCCAGCTTCTTCCCTTCACTGAGGACCCAGGAACCTTGGGGTGAAGGACACAGGGGTTAGGAATTCCAAAGACATGGGCTGGACTCCAGAACGGCCCCCTCCCTCCACAAGCAGGTGAGAATCTGGGAACGGTGCTCAGTAGATGGACCAAGGATGCAATTTGCCTCCCAAGCAAGGCCCAGACGAGCATCTACAGGAAGGGTGGGACATGCCTGACCTCATTGAGGCCACCAGCTGGGGGCTGGGGACAGACACTAGAGAGTGGGGGCAGGGCCTGGCTTACAGACTTGCAGCTTTGCCAGCTGGGGAGCAGCCCTCCGGCCTGGCTGGCTGGTGTTAGGTTGGTAAATATTTGGAGAGTATGAGCCTCAGAATTCCTGTAGTAAGGTAGGCAGGGCCTCAGGACCATGCAGAATGGGGTACTGATGGTAGATGCATATGTCCCTTGGGGCTGGTGACATTGTGTGCACACAGACCCTGTGGACAGGGCTGCTTCTCTGGGAACCACGTACACAAAGTGACCTCCCACTCAGCCCACAGGCTGGAGGGAGAGAGGGAGAGCTGCTTTTGGCAAAAGCAAGCGGAGGGGAATGAACACACTTTTAACAAAATGACTGAGCCCCAAGACACAGCAGCCTCTGAGAGGGTCAGGATGACCCCTTCGTCCCAGGGGTGGCTGCTGGCCAGACTTGAGAAACAAGGAAGAAACTCAGAAGAGGCTGGTCTGATCCTTCGAACAGAGAGTCCACATTTGTAATTGAGATGAGAGAGGAGGGAGCTGCATTATTTATGAAATGGCTGAGCCTGGAGTTAACGAGGAAGGAGGAGACCTTTAGAGGGGAAAGTGGTTTCAAAAGCATCCGTATTTCGCTGGAAAAAAAACACACACAAACTATGATTTAGAGTGTGCTGAGGTTTAGAACCGGAGATGACTCTAGTGCAGTTAGAGACCACGGGGGTGGGGAGGATGAGGGTGTGGACAGGGTGGGTGGAGGGACAGAGCAGGAGGGTGGGGTGTCCCTGCAGGATCCGCGTGAGAGGGGCACATGGGGAGGGGGTCGCCTCTGGGGATGGAGGAGTGTGTGTGGGGGTCACATTCCCCCAGTGTGTGGGGCATGTATAAGAGAGTGTACACACTTGGAACAGATCAAGGGACAAAAGCAGGGTGTACCCCTACAGACGCAGACCCTTCTGGGGCTTGTGTGTAAATTCTGGTTGCCAGCCTCACCTGCTGTAAGAACATGAACCAAAACTCTGGGAAGAGGGTGCTTTTAATATTGTTTTAAATACAATAAAATGCACGGCTCTTCAGTATTCAGTTTGAGGAGGTTTGACAATTGTACATGCTTATGTAACAACCACCACAACCAAGACAGAGAATATATCCATCACCCTGGAAGGTTCTCTCATGCCCCTGACTACCTTTTGACTTGTATCGGCATAGATCGATTTTGATTGTTCTAGAAATTCATATAAATAGAATCATACAGTATATACTGTTTTGTGTCTGGCTTCTTCCACTCAGCACAATGTTTTTTTGAGATTCATCCATGTTGTGGGGATAATGGTAGGTGGTTCTTTGCATGGCTGAGTGATAGTCCATTAAATGGACTGACTGAGTTTTGTTTCTCTGCTCTGCTGATGAGTGTTTGGGTTGTTTCCAGCGTTTGACTCTTGTGAGGTTAACCCTTTGGGGGTTAAAATGCACCCACTCTAGGTACAATGTCATTACAATGTGCCGGTGATGAGTACACTAAATGCCCAAACTCCATCACTGTGCAATATATCCATGTAATGGTCTGTGTAGACATTTGTTTTCATTCCATTAGAATAGACCTGCTAAGTCATAGGGTAGATGTGTGTTTACTATGACAAGAAGCGGCTAAACAGTTCTCCATCCACATGGCTGGGTTCCAGTTGCTCCACATACTTGCCAACACTCACTGTATTTTATTTTGGCCCTTCTAGTGTATGTGAAATGGTATCTCATTGTAGTTTTAATTCGCATTTCCCTGCTGGCTACTGATGCTGAACACCTTTTCATGTGTTTATTGACCATTTATGTATCTTCTTTGTGAGATGTCTATTGAACACTTTTGCCCATTTTAAAAATTAGACTGTTCATATTTTTTGTTGTTGTTGATTTGTAGGCATTCTTTATATATTCGAGACCCACAAAAGGAAGGTTTTTAGAAGTAAAACAGCAGCCACTGATCATGCTACCCCTGCCCCTTAAGCTGAATACCTGCCACCCCTCCCACCCATCGCCTATCACACCCCTCTGGGGGTTAAAATGCACCCACGATAGGTACAATGTGCATTATTCAGGTGATGGGCACACTAAAAGCCCAAACTTCATCACTATGCAATATATCCATGTAACAAAACTGCACTTGTATTCCTTAAGTTTATACAAGTAAAAAAATGACTAGAAAAGGAATGTACCCACTGTCACTCAAATGGCTGAAATGCTAAATTCCACTCAATCAAACTCAACTGACTCTATTTCCACCAAAAGCAGAAAACAAAACAAATGAACAAACAAAAGCAACTAAGCTTACTGCTTTCAGGTAAATTCTCTCCCCTTCAAAAACCTAATCTCCTTTGTATAATTACTCAGGCAATTGAGGATTTAATTTAGTTGATCCATGGGTAGTCTTTTTCATAGTTCTGTCCTCTCAAAAGTCTTCCTTTTCCCTCAAAGGATGGTCAGGAAGCTGTTTCTTTCCTCACGGTGGCAAAGTAGACACTCCTGGGTCACTCTCTGTCTTCCTGCTTCAAGTCTGACTGTGTGGCAGGCACTTGGGTCGCCCTCACGGTATCCAGAGGTCGGCTCCATCCCTGGGCCATGTACTCCACCCACCATGATCCTGTCTTGGGCTCCAGCTGCAGAGTCTCGTCCCTACCAGGTACCACTTCTTCCTCTCCCCCAACCCTCTTAGCACTTCTCCTCACCCCCAACCCACACAGAAAGTTCTAGATCTCACTGAAGTCATACACAGACCCAGAGAACCTTATCTACGGCATCTCAGACTCCTCTGTCTGAACATGCCACACCATGATTTCTCCTCTACTGAAGCCACCCCACGAGGCTGCTGGTCACCCTGCAAGGCAGTCTGCACCTGGAATTCTAAACAGAAAGTGGAATATAAGCTTTTGGATCCTTCCTCAGTCCACCTGAAATTTCCCCAGTCTCTCCCTGCATCCTAAATGTAGTACCTTAATCTAATAATCTCATTAGCTGGAAATGTCTCCCATCTCTGCCCCCCCACATCCCAGCCCAAGAAGGGCTGTTCTCCTTCCTGTGGGATAGGAAACTCCTCTTAGGTCATGTCTTTCCCTGCTTTATGGTATGGAGTAAAGATTCCATGCTTGTCCTCCAAGATTTTTATATTTAAAAGAAATCTATTTGAATTTAGGAAACCCTGTCCTCTCTCAAGGGCCTGGCTCTTGCAGTTGAAACTTGGCTTTCACTCCCGTCCTGAGCTGCTGTGGATGTCTGCAGCTGGGCACACTCTCTTCCATTCCCATTTCCTCTTTGTCCTTCATTCCAGCTACTGCTCACGAAGGCAACGGTAACAGTGGTTAAAAGGATGGTGATCACAAATGAAAAAAGAAAGCACGTTAATATAATTCAAGGTATTACTCTGAACACACTTCAGTGATAACTAAGAAGGACTTATTCCCTCCTTCAAAAAAAAAAAATCACATATTCCTGCCCTCAGCTCCAACTTCGGCTCCCTCGGGGCCCCACATCTGATGGGCCTCCAGACATTCCAAGGCCTCCGGCTCTCAAATCTTGTTTGTTAACTCTGCGCCCAGCATTGCTCTATCTCCTGCAAGGGTTTTCCTAGTATCCGGCTCCACAGGGCCCACCACTCCTGGGCAACAGAGGGTCAGGATGCAGACCCTGAGGGCGGGCCCTCGTAGGAAATCCCCCAAGTAGGTTTCTTGACGCTTCAGGTGAGCTTAACTACATTTGGCTTGGGAGCTCTGTGACAGCCAGCCTGCAAGACAGCCATCGATGATCCCACCTCCACTCCCCGTGCTTTGTGTGGTCCCCTGCTACGTCGCAGCAGGGTCGGTCTATGCGACTGGTAGAATACAGCAGAGTGATGGCGTGGTGATAGAAGACATGGTGGCTTTTGCCCTTGTCTCCCTCAAATCCCCCAGCTGCCATGTTGTGAGGACACTCAGGCAGTCCCGTGGAGGGGTCTATGTGGTAAGGAACTGAGGCCTCCTTTCAAAAGCCACGTGAGTGAGCCACCCTGGAGCACGCCCAGAGTCACAGCGGCAGGCTAATGTGGTAGACAGGATGCATCCATCCAGCCCCGTCAGCTCAGAGAGGAGGAAGCAGAGCCCCAGAGAGGTTGGATGATCCACCAACAGCGGTCAATGCCCAAGCCACAACCTATGGTGGTGGGCGGGGACTTTGGGTGGGGAAGAGCTGGCTAATGGGCATTCTGGGTGGAGGAGACAATTTGGCTTAAAGGAACAGTCATGGGAAAGTGGGTGACATTTTTGGAGAGGGGCAATTTATCCACTGCAAAGGCAGACAGGGCCACAGGAAAGAGCTCCTTGAATATGGTACAAAGTGACACTTCCTGGAGCCTACTGAGACAGCCAAGGGCAGTGTGGAAACTCCTGCCTGTGGCTGGCAATAGGCAGATGTCTATCTTTGAAGGTGCAGGGCACCAAGCAACAAACATACATGAAAGAGATACGTATTATCAGCCTGAGTATTGCCCAAGGAAAGATGTCATCAAAGCCGGAGGCAGAGTGGGGTCAATCCATCCATTCATACTTGATCAGAGGAGATGTTTCCAGAACAACATGAAGCTGGAGGGCACAGAGGAGGGGGCCTGCAATGGCAGGACTGGAGCTCTGGGGCCAGCCTTAATGACCCAGGAATGGCCAGCCTTAATAACCCATTTTGGAAAACTTTCTCAGTGGGCTCCCAACAACTTCTGAGTCTGAGCTTCCAAAAAAGACTAGAGCAGCAAAGGCAGATGGAAATCTATTGATTGCTTTGGTTTTGTTTCACCTCATTTTCATTCACTGCAGTATTTTTCTTCCCAGGAAGCAGAAAGTTTCCCAGAATAAGGATCCTGGCCCTTCTTTGTGACCTGCCTGTAGGCATCACTTTTCAAGGCCAATGTGTTTCTTGCCAATAAGTTCAAAGATGTAACCACATCCAGTGCAGAGAGCCTGGGATTCTAAAGGGAAAGATAAACTGAGGTGGGAGATGGATGGTTTTCTATGCCCAATCTCTGCCCCTTTCTGGAACCTAGCACTGATCAGCTAGGGTAACCCCAGGAGGTAAGGAGGGTATAAATTTCACAGACTTATTCAGGCAAATTACTTTATTTTTCCAATTGAACTTAATTAACTACCAAGCCTTTATTTACATTCAGTCACTACCAGATTTTTCTCGGTGTTCTTTGGGGGAAAACTGAATGAGTTATGGAATTTTTTCATTCCTCTTTCCTCCCCTTCTGTCCAGGTGTTAGGTTTGAGTAGGATGCATTATGGATTGAGAATCACAGTGTGGCTGTGACCCAGGTTGCCACTACTCATTGGCCCCAGGACATTGGCACCTTCTCTGCCATACCTGCATCTGTGGCCTCTCCACTCTCCAGGTGCCAGATCCAAGCAGGTGCCTCTGTGTCCTCTTTATCCCCCCACCAAGCTTCCCAACCTGTCCTCAGGCACACCCACACTCCCTCCATGGCACAGAAACATTGCTTGTGCCACCTTGCAATGCTGGGGGCTCTGGGTGACCACATGTGGCCCATCTCCTGGGGTCCCTCTATGCATCTGGTGCCATGGTGCACACAGGCTTCTCCAAGAAGATTGCTTCCCCTTGTCTCTCCCCCTCTTCTTCAATTTATTTGTGGAAGAAACCAAAGCTTTGTTTTTTAAAAGTGTATTACTACTGCTACACTGCTACATGTTAAAAAAAAAATCCATTCAGAAATTCAAATGACTTTCCCTCCCTTTCCTCGTGTAGAGGCGGTAGGCCGCTAAGGACAATGGGATAAAGAAAAGATATCCCAAGGGTGGGAGTTGGGGTGTGCTCTGAGGTGGAGGGAGATAAATGCTGTTTGCAGTGAAGTTCTCGGTAGCAAGCAACAAAACCCAATTCTGCCTCAGTTAGGAGAAGGATATCTTAAAGGGTACCTGGTAGCCTACAGAATCACATGGAGGGTTAGAGGACAGGTACAAAGCTGATCTTTGAGGAACAATGAGTCAAACCACACCAAGGAACGGGGCTGCTGGGAAAACCCCACCACTACCTATGAGCACCTGCACATCTGCCCCGGGAGCTGTGTGTGGCTGCCACCGCTCCTGTGGCACCACTGTCCCTTCCCTCCTGAGTCACTCACTCTGAGTCTGGCATTGGTGCTCTTGCCTGGCAGAGGCAAGGCCCCAAGCTTTGAGCCCCAGCTGTGAGGCAGGCTGGGAAAAGGAAGTATCTGACCATCACATTATCTTTCAGAGTGGTGGTTTTGCTCTTCACAAAGACTAAAAAAAAATTTTAAAAGGCAATTCTCCAAATAAAGATCAAGGTTGAGATGCTGGGCAACAAAAGCAAATGACAAGGAAGGGTTCTCCTTTCACCTAAGAAACACACTGGCATGGGCTGAGAAGGTTCTCTGATGGCCCCCAAGATGCTCCACCCAAGGATCCAAACCGAGCAAGGAGACAAAGAGATTCGGCCTCAGGGAAGAGGAGCAGAGACTGGACAAGGATCAAGGAGCTGGCAGGGGAGCAGTGAGAGAGCCACGAAAAAAGACCCTCCCCTGGGGACTGCGTCCATCCAGCTGGAAGCTATGACTAAACTTAAGGAAAGGCCACCTTGGCCAAGAGTGCTTGACCAGCCACCAGTGAAGTTATTCACTAATGAGCCACACCAGCCCTCCCTCCCACTACTGGAGCGCAACACGGAGACGAAACCAGATTCCGCTGAAATAGGTCAGGGCAAGGAGGAGAGGGGACAAACCCATCTTTTGCATGTGAACTTGGGATACCACCTCCCACCATCACCTGGGGAGAGGGGCAGGAAAGGGAAAGCTGAGTGACTTAAAGGTCATCTCCCCCAGGTAGCAATCGGGTAGCAATTACTGTTTTGCAGCCTGCTGGGCAGGTCAGAGTTCAAGCCATCAGATAACAAAGAAAAGCACAACAAGAAAAGAAAAGAAGCGAGAGTGAGAGTACTCCAGGGCACCGCTGTTTCTCAGCCCTGGGAGGGCACCTATCCCCCTGGCCAGTGGAGCCGGCCCCTGCCTTCTGTTAGCTCTTACAGTCGCCATGTGCCAGGGGGTTGCCCTCCTTGCTGATGCCACAGACACCCTCTGGTTAGAAAAAAAACAGCCTCATCAATTCAGGTTGTTGTTAGGAGCTTTTAAAAGAGATGTTGGTTGCACTTAACACACAGTTGGGGCCAAAGTAAAGGCTGGGTAAGTGCCCAGGCTATTGGGCTGGAAATGACATCCTGCTCAGGAACATAAATGTCATGCTCCCCAGGCCGCGACACAGGCAAACCGCCTCGCAGCATTCGTTCCCCGGACTCCAAATCTTCCAACCAATGGCTCTGTCCTTGCCTTCAGACACAACCTGTCCCGGTGGGGAAGGCCAAGATGTTCAGGAGACCATGGTGTCAGCAAGCAAACAGGAAACACAGGGGCAGTGGCACCGACCTGCTCTTTTCATGTGAAGAAACAATCTCAATTGAAATGCATATAAAGAAGAAACCCTACAAAGAAGTGGTCCCCAACCTGGTTAATTTTTCCATAGGTTGGGGGGCCAGAGGCAGAGCTCAGGCGGTGATGCGAGTGATGGGGAGTGGCTGTAAACACAGATGAGCTTCGCTCTTTCACTCGCCACTCACCTCCTGCTGTCCTCCTGTCCGCCCCCCTGCCCATTTCCTAAGTTTCATGGAAGACAATTTTTCCACGGATAGGGGTGGGTGTGGAGGTGGGCGGGGGTAGGGTTGATGGGGGAGCAGGACTCTTCAGCCTGGTTCCTAAACCCGTCCGTGGCCCAGGGGTTGGGGACTACAGCTATAAAGGACCTGCTCTGTGAATTCTTTCAAAGGTCATCTTAATAATCCAAACCAGGCCGGGCATGGTAGCTCACACCTGTAATCCTAGCACTCTGGGAGGCCGAGGCAGATGGATCACTCGAGGTCAGGAGTTTGAGACCAGCCTGAGCAAGAGTGAGACCCCGTCTCTACTAAAAATAGAAAGAAATTATCTGGCCAACTAAAATATATATATATATAGAAAAAAAAATTAGCCGGGCATGGTGGCACACGCCTGTAGTCCCAGCTACTCGGGAGGCTGAGGCAGAAGGATGGCTTAAGCCCAGGAGTTTGAGGTTGCTGTGAGCTAGGCTGATGCCACGGCACTCACTCTAGCCAGGGCAACAGAGCAAGACTCTGTCTCAAAAAAAAAAAAAAAAAAAAAAAATCCAAACCAGTTGCACAACCAGGAAAGAATTCTACTGTAACATGGTTGAAAACACCCACAGGCAGGTGCTTGTTGCTTGTGAAAATTAAGCCTCGCACATCACTGGAGCCTCAATTCCAGAGAAGGTGGGATGTGCATGGATCTGTCCTTTCAACAAACCGGCACGAGAAAGGGAGACCGAGAGTGGCCATAATTTCCAAGGATAAAGAATCCTGCTGAGCTTGTCCTTGGCACCCACAGCCTCCCCTTTCTTGGGTCTCTCTCACTGCCACCCCCCACCCCCCGCCACCACCACAGAGCAGAGGGACTCAACGTCTGCCTCAATGTCACTCACATTCAAATGTCAGTAACCGAGAGCTAAATCCGGGACCAGAATCAAGGCTGAGACTCAAAGGAAGAAGCTCCCAGGGAAACTTCAGAGATGCTCACCAAGAGATTTGGGGGACCCGCCTAGACGGGGTAGGGCTTCTGCAGGGTCTCTGTTTCCCTGAAGGCACAGAATGACCAGACTCCCCGGGTCTAGGTGGAAACCCCAGCTCTGAACCTTCCTTGTCATGTGGTCTCTGGGGTGGCTCTGAGCTTACTTGTTGCCTCGGTAAAAAGGAGAGACCCGTGCAGACCTCTCAGGCTGGGGATGAAGTGGGATCCTATTTGGGAAGGTGCCTGACACCTCAAGGTGTTCACAGGACCTCAGAGCCCATGCAGAAACACCTGCAGGCAGGATGCTGGCTCCTCCCCACCATGTGAGGCCAGATCCTAGCGGGAAACTCTGCTGAAGTCAAGGGCTGTTCAGAGTTGGGGCTCTGGGCAGTAAGCCAGGCTCTGGCAAGTGACCCCCACACAACCTACAGGAACTTCCAGGGCCCCTCATGCGGGTGTCTCTGGCCTCCAGGGGCCCTGAGCATTCGCTCTCAACCTGGCATTTACTCACCAACCTGGCGGAGGCCTGGCCTCAGAATGAGTCACGCCAGGCTCTTTTGTTCAGAAGTGATACAGGACATGGAGTTCTTGAGAAATTAGCTCAAAATTAATTTAGCCACAATGGCTTATTATTAGATTTAATTATAAATGAAACAATTCACCGGGGACCTTTTACATCGTAAACAAGCACCTCAGAGTCAGCAGGGGATTGGGATTTTTTTCCTATTCTCTAGTCGCTGCGCAGGTTTTCACAAAATTTGTGGCCAAGCATAAAAAGTAATTTGGATATGGCTTTGGAGGGACAGTTCACTGCTGCTTGTCACCCTTTTAGGTCCCCTGGCTTTTGATAGGAGAGCCCTGCTGCCACACAGCCTGCTGGGCATAGGAAGGTTCCCTTTGCTGCAGTTAATACATTGTCCAAAAACCACCCTGACTCCCTTCCAGAATCCCCAGTGCTCCTGCAGAAACGTCATCTCTGCTGAAATGAAAGAGTCCAAGAAACAAGGTCTGAGCAATCCAGGCTATGGTTTCCTCCAGACCCCCTGAAACAAGTGTTAGAACATTGGACTCTCCAGCCCCACCCCAGACTTCTGCAGTCAGAATCTGCATTTTAACCAGGTCCCTAGAGGATTAGCATACACTTCAGAGTTTGAGATCATAGCCTAAGAAAACCCTGGGGCAGCATCCCGTGGTATTGCTGACATTGCTAGGTGGATGGAATCATCTAGCTGGGTCCCCTCTGACAAAGTTGGGTAAAGCTTTGGCCAGCAGAGACAATTATTTTGAATATTTTAGGCCCCTCCTTCCTTCTCCCAGCAAGATGTTTTGTGTTTCCACTGTGTGCCCCAGTGATCTCCCTTAGGCTGTACAGAAGCATGGGCTCAGCCAGCCCTAGAGACAGAGTCCAGGCTGGTCTCCCCTGCAGGTAGGCAAAGGAGCCCAGAGCAGAGGACAGTCTGGGACAGCCCAGGACAGCTTCCCAGCACACATAGCTGAGCCTAAAGAGAATGCAGCAAGGACCTAAGAGGAGGCTGCCAGCTGCAGGGGCCAGAAGATAAGAGTGTTAATTTAGGTTGGCTGGCATCCAGAAAGCTGAGCAAAGCTAGGCCTCCAAGCTCAGAGTAAAAATAAATAAATAAATAAAACAAAAATAAGTTGGCAGATGTTTATGCTCCCTTTGTAACACTAGCTGCACGTATCCGGCACATCCTATGTGCCTGGCCCCGCTCCAGAAACTGCATGGTCATTCTCTGTCCCTCACTCAAACCCTCAAAGGTTAGTATTGTCACCCCTAATTCACAATGAGGGTGCTGTGGCTCCAGCAGTGTTTTGCCTGTGGTCACCCAGCCCTCCACTCACCCCCATCGCTTTCTGCTGAGAGCTGGCTCCAGGCAGGAAATGGAAACAGGCTGGTCGTTTTCAATGCTGCAGCATGACCAAAACCCTAGTGGATGCTGGACTGAAAGAACTCTCGGTATCCTAATAAGGTTTCAGAACAGAAAGGAGTGTCTTCATCACTCTTGGCTTTGCCAACACTATCTCATCAATCCTCTCTGTACTTTGACGCACACACTATGGACTGTTATCCACGTGGCAAACTTGGAAGCACCTTGAAAGAGAGTCTAAGCGAGTTGTCAAGGCGCCCGTCTTAAAGGCTGGGTGCATCTATGACAAATAGCCTGAGCAGCTGCACCTCGCTGAGATGCCAAAGGGATGAAATGGGGTCACTTTGAGAAAGTGCACACGGTGTCCCTGATACACGGTAGGTGCTCAGTACGTGGGCAATTCCTCCCTCTCCCCTACTCCCTCTGAATGTGGCTGACCATTTTGGACCATAAACTCCATTCACTCCTCAAAGCACTAAACAGACCAAGTCAGCCTCTGCTCCCCCTTATGAGGCTGTTTTTCAAACATTTTTAATCCATGCCCTTTTCTGATCAATGTACACATTGTGTGCCCTTCTTCAATATTATTTGAAATTTCAAGTGAAATTAAATATTGTGATTCAAAGAGAAGCAAATGAATCATATATATTTTTTAATACACCCATCTGCACACTGAATGAATCATATAATTTAATATATTTTTAATACTTTATGCAACTGTCCCCAACCCCTGAGATCCTCATATGACTGTCCAGCAAGAACAGCCTGGCTGCTCAGTTGAGTCCTGATAGATCAAGCCATTGCCAGAACATGATGAAAACATGTGGACAGTAAAGCTGTTTTCACCTGCCCAGCACCCCAACTGCCCTGCACCCAGTAAAGACTTGCCTCTCCTCCTCCGTAGACGGGCACATAGACAAAGCTGGGCCAATCATAGTACCTCACCTGCCCCTGGATACAGTGATTGGCCCAGATGGTAGGCACATGACCAAATCTGGGCCAATCACAGTACCTCACCTGCTCCTGGATGCAGTGATTGGCTCAGGTGGTGGGCACATGACCTAACCCTCCCAGGACTCTCAAACTGAAAGGGCAGAGGGCAGCTAAGGCAGTGTGGGATCTCTCGTCTCTGGTCTGGAAGCTGGGGCAAGGAGGAGCAGGAGAGCCCAAGGCACAGGTATGGTATCCCCTGCCTCATGGAGGAGTGGTCTGAGACAGTGAAGCCCACTCACAAAGACCAAGACGAGAAGTAGACCGCAGCCAGAGAACGGTCTGCTCTCAGCCGGGTCCTGGCTCCTTGTGCTCCCGTGGCGGGTGCCTACCTGCCCTCCCCACAGTCTGGCTGCAGGTGGTAGTACATTCTCTCAGCTAAAAATTGTCCAGTCAAGTTTCTCCCCACACCTCCAATCAAGAATAGTCTAACTAAAACCGGGGAATGGGACAGAGGATTCCACAGAGTATCGTGGACATGGAGGCATTGTCTCTTGATGCCAGGTAATTTGCACTGACCCTTCCCTGCACAGACATGGCTTTCTTCCTCTACCTGTTCACAACTTTCTCTCCCTTCCTCTCTCTGCATGTGCCAGTTTCTCTCGTTCTTTCCATCCTCATACCTCCCCAAATTCTCTTCTTTTCCACTGTGTCCTTTTGTCCACCCAGGCTCCAACTCTTATGTAATTTCAGCTGTTGGTTCATACTTCCTACACCATTTTTTCCCCTGGGAAATTAGGATGCCCACATGTCCCTGCTCTTGGGGCTCTGTGAGTGTCCCCCAGCTCTGTACTTCTGGGCTGCTGCTGGCCTGGCTGGACTTGGCCTGTCTGGCCCAGGCACACACTCTGGCCAGATGCACCTTCTTTGGGGAGGGTTGGGGGGGGAAGCGGGAGGACTAAAGCCATAGCAGGCTTGACAAACGCACACAGGAAGCAGCCCATTTCCTTAGATGCTGCCCAAACTTCTGCGATGCACTTTTAGCATCTGGCCAACCAGGCAAGTTGGGCCTGATACATTTATAAAATCATTTGTTGGAGAAATCATATGCCAGAATCCCATCTGTGATCTTTTATTTTTTGTTTGGTGTTGCACATGTTTGGGGAAAGGAGTCAATAAAAACTATGATAATTTAATTTTAATTTCACACAAAGACAAGAGACCCCAGCAAGTGACATGATGTAAATCTAAAAGACTCAGATGACAAATGTAAACTCATGTGAATGGCTGTAATATCAACTCTGGAGTCAGTAAACCAGGGTTTCAAGTCTCATTTAGTTACACCAGCTCAGACAATTTCCTTAACTTCTCTTAGCATCACTTTCTTTGTCTGTAACATAGGGGATACTAAAGTTTGCTGTGCGAATTCTAGATGAAGCCAGTCATTAATATCATTGCCTTGTGGCTCTAGGCTAACTTGCACCTTGTGCATTTGTACTGAGGGGTAGATCAGGGATGCAGAGCAACAGCCATATCTCAATTTCCAAATTTAAGTAGAGCTTGTTGGGTTCAATAATGTCATAACTGGGGTCAAAATCTCAGTTAACCACATTGAGTCATATTACATAATGCTTTTTAAAGTTTTGGGAAACAGTAACTCTGCTACGGTAATTCAGCCTGCAAACAACCATCACATTTGAGTTAGAGAACTTAAATCATTTGCCATCCAAGAAGAGGACAAACTTCCCATTTGTGTGGGCACTTAAAAATTATGCATTCATTTTGGCTTTCTATTGCATTTGTACTCTGTCACTTTGCATTTTAATGAGTTTGAGTTTTAAAAGACTTCCAGTTGCCTAAGTAGCTAGAAATTTAAACCAATTAATTTTCCACTTAAAAAGTTCTACTATGATAAAGATACACAGTAAAACTACATTTTTCTCTATGGAGGAAGGGAAGGAAACCCTCATTTTACCATCACTCCGCTTTATTAACGTTTCTACACATTTTTGCCTTAGAAATATAAAAGGCTATTTTCAAACCTGGAGGCAGAGATTTAGTGAATATACCCTTTTTGATAAAATGCAATTTTGTAGTGAAATGACCAAATAGTTTAGAAGCATGAAAATATGATCTTATGAAGAAAATACTGGACTTCTAATACCTCTTCTCTAAGATCCATTCAGACTGCTGATTTTTTGTAAGATGTCAAATTCTAACCCACCTATGTACATCCAGACTCTATAAATATACACACACCAAACTTACTTCTAAAAGGAGTAAATGTGTGCCCGGGAAATACTGGAACAATGAAGTTCCTGAGAGAAGCTTGTTTTTTCAAGTTATTAAAGGAAGGTGGCAGGCGTTCATGAGGATATAAAAACTTAACGTCGTCTGAAGGAAACTCCTGAATATGGTTAATACTGCTGCCAAAAATCTCAGCTATGTTATGTCAGAATGTTCAACTGCAAGCTATACTTTAATGAATGGAAAGATAGGGTAACAGCAGGAAGTTTCTGCAGCAACCCACAGCAACCTTGAAAACCAAGTTCCCAGGGTTGGCTGAGCACACTTGTTCGGTGGCTACAGTCTGGTTGACGGGTCCATCAGTTCACAGTCAGGCGCACCAGATGCCTACACATGGGGAGCAGGAGAGCAGGGGCGGTCTGCCCCTCCATGTTCTCCTAGCTGACACTGACATGCAAAAGAAATTCGCTTAGCTCTTTCTGCAAAAGTGGTTGTTCTGAGCAATGCAGCTCTGGACGGGGAGAAAGGATACCAGTGCATTAAGTACTTGACTCTTCTTTTCCATGCAGCTTGCTTGCAGCATGATGTTGCTATTTTTATCAACTCTCTTCAACCCAGCTGTTGCTTCATGTTAACATGGTGAATGGTGTGAAAATCCCAGCAGAGGCGCGTGAATCCCAGAGAGACCTGTCTTCTGTCATTTCTAGAACAGATAAAATGTCATGAGCCTCAGTGGGGGATGGGGCAAGGACGTTTGGCCAATGTAGGCGATGAGAACATATCTGACTTTTAAGTGACATGTTGCCAGGGGCCAAACTTTCTCCTCATCAACCCCAAACAAAAGCATACATGCACATGCGCACGCATCTAGTGGCCAATAAGGTACCGTGGATCTGCGTAGACACATTGGAAGCAGGAGTCTTCACATTTCAGGGGCAGGCCATGGCTGTCCTAGGTGCAGGACATTGTGGCATCATGAGGTCTGGACAACAGCATAAAGTCCAGTCTGGAGGTTGCCCCAGAGAACCCACTTCCTTTTCCTGAGTTAGAATGTGACTTGTAATTTTGAGCCCACTCTTTGTATTTCCTCTGTGAAAATAACAGCATTTTGGTGAGACTGTGTGTAGGGGGGGAAAAAGTGCCACATAAAACTTAGTCAATTTAAAAATACAACTCTAATTGCAGGTTTGTTGTCCCATGGTTTGGCAAATTAGGGGGGCAAATTGGAGGTGTGCTTGGAACCTGCTCCAGGCATAAAAAGACTGTTCAGTTACACATCTGACTGTGTAGTCCGTGAAATGCTTTTACAACCTATGAAAATATGATTTGAGGAACTTCCTTCTAGAATAGCAACTATTTTATTTTCTATGGGAGATTATTGTGTGTCTGAGTGCTCAATTTAGAATATGGGCACCAAGGGCTTGGACCTCTTTGAGCTTTTCTTTCTTCAGCTTGAATATGAGAATGAAGTAATGTCCCTTCCTACTCCAAAAGTCTCTGGTTCTCTTAGGCCTAGAGGAAATTCAGTGAAAAATCAATACCTTACAGAGCCCCTTCACTTAGGAATTTACAATCTACAGGACTCTCGAGGACAAGAGTTAGAGCGTCTATTTCTCAATACAAACTTGTCACTTTGTGATACTTTTAAGATAAAGAAAAAGTCCAGCGAGAGGCTAAGGTGAGAAGGATGCTGTGTGTCGGCACACAGTCCGTCCTACCTCCCTAGAGGGCCTGCCAGGCTGGAAAGCTAACAGCTGCTTTCTCTGGGCTCCCTTGCTGCTCAACTTTTGCGTATGATTGTGTTCGGCCTGTTGCAAACCCTGGTACAAAGTTTGGAAGGCACGAGTAAGGCGCAGAGCACACTTTTGCTGTTTCTGCTGTCAAATGCCACAAGGCTGTGTTGGGTCGTGCTGCCGCATTAGTCGGCCCAGTTTCATCTTTTCCTACAGAAGCAGGGCACGGAGCTCTCATCTTTGCTGGTGTGGTCACAATCGCCGCTTGGCCTGAGAGCCAGTGTTTCCACAGTGGCTTTCTGACCCCTGGATTGCAACTGAGGAAAGGTGTCCTACAGGTGGCATGTCTGGGGCAGCTTCCCCAGTCTCCTTCCTCCTGGTTGTGGCGGCTCCCAGCACATGTTCCTCGGTCCTCAAAGCCCATCCTGAAGCCTGTGCCTGGAGCCTTCCGATGATTTGTTTTTCTTTTATTTTTCTACTGCACACCTTCAGGTGAGTGCACTGATGATTTTTTTAGGCATACAGTTCCTTGTATTAAATCCCTTTCTGCTCAAAATAGCTAGCATGGTCACTGACTTAGAAAGCAGGGACATAGGGCTACGGAAAACTGGATCCTAGTCTCGGCTGTATGCTCACTGACTGGGATGGGTTGCCCTCTGCAGAACCCCTCCCTCGGCCCTATCCTCGTCCCTTTCTGCTCATTTCACAGCCTCCGCCTTCACAGAGAAAACTGGGGGCATTAACAGCCTCAACTTTTAATTTTTATCTGTCACCAAATGAGTTCCATGTTCTTATACGTTCCTTTGCATTCTAAGAGAAAACAAATCTGTCACCAGGAATCTTTACAAACAGTGTAGAGCTTTCCTTTGGTATTCCTATGGGGTGGGCCTTGGGGTATTTCCCAGCACACACCACGGAGAGCTTCCTCCAAATCCTGTCCAGACCTTTCTGGCCTGGCCACCCCAGCCAGCAGCATCTCTCTGCTCATCCTCATCATCCTTCTGGTTCCTTCACCCTGCGGCCCCTGTCCTTCTTCCTGCTCTCCACAGTGCTCTCTCCCTAGGAGGTCCCCACAAAGGCCCACAGGTGGGTGGGGACCCTCCTGCCTCAGCCCCCCAAGTAGCTGAGACTACAGGCATGTGCCACCACGGCTGGCTAACTTTTTCTATTTGTAGTAAAGACAGGGTCTCACTTTTGCCCAGGCTGGTCTTGAACTCCTGACCTCAAGCTATCCTCCTGCCTTGGCCTCCCAGGGTGCTAGGATTACAGGTGGGAGCCACCATGCTCTGCCCATATACTTTTACCCTGAAAGAAAATATATGAACAAGTCAGGTCTTTTCCAAAGCAGACAGATATAAATCCAAAAACACAAGAGGATGTATCCATCCGTTTTTTTAAAATTTAGGTGAAATTCACACAGCATAAAATGAACCATGTTAAAAATGAACAATTCAGTGTTATTTAGTACATTCACGATGTTATACAACCACCATTTCTTCCTAGTTCTAAAACATTTCCATTATTCCAAAGTAAAAACTCCATACCCATAAAGCAGTTACCCCCCACACTCTCCTCACCCCCCACGTCCTGGCAACTACTAATCTGCTTTTTGTTTCTATGGATTTACATATTCTGGGCATTTCATATAAATGGAATCATACAATATGTGATCTTTTGTGTCTGGCTTCTTTTACTTAGCATAATGTCTTTGAGGTTCATCCATATTGTATCATCAAAACTTCATTCCTTTTTATGGCTGGATAATACTCCATTGTATGTCTTTACCAAAATTGGTGCATCCATGCATCTGTTGACGGATATTTTGGTTTTCCACCTTTCCAGTACTGTTGACATCTATGAATAGTGCTGTTGTGAATGTTCACATTTAAGGATTTGTTTGCGTACTTGCTTTCAATTTTGACGGGTATACACCTAGGAGTAGAATTGCTGGGTCATAGGATAATCCTATGTTTAGCTTTTTGAGAAACTTCCATACTGTCTTCCACCATGGCTGACCCATTTTATAGTCCTAGCAGCAATCTGCAGGGGTCCACATCATCACCCATTCTTGTTATTTGCCATATTTTTTATTACAGCCATTCTCGTGTGAAGTGGTATCTCATTGTGGTTTTGCTTTGCATTTCCCTAATAACTAAGGATGTTGAACATTTTGTCATGTGCTCATTGGCCATTTGTTTATCTTCTCTGGAAAGGTCATTCACCCATTTTTGATCTGGACAGTTGATGGCCTTTGGAACTGGAGAGACTTGAGTTCAAATAGGTTCAACTATTTAGAAGTGGTGTGTCCTGAGCTCATTACTTCTCCAGGCTTTATTTTCTTCTTCTGGAAAATGACTTCGCCTTCTGGTCTGAGTTAAATTGATTGGCTCAGAGAAACTTTCCTGATACTCTTCTGTATATCTAGCACATAGCACCATGTCTGGCATGGGTGTGTGATCATGTTTGTTGAATGAGAAAAAATTAGTAAGTTATTAAATGTAGGGAACTTAGCTCAGTGCCTGGCATGTATTAGATTTGTGGTTCACAAAGGGGGATTTTGGAAATGTTGGGGTGGTAGTGGTGGTGGTGGTATTTGTGGTTATCACAATAATTGCAAAGACAAAACTGGAATTTAGAGAGCTGAGGCAGTGAGACAATGCCTGTGGGACAACCCTGCGATGCAAAGAATTGTCCCATGTCCCACACAACTTTAGAATATCCTCCCAGACATGGATGTAGGGGAAAATCTGGTTGTAATTATCTGTATTTATAATGCTCTGTTTTACATATAAACAGAAAGTAACATTTGCACAGTTTTAATATGCACTGAATTTTCCAGGAATGCAACACTCACATAAATTTAGAAAAGACTGTATTGCATCTTGTTTGAAACTCCACTGAGAGTTGTTCACCTTTTTAGAAAAATCACGTCTCCATTAACAACACTGCTTATGGCATTTGAATCCTCAATATGACACTCCTCGATCAGCCTGTGTTTCTAAATTTGATTCTACATATTGGTGCAAAAAACTGATTAGTTTATTACAGCTTCTAGTCTAGACATGCCCGAATATGTATGTATTCAAACACATATTATTTTATTAAATTAATTTTTTCTTGCTTTCTTCTCTGTAGTTTATTTAAGACATCATATTAATTATTTTGAAGTTATGTATGTAGGTAGGTTATCTATGAATTTTACTACGGGATCCTAGAAAAACAAACTTTTTGTTTCAGAGGAAGGCATTGAGTCTAATAGGAACTAGTACTGCTGTGTTAGATGCTTTATTTTAATAATTATAATAAGGGTGGAATTTTATAGCCTTGTCTGAGGTGAATAGCAAAGGAAATAAGATCTTTCTTATTTTTATCCTAAGGTCTTACTTTATTATTCCTATTGCCAAAATGCTCCTTTTCACACAGCCAAGTACACTTTTAATACTTTGTGTACTCAAAAGTCTTGGTGGTTCAAGGTGAAAGGTGCATCATGGGATTTGCGAGTGAAATATCTACAGAGCAACCCAAAGCAAGATTTGTGCAGCTGTAATTATCTACAAAGTCTGGCTAGTGTTTGAGAGGCATGTGCTATAACAGACTGTTCTGGAGTGTGTGTGCTGGACAGACCTGGGTTTGAATCCCGGCTCCAGTCCTTAGTAACTGCACTATCTCAGACTAGTTGTTTAACCTAGTGAGCCTCAGGTTCCTCAGCTATAGGATGAGGTCAAGGACAGTTGTCTCCACGATTGCTGTGTCATGACATGTGACCATGTGTATACAGGGTCCAGCACAATGCAGTTTCATGGTAGGTACTTAGTATTTATTTCCTTCTCCAAAATTATTCTCTTAATCTCCCAAATTATCCAAATAATTACCACCAAAGATTCTATGTAATATCTCATAAATATGAAATCATAAAATAATAACACATCACAGACATCACTGGCTTAGATTAAACAAATGTATTTTTACACCACAGTCTATGCATTCTACTCAATATAAACCTTAGTCCAAGGTTACTGAAGCTGTAGTCTGTGGATATGGATTTTTCTAGCAAGTCCCTAGCTTTCGTCATTCTAAAAGTAGACTACAATCTGCAAAGTTTAGAAATAACCACCTTAGACAAAGACAATTTGTGGTTTTGATGCAATTGTCAGGCGATAAAGTTGTTTTTTACTTTATAGATACTCAAATGTGTTAGATAAGTTAGTGGCAATTGGCCACCAAGATTCATCTACTGTCTATTGTGCTAAATACTCTGTGGAGATTTGAAAGGGAAAAAAAAAAAACATTTTCTATTCTCAGAGAGCTGTTGGCTGAATCTAGGAGACAAAAACCTCAGACAATCTCAGAACACTTAGAGCAACTATAACTAGATATAGTTCAGAGTGAACATGTCAAAACTGAGGACATTCAACAAAGAGGCGAATTTGTGTAAGAAAAGTAAACTCAGAGGAGAGGGAATGCTGGTTAACATACTCTCAGTGTCGTCAATGCGTATGGGTCTAGAACTAGCACATATCTGAACAAAACTATTTTAGACAAACTTCTTAATTGGGGTGTAATATGGTCAGTTCAATCTTACTAGTAGAAACCTTAATTTAAAGTCAATTCATTAGTTTTGATGGAAAATTCACACACTCATTTAACAAATATATATTGAGTTCTTGGTATATGTCAAGCACCAAATAAGAAAATAGGAGTGCTCAGGTGAGCAGTCAGACACAATCCCTGCCCCCACGGAACATGCATCCCGGGGGATTAGACAGACATTATCAAATTATCAGTATATAGCTGCCTCCTAAAATACAGGAAAGAATCAGCATCTTCAGGAAGATATAACTGGACCGAATCTAGCCTGGGAAGTCTGGAACAACTTTCTTGAGGTTGCAACGGTTCAGCTGAATGTTAAGAGATGAAAAGAAGTCAGCTGGGTGAAGGAGAAAACAACATTTCTGACAGAGGGAAATGTATATCAAGGTTATGTTACTTTTACCTTATGATATTTTTAACAAAATCTTTAAAGACAGCTCAAGAAGTCTGATCCAGATAATTTTGTGTATGATAATATTCACATCATAATTCTACAGAATCTTTTATATTTTTTGTGGTCACAGTCAATTAAGAAAATGTCTCCTAAATATTTTAAAATATCATCCCAGGATCCAAAAGAAGACAATGGCCCAGAGTCCATAAAAATTGTTGGGGCAAGAGATGCCTGCTGAAATGGCCAAATAATAGACTGGATCCTTATCCAAGATAGAGACATGGATTGGAGTAGGCAGAGTGGTTGGTGTTGGAGCAAGGAATGCAGGGCCATCAGGATGCGGTGATGGAGGCTGTCCCCAGTGACAGAAGCTGCACTTCATTTGCCCTGAGTTGTAGCTAACTAGCAGGAACAGAGAATCATTGAATTTTTAGGTCAGAAATGATCTTAGAAAAATTTTTTTCTATTCTCTTTTACTCTCAAACAGCCAGATTTTTGCCGCACCATGCCATCTGGCTAAGAATTTTTTGTTACAACTTTTTTAAAAAAGTTATAAAATTAATTCATCCTTATTTTTGAAAAATTGGAAATTATGAAAAAGAATAAAGAATCAGAAAAGCACTCATTATCCTACATCTATTTTATTCACTTCTCTTGTATGTATATAGATAGGCAATCATTCCCACAGCATTTATTGAAAAGTTGATCTTTTCCTCATTGAATTACCTGATACCTTATAATTTGCTAATTTGTAATTTGATAACTTCCTTTTTTTCCTACTATAAGTATTTAATGCTATTAATTTCCTTGTAAACACTGGTTTAGCTTCATTTCACATATTTTAATATGTGGTATTTTACTTTCATTCAGTTCTGAATATTTTCTAATTTCCCTTATGATTTCTTATTCAAGAATTTTTAAATGTTTTGTTTAATTTCCAAATGTTTAGAGATTTCTCAAATATCTTTTTGTTATTGAATTCTAATTTTGTGGTCAAATAAGTCTTCTATATTCTTACTCATCTTCTACCTAGTTGGTCTATCAATTACAGATAAAAGAAATGTTGAGATTTCCAACTATAATTATAGATTTGCCTATTTTTCCTTCCAATTATTTCAATTTTTGCTTCAAGTATTTTGAAACTCTGTTATGAATTACATACACATTTGGGATTGTCACATCCTCGTGATTAGTTGACCCCTTTATCATTATAAACTGCCCTTCTCTATTGGTGATATTACTAGTCCTGACGTCTACTTTGAGATTAACATAGCCATTCCAACTTTCTTTTGATTAGTGTTTTCATGTTTTGTCTCCCAAGACAACTCCCAGATTCCATAATTCACTAGGAGGACACACAGGATTCAACACTGAGCTATATTCATGGCTATAGTTTACTATAGTAAAAAGATGCAAAGCAAAATCAGAACATAGCATGCCTTTAGTGTCTTCAGCAATGAATTATGACAACATATGTGAAATGTTTTCTTCCAGGGAAGCTCATTGAAGACTCAATGCCCAAGGTTTTCTTTTCTTTTCTTTTAGGGCAGTGGGATTGCTCAGATGGATACTTCCTGCCTAGCAGTATCAACATTCCAGATTCCAAGAAGGTAAGCAGTTGTTTACCATAAACACATTGTTTGCACGAATAGTTAGGCAGAGTGAGCCACTGTTATCAGTTCTGAAAATGGTATTAACACTCCCAAAATCCAAGTTCCCACACACCAGCCAAAGGCCAATCTTGTAAGAATGCTTGTCTAAGAATAGCAGTCTTAGGTCTTTTATGTTAACTCTTTTCTGCACACAGGGTATATTGTTTTCTATCCTTTTATTTTTAACATATATGTGACTTTATATTTAAAGTGGCTCTCTGGTAGGCAGCATATGTTTGGCTCTTACCTTTTTATCTAATTTAACAATCTCTGCCTTTTAATAGAAGTGTTTAAATCATTCTAATTAAGGACACCCTCTTCAATAAATGGTGCTGGGAAAACTGGATATCCATATACAGAAGAATGAAATTGGACCCCTATCTCTCACTATATACAAAATTCAATTCAAGATAGATTAAAAACTTAAACATAAGGTTCAAAACTATAAAACTATTCAAAGAAAATGAGGAAACACTTCAGGACATTGGTCTAGGCAAAGATTTTAAGGCTAAGACCTCAAAAGCATAGATAATAAAAACAAAAACAGACAAATGGTACTATATTAAACTAAAAAGATTCTGCACAGCAAAGGAAACAATCAACAGAGTGAAGAGACATCCTGTTGAATGGGAGAATATATTTGCAAATTATTTATCTGACAAAGAATTAATATCCAGAATATACAAGGAACTCAAACAACTGAACATTAAAAAAACAAATAGTCCCATTAAAAAAGTAAGTAAAGGAAATGAATAGACATCACTCAAAAGAAGACATACAAATGGCTAAGAAGTATAGGAAAAAATACTTAACATCACTAATCATCAGGGAAATGTGAGTCAAAATCACAATGAGAGATAATCTTATGCTGTTAGAGTGGCTATTATTGAAAAGACAAAAAAATAGCTGATGCTGGTGAGGATATGGAGAAAAGGAAACTCTTATGTTGTTGGTGGGAATGTAAATTAGTACAACCAGTATGGAAAATAGTATGGAGATTCCTCAAAAAAATAAAAATTGAACTACCATACAATTCAGCAATCCCACTCCTGGTATTCATCCAAAGGAAAGGAAATCAGTATATCAAAAGGATACCTACACTCACATGTTTATTGCAGCACTATTCACAATAGCAAAGATATGGACTCAACCTATGCGCCCATCAATGGACAAATGGATAAAGAAAATCTGGAATATACACACAATGGAACACTATGCAGCCATAAAAAAGAATGAAATCATATCAGTTGCAGCAACACAGATGAAACTGTAGGTCATTATGTTAAGTGAAACAAGCCAAGCCAGGCACAGAAGGACAAATATCGCATGTTTTCACTCATATGTAGGAGCTAAAAACATTGATCTTGTGGAGGTAGAGAATAGAATAATGGATACTAGAGACTGGGAAGGGCATGTGGGTGGGAGGAGGGAGGAAGAGAGGTTTTGGTTAATGGTTACAAACATATAGTTACATAGAAGAAATGAGTTCTAATGTTCCATAGTAGAGTAGGGTGACCATAGTTAAAAACAAGGTATTGAATATTTCAAAATAGCTAGAAGAGAGGACTTGAAATGTTTCCAATATGCAAGGTGATGGATACCCTGGATACCCTAAGCACCCCAACTTGATCATTACACAGTGTAGACATATAATAAAACATTATATATACCCCATAAATATGGAAAAATATTGTGTCTCAGTAAAAATTTTTTAATGTAATTATCAATACAGTTGAGTTTGAATCTATCTTGCTGTATTTTTACTATTGATATCATCTGATCTTTTCTCCTTTTTTTTCTTTTTTTGCTTTCTTTTGAATTGAATTTTTTTACAATCCCATTATATCTCCACTATCATCTTATCAGCTAGACTTCTTGATTTTATTTTTTCAGTAGTTGCTCTAGGGTTTACAGTATATGTGTGTGTCTGTAATTTTTAATATATGTACATGTATATATGTATATATTTATATATAAATTATCTTTATCTTATTTCAAATAATATTATATAACTTATATAAGCATAGGAAACTTACAACAATGTAATTCTATTTCTAGTCTCTTGACCTTTGTGCTGTGGTTGTCATACATTTTACTTTCATGTTATAAAATCCATAATATGTTATTTTTATTTCTACTCTAAATAATAAGCATCTTTGTAAAAGATTAAAAATAAGAAACATTCCTTTTTTCTGTGATAATTAACTTGATTTAAAATTCAGGAAAATAAGATATTCATGTCTGACAATAGCAAAATGCCAAAGTTTAAAAACTCCTAGTCATTTTGATTTAACTATAAGCAAACCTTCTGTCATTTAATTGAGCAATGCCCATGGCAAACAGTGAGTCCTTGACAGGCTTTTTTTAGTACTCACCACACCCTCTTTGTTTTGATTCACCAAATATTTATAGAGATTGTGACAAGTTTCTAGCGTATAAAGATTTCTTTCCCATATAAAGAGTTTGTTTTTCAACTTCTCTCAACACTTTTATCCACCGTCATAGCCCTTGAGATTGTTTTACACCAAATTATGATCCACATACTACAAATACTCGACACTAAAAATTGGACTCTCATCTTTTACTGCTTCCTCTGAGAATTCCCTGGTTTCGGTATAAGAAATTATCTAATTTAAACAGCTTAAACTCTTAATTACTAACCACAGCAGCTCTATTGTGATATCTTCCTCCAAACTGTGCCAATCAGATCTTTAAATTATCTTTTTAATATTTTCATTGGTACCATGTTATTATATTTTCTTTATTTAGGGAATGATTATCAAAATGACACCTCATATTTCTTTTTACTGTTAAGTTCCAGCTTTTTGATTCATATAGGAAATGGAGAGTTATAGAAGCAGCTCTTTGTCCATGAAGGAACACATAGAACAGATGTAGAAACTCTGTTCAGGAGCCTTTCAATTATGCTTATTATTGCGGTGTAGTTTGATTGTTTTCCTCCTTTTTATAACATCAGTGTTACTAATATAAGCTGCTAACTGACCTCTAAGGATGTAGAGTACTGTGAGTTTAATTTACTTGAAATGATTATTTTCTCTGTGTAGATAGGTTATCAATTTGATATAGTGTTCATTAGTTTATGTTCAGCTTTAGTTTTTTCCTTTTTTCTATTTCTTTTCAATTTAAATGTTAGTTTTAGATACGTAAAACATAGAGATCAAAACTCAAAGCTATTAAAAAAGGGGAGAGGATATTTGCCATTAATATTATCTTTAATACATACATTCCTGTCCAACTCTCCAGGTAACCATTAGCTTCTGTGTTTCGTTTTGCAAAAATAAGCAAATATGTATGTGTGTGAATGTGCATATATATTCTTAGATATATTTTTTCTCATTTCCCCTTCCTTCTTACATGAAAGGTAATGTATTACATACACTGCTCTGCATCTTGCTTTTTTCCAGTAGTTATTTAATATTACTATTTGAGTTTCTTCATCTGTAACATGGAGAGAACACTGCATGTGAAAATTAAATAAAACGAGGCACATGAGACACCCAAGGACCAGGCACAATGGCTCTATCTCCGTATGTGTCTATATGGCCTACTGTTGCTCAATAGCAACACAATGGCTACAAATACTCCCTTTATTAGGAATGATAGTAAGAGGAGTTAAAAACAAAATACTCTCATTAATCCTATTAGCACTTTAGATTAAAATGTTCTTGGAGAAGTCAGGGGCAAACAGCAGATCACCCAGCATGAATAGTTTGTAACTTTCTACTTGCATCTACAACCAAGGCCAGGCATCTTTTTGGTCTGAGGCCAACTCTGAAAATCCAGGGTTGGCCCCACACCTAGTCCTCCATAAGTAGCCATGAATCCATCCACATACTACATGGAGATGAACAGACTCATAGCCAGGCCACAGGGGAAAGACTTTTAAAATGTATTTTCTATTTGTCCACATGTTTACCATTTCCAGTACTCTTCTTTTTTTGTGTAGATACATATTTCCATCTGGATCATTCTCCCTTTCAATGAAGAACTTCCTTTAACCTTTCTTGTGGTGCAGGTCTACTGGGAATAAGTTCTCTTCCCTTTTGTTTGTTATGTTTTGCCTTTGTGTTTTGAAAAATCTTTTTGCTGGGTATAAAATTCTACCTTGACAGTTTTTTTTCATTCAGTATTGTTGCCCCATTGCCCCACTTTCTAATAGCTTACATTATTGTGGCTAAAAATATGCTGTCATTCGTATCACTGTTCCTCTGTATGTAGTGTCTTTTTTCCCCTCTAGCTTCTTTTAAGATTTTTCTCCTTATCATTGGTTTTAAACAATTTGATTATGAGGTACCTTGGAGTGGTTTTCCTTATGTTTATTCTTCTTGAGTTTTGCTGAGCTTCTTCTATTTAATATAATAGATTTATAGTTTTCATCAAATTTGGAAAATATTTTGCCATTATTTCTTCAATTTTTTTCCTGCCTCCCTCTTTTCTCTCAGACATCAATTACACGCTAATAAGACTACTCATTTTGTCCCACACAAGTCACTGTGTTTCAACAATTATTGGAACAATTGTGGAATTGAGAAAGGACTGTTGAAATCTCTGACGATAAATTTTCATTTTCTCCTTTCATTTCTATCCAGTCTTTGTTTGATATATTTTATTATTAGATGCATACATGTTTAGCATTGCTATGTCCCTTTGATAAATTGACTACTCTATCATTATGAAATAACCATCTTTTTCCACGGCAATATTATTAGTTCTGAAGTATACTTTGTCTGAAATTAATATGACCATGCCAATTTCCTTTTAATTAGTGCCAGCATGATATATCTTTTCCCATCCTTTTACTTTTATCCTCTTTAGTTTTCATATGTAAAGTGTTTCTTATAGGCAGCTGATATGTGGGTCTCATTCTTTTATTCAATTCTGGCAATCTCTATCTTTTATTTAGGGCATTTAGACTACTTACATTTAATGTGAATATTAATACAGTTAGGTTTAAATCTACCACATTGTTATTTGTTTTATATTTGTCTCATCTGTTTTATGTTCCTGTTTTCCTATGTCCAGTTCTTATAATTGCCTAAGTATTTCTTATTATTCCATTTTACCTCATTTATTAAAATGTCCATACTACCCAAAGCAATCTCTATCAAAATTCCAAAAGGATTTTTCACAGAAATAGAAAAGTCCATCTTAAAATTCATATGGATCTACAAAAGACCCTGTATAGTCAAAGCAACTTGAGCAAAAAGAACAAAGCCAGATATATCACACTACTCAATTTTAAAATATACTACAAAGCTATAGTAATCAAGTCAGTATAGTACTGGCACAAAAACATACATATAAACCAATGGAACAGAATAGAGAGCCCAGAAATAAGTCCACACATTTATGGTCAATTGATCTTCAACAAAAGTGCCAAGAACACACAGTGGGGAAATGATAGTCTTTTCAATAAGTGGTGTTGGGAAACCTGGATATCCACATGCAGAAGAATAGAATTGTACCATTATCTCATACCATTTACAAAAAAATCAATTAAAACCAATAAAAGACTTGAATATAAGATCTGAAACTATAAGACTAATAGAAGAAAATACAGCTCTGTGACACTGATCTGGGCAATGATTATTTTTTATATGATCTCAAAAGCACAAGCGACAAAAGGAAAAAATAGACAAATGGGATTGCATCAAACTAAAAGGCTTCCACAGCAAAGGAAACAATTAACAGAGTGAAGAGACAATCTATGGAATGGGAGAAAATATTTGCCAACTATACACTGATAGATGATTAATTTCCAAAATATAAGGAACTCAGACAACAACTCAATAACAAGAATACAAATAACCCAATTAAAAAATGGGCATAGGACCTGAATAGACATTTCTTAAAAGAAGGCATACAAAAAGCCAACAGGGGCCAGGCACGGTGGCTCAGGCCTGTAATCCTAGCACTCTGGGAGGCTGAGATGGGTGGATTGTTTGAGCTTGGGAGTTCGAGACCAGCCTGAGCAAGAGTGAGACCCCATCTCTACTAAAAAAATAGAAAGAAATTAGCTGCACAACTAAAAATATATAGAAAAAATTAACCGGACATGGTGGCACATGCATGTAGTCCCAGCTACTTAGGAAGCTAAGGCAGTAGGATTGCTTGAGCCCAGGAGTTTGAGGTTGTTGTGAGCTAGGCTGACACCACAGCACTCTAGCTCTGACAACAGAGTGAGACTCTGTCTCAAAAAAAAAAAAAAAAAAAAGCACAACAAAAAGCCAACAGGTATACGAGGAAGTGTTCAATATCACCATCAGGGAAATGCAAATTAAAACTACAAGAAGATATCACCTCACACCTGTTAGAATGTCAATTACCAAAAAGACAAAAGACAAGTGTTGATGAGGATGTAACAAAAAAGGAACCCTTGTATTGTATACTGTTGGTGGGAGTGTAAATTGGTACAGCCATTATGAGAAACAGTAGGGAGGTTCCTCAAAAAATTAAAAATAGAACTACTTAGTATCCATCAATCCCACTTTTGGGCATGTATACGAAGGAAATGATATCAGTATGTTGAAAAAATTTCTGACTCCTATGTTCATTGCAGCATTACTTACAATAGGCAAGACATGGAAGCAACCAAAATGTTCAACAGCAGATGAATGGATAAAGAAAATGTGTGTGTGTGTGTGTGTGTGTGTGTGTGTGTGTGTGTGTGTGTATGTGAAATAAATTAAAGAAATCGTGTCATTTGCAACAATATGAATAAACCTGTAGGACATTATGCTATTGAAATAAGCCAGGCACAGAAAGAAAAATACTGCATGATCTCACTTATGTGTGAAATCTAAAAATGTTGAACTCACAGAAGCCAGGGGTTGTGGGGTGGGGAGGAAATGGGGAGGTGTTGGTCAAAGAGTACAGTTTCAGTTATGCAGGATGAATAAGTTCTGGATATCTAATGTACAGCATGGTGACTATAATTAATAATACTGTATTGTATACTTGAAAATTGCTAAGAGAGTAGCACTTACATGCTCTCACCACAAAAAAAGATAACTGTGAGATGAGGGATGTGTTCATTAGTCTGATTGTGATAATCATTTCACAATGTATACTTATATCAAAAAAATTACGTTGCATATCTTAAGTATATACTATTCTTATTTGTTATTTACACCTCAATAAAGCTTGAAAAAAGTTAAAATTAGTAAACTAAAAAAAGACAAATTGGTTTAATATTGAACAAATACATTGACAAATCTATTGCTTCATGTCATATATTTTAGAAATGTTTATATACATTATGTAAATGTTTACTTATTAAATATCTATTAATATTTATTAAATATTTTTAAATAAGGGATTTAACACAGGGTGAAAAAGAATAGTATGGTGACAGGTTTTTTGCTTTGTTTTCTTCTGTTGTTTTAGTACTTTTTAGATGTTGCTCTACTATTTTATCACTTGCACTGTTTCAGATGAGAAATGTGCTATAATTTTCACCTTTGTTTCTCTACGTAAGGTGTCTTTTTTCCCTCTGGGTGCTTCAAGAGTGTTTCTTTACCACCAGCTTTAAGCAAACTGGATTATAATATGCCTTAGTTTTCTTCACATTTCTTGTACTTGGAGCTCATTGAGTGTTTTGGAATTTTAGTGTGAATTTTTATTTTTCATCAACTTTGAAAAAATTGAGGGTATTATTTCTCCAAATATTTTTTCTGTTCCCTTCTCCTTTGGAGATTCCAATTACACATATATTAGGCCATGTGAAATTGTTCCACAGTTCACTGATTCTCTGTTCATTGTTTTTTGTCCTTTTTTGGTCTGTTTTTTTGTTTTGTTTGAGACAAGAGTCTTGCTCTGTTGCCCTGGCTAGAGTGCAGTGGCGTGATCATAGCTCACAGCAACATCAAACTCCTGGGCTCCAGTGATCTTCCTGCCTCAGCCTCCTGAGTAGCTGGGACGACAAGCACATATCATCACACCCGATTAATTTTTTCTCTTTTTAGTAAAGACGTGGTCTCTTGCTCAGGCTGGTCTTGAACTCCTGACCTCAAGTGATCCTCCTGCTCCATCCTCCCAGAGTGCTAGGATTACAAGCATAAGCCACCATGCCTGACCCTTTTAGTCTATTTTTTTTTTCTGTGTGTGTTTCATTTTGGATAGTTTCTATTGCTATGTCTTCAAGTTCACTACAATTTTCTTCTGCAGCATTAATCCTATCCTGTGTGTTTTTCATCTCAGACATGGTAGCTTTCATCTCTTCAATTCATATATATATATACACATATATACACACACACATTTTATATCTACCATGTATCTACTTACCATGCTTAATCTTTATTTTCTTGAACACAGGAAATACAGCTATAATTACTATCTTTATGTACTTGGCTACTAATTATATCATCTGTGTCATTTTGTGGTCAGTTTCTATTGATAATTTTTTTCTCATTATGGATCATATTTTCCTGCTCTTTTGTATGCCTGGTAATTTTTTAATAGGATACCAGTGTTGTGAATTTTACCGTTTTGGGTGTTGGACACGTTTGTATTTGTATTCCTACCAGTGTTTTTGAGTTTTGTTGTGAAATTTAATTAAGGTACTTGGGACTAGTTTGATCCTTTCAGATTTTATTTTTAAATTTTCAAAGGAGGGGCCAAAGCAGCATTTGGTCTAGGGTTAACTTTTTCCCTACTACTGAGGGAAAAACCAATGCCCAACAAGTTATGAACTCTTCCCTGCTCAGTGTGAGCTCCAGAGATTGTGCCCTTTAATCCTTTCAGGTGCTTCCTTGCTTAGTGTGGGGTCATTTTCTCTCACACATGTGCTGATCTGTCCTCAGCTGAAGACTTATGGAGGATCCCTTGAAGATCTCCAGAGTTCTTTCTCTTTGCAGCTCTTTCTTCTCTGATACCCTGTCCTGCAAACTCTAGCCATCTTGGTCTCTCAGAAATCCAGCTCCATTTCCTCAACCCAGGGAGACCAAATGGCTCTGCCTGGGTCCCCCCTTCCTGTGCTGACACCTGGAAATTCTATTGTGGCAGTATGCTCAGGCAGTTGTAGGTTTCCCCTCATTCATTTCCAGTCTCTCAGGGATCACCATCCTTTGTTGCCTGATGGCCAATATCTTGAAAATGGATGGTCCACATATTTTGTGCAGATTTTAAGTTATATTGACAAAGAGTCCCAGCCCATTATTTCATCTTGTCTGGCAGCAGGAGTCTTCAGAGGTAAGGAAATGCCAAAGGTTTAGCCTCATGTTAAATGTGGATGCAAAAGAAAGTACCATGTTGTTCATTTTAAGGCAATCATGCTTAAATGTTTTTACATTGTGGACCCTCTGGGCATCTTGCAAAACCTGTGGATAGCGTCTGAGAATGTTATGAAATGCACAAGGCAAAATACAGAAAATTACAGAAGAAACCATTATAGTGGATATAGTTATCAGAATATTTTTCTGAGTGAATCTGTGCTATAGTAATAGATGTGCTTCATAATGCATTAAATAACAAGACCTAGCAGTGGTTCTGATAAGCTCTGTAATTTTCAAGTAGCAATGAGCATAAACAATATTCTGAGATATGTGCAACTATGCTACTGTGATTTGAATATATCCATACTTTCTGCTGGAGACAATGTCAAGGCACCATTATTATTACTGTTTTTTGTTGCCAACATACATTACAGAAGGCAATGCTGAATTTTCGTCAGAGGTTATTGAAAATAAACATACTGACTGCTTTCTCATCCAAGTTCAAGAACCCCTAAATTTCATCCATGGACCCCTGGAAGGTCTGTGGATCCAGGATAAAAATCCCTATTTTAAGGAATGGAAACCGGACTGCCTGGGAGTTGTGAATTTTACACAATTGGCTAAGCTTGTGAACCGGCAATGATTTGATTTAAATCTACTCTGAGCATGTGAGATGCCATGGGGCTAGTACTGGTGCAGAGGGGGGGAAATAGTATGTACAGAACAAATGGGAGTGTCCTTCGTGCCAAGATGGGTCTCCCCACTGCGGTTCCCAGGGCAAGGAAGTTTGCCCCCAGTGCTGAGGAGTCCACCTGTCCAGTGGCTTCTTGCCCAGCTCCCCGTCTGAATCTCAAGACTCGTCACTCCAAACTGACAAATTGGGCAGGTTTGCAGTCTATTTTTGCCTCTGGTCCTTTGGCCAGGCCACACACTCTTGCATTTGTGAATATACAGTTCTGTTCCTATCCAGTGTGTCCCAACCAGAAAGTCACTGTAATTTTTAGTTTTGTTCCCATACTCCCTCCAAATGTCATTAGTCATATCCTCCTTCCCATTTCTGCCTTGAATAGGCAGTCATTATGCTGAAGCCAGGCTTGTTTCAGAATTCCATGAGAACCACAGTGTCAGGCCATGACAACTCTGGGGCTGGAAATGGAAAAGGCTGTGATCTGGGGTTGGCTGGCACAGTCCCCGTGAGTCATTATGGAAACACTGTCCCCGGATGCTGCTGAGAGGACTGGGTTGCTGGTGAGTCCATCTGTCAGATGAGATCCTGACCCCCTGACATCTTAAAACGTTCCATAATATGTGGGATGTTGGGCCTTCCGTCTGGTATCCTGGCTACATTAAAATTTGGGTTGTTTTATTCTATTTTTGGTTCTCTTGCAGTTTCCAATGTGTTAAAAAAATGCATTTTTTTCAGATTACAAAAATAATACATATTCATTGTACAGAAATTGCAAAAGACAGAAAAACATGAAGAAGAAAATTCTCCCACCCAGAGATACATAATATAATAGATTTATTACAGAAAATGCATTGCATTTCCTTTCAGATGCTATTTGGATTACAGTGTATATAATAACTTTTGTAAGCTGTGTTTTTAAAAACTGTAACAGTATAACTTACATAGTCTGCATTATGAAAAGCATAAAATTATATCATTTTTGCCCTAGAGGAGACCTTATATAAGACTATCTAGTCCAGTGCACTGTTTGTAAAAATGAGGAAACTGAAATCCCAGGAGGGTAAGTAATTTGCTCAGGGCTTCCCAGCTCAGGAGCCACAGAGGCAGGAATGGCAATCTGGGTTCTCATCTCAGCACCCTGCATCCCGAGAGCTGCCCATGCGCCGTGTTCATCTGCAGACAAGAGCTGAAAGGACTCTGCTCTCTCTGCCTCTTGACCCCGAGAAAACGTACATGAGTTCCCAGGCTTACAGAATAGGAAATGTGCCCCTGCCTTAGACCTTGAGTTAAAGATCTCTTTAACATCTTTGAAATTTTCATTCCCTAAGGGGAAGTATAAAATTTGAGGAAAAACAAAAAATTCTTTCCCATGAAAAAATTATTTTTGATTATCATTTAGAAAAGAAAAATAGATATTGCTAACAACTTAATGACTAAATGTACCTGCCTTTATACTTAATAATGGCCATTTAGTAAAGTTAATAAACCTGTAGAGTATGTGTATTTCTAAGAAATGCAAATTCGCCTTAGAAAGTAAGGGATCTACATAGTATAGCACGGTATGGTATATAGCATAGTTTGGTGTATAGTGCAGTGTGTTGTATTGATAGCATAGCACAGAAAAATGAATGTATACTTCAGAGTTAGGTGGTCTCGGATTTAAATCCTATCTCTGCACCTTCTTGGCTGTGTGATCTTGGGAACCGAGCTTCTATGAGCTTTATTTAAGTATCTGTAAAATGAAGATAATAATAACAGTTATCCCAAGATGCAGGTACAATAAATTTAAAAAAATCCCTTCCTATTTTCTTTCCAGAAGAAAGTAGAAAAAAGGCAAGGGATAAATTTTTGAATTGGTGATTATGATATTTCCTACTGATATATTACTGGTACAGTAATACGTTTGTATTACTGTACCAAAGGGTTGTGATCAGAGGACAGAGATAAGACCTCCCCCTAAGTATTGGTGCCAATTCGAAAAGAAGGAACCACTGAGAGACAGACTGCCACCCCAATTGGTGTGTATTTCACTCTTATCATGCTATTATTTTTTATCAAAGAAAAAGCAAATCTATGAAAATTATGTAATCAAATATTTCAATTAAATTGAAATATTGAGTAACAGATAATAATACATTTTTCAGAACATACAAGGACACTGACAACAGGACGTTTTAACTTCAAGGACAAAAAATACGGTCAGACTTCAAGTAGGAACATGGTTGAGTAAATGAACATCTTTCACCTGGTCCTCCAGAGAACCCTACAAAAGCGGCAAGGAGAACGATAAAAGCACACTATATGCTCCATTTTCAGTGAAACCAAGAAAGCTAGATATTATATACAGACTGCAAAATAGATTCGAGGAATGTCAAAACAGCTGATATTAAGCAAAAGCTATAAGAAAAATACACAGAAAAAGGCTCAGAGAGTAACTAAATGGCCCAGGGTGGGAGCTGGGGGAGCAGGGCTGAAGGTTTCAATAAAAATAGGTGAGAGGCTCTCCTTGGAGTGTAAATGTGTATCTTCTGCTTTCAGTAATAATAACAAGAATGGTAGAAAGCAGGACTGGCAGCAGAAACACTCTTGGACCTGATCTGATTCAAAGAAGCAGGGAGGTGGGGCTACTCAAACAATCACAAAGGTGAGCCATATTTGCAGGAAGCCATCTGTCTCTGTGGCAGGAGAGAAGAAGACAGTCTGTGAGTTGTGAAGTTCAGAAGGCTCTACTGGCCCAAACCTCCTCTTCATACCACCCTCTGCCAAAAACCTTTTGATCCAGGAAAATCCAAGTCATTCAAAAATGAATAAATAAAAGAGAACTACCAAAACACCAATACAAAGATATCAGTTTTTTTTAATTGTGGAAAAATCAGCAAGACTTACCGAGAAATAAACAATACCTATCAGAAAAATACTGTCATCATAAAGCAAATAAAAATGGTGACCAATAATGTTGCCATGAAATTAAAAAATGAATGAAGAAATTGCTTCTAAGAGTAAAACCACAAAGCAAACATAAAAATTAAAAAATAAAAATCCCAGGAAAGAGGTGCAAAGACAATAGGAGGAAATGATTGACACACTTGAAGACCTCAGGAAAGAAGTAGAAAAAAACCTAGCAAAAGCACCACAGAAATTAAGACAAAATCGAAAGGAACACAAGGGAGAAGATGCAGCACAGACAAAAACACTAAAAATGAGAAAGATGAACAGATGAAATGGAAGTAAACTTTTTCAGTAATTCAGTTAAATTTTCATTAACTTGATTAAAGGTACGTGATATTTACCAGGGCTGTTCTGGTTTTCCAATATGTCTGATTTTTCCCCTTTCCAAGCACAACACACGAAACTACAGAGATTGACTGTCATTGTGAAAAAAAAATTGTGAGACTCCTATTTTGCACTATAATAAGAAATTAATTTTGGATAGATTAAAGAACAAAATGAGACCAGTAAATATTTAGGAAAAATGTAGGAAAATATATTTATAACTTCTGAAGGTTTTCTTAAGCAACATCCATACTCAAGAATCCATACCAAAAAATGATTAATATAGTTGGCCACATAAAAATGGTTTCCTTCTGTACCACAAGAAAGTATTCAAAAGTCAAAATATAAGGATAGACTGGGAGGGGGAGAGAACGGGGAGTTGTTTGTTAAAGGGTACAAAGTTTCGTTTCCACAGGAGAAATAACTTTTTGAGATATATTGTATAGCAGGATGACTATAGTCAATAATGTATTATATTTTTCAAAATTGCTAAGAGAGTAAATTTCTAATGTCTCACCACCAAAAATGATAAGAAAGTGAGGTGATGAATATGATGATTAGCTTGATTTAATCATTCCATATTGCATACCTATATCAAAACATCACATTGTACCCCATAAATATATACAATTATGATCCATCTATTAAAAATAATCTTAATAAAAAAGGATAGACTGACAGAAAATATTCCAACAGAAATACAGAAAAAGGATTGCAACCTAGACCAAACCTGTCCAATAGAACTTTCTTAGATGATGGAAATATTCTTTCTTTGCACTGCTTGTTAGGACAACCACTAGCTACATGTAGCTATGAGCCAGTGTGACTGAGGAACTGAATTTTAAATTTTATTTAACTAATTTAAATTTAGATTGACAAATAGGGCTAGTAGCAACCCATCTTGGATAATGCTGATCTAGAATAATAAGAACTCTTACAGATAGAAATAGAAAAAAGTAAACAAACTAACCAAGAAGATGAACATGCAAATCGCAGAAGAAATGCAGTCAATTAATCTGTAAAAAATATTCAACCCCCTCCTTTTTAATGAAGGAAATACAAATTTAAACACAATAATATATCCTTTTTTGGTAAAAATTTGAGAGTTTAACATGCAGGGTTGGTGAAGGTGAGACGAAATAGTTACTTTTTCTCACTGTTGGTAGGACTATATATTGACACACATTTCTGATGGGCAATTTTACAGTATTTACTAAAACTTTAAATATGTGTAACCTTAATCTAGCAATTACCAATTTTTGAGGAAACTTAATAAATTCAGCATAAAATTCACCTAGAATAGATAAAAGAATGAGAGAAAACAAGAAACTTTTTGAAAAAGAAAAACGATGTAAGGAGCAGACTCTTGCCCCACCAGAAATCCCTTCCCTAGAGAAATACTAAAAATGAGAAGAGAGGCAGAGATTACATATTAATTTCTTTAAAAACAAATTCAAATTTTGATGATATTCTAGGACAACCAGAACTCTCACATACCACTAGAAGAAATGTATATTGGTAGAACCACTTTGGAAAACTATTTGGCAGTATCTAAAAAAACTGAACATACTCTAAGGATATATTAAACAGAAATGCATCGATATTTACACTGAAAAACATACACAAGAACATTCATAGCAGCACAATTCATAATAGCCTCGACTGGAAACTCCCCCATTGTTCAATGATAGTACCATGGATTAATGAATTATAATCTATTCATGCAATGAAAAGCTCTACAGTAATGACAGTGAGTGAACTATTGATGCGTGCAATCATGTAAATACATTTCACAAATATAACGTTGAGTGTAACAAGCAAGACATAAGAATACATTCAAAATGATTCAAACTGTATACATTTTATAAACAAGAAGAGGTAACCTATGGTGTTAGCAGTCAGGATGATGGTTATCTCTAAGTGAAGGGAGAGTGACCGCATGTGACAGCCATCCCAGCAAGATTCAGCCCCCTTTTGATGTATGGTCCTTGGTCCCTTCATAGAGGTGGGACCTGCTTTCCACAGTTGCACAGGATGCTCTGTCAGAAGTTGAGATTTATTTCTCCCTGGCTCACTTACTCCTGAGACTCTTGCATGGAGAAACAGGAACTTAATCTTTTCTGGCTGGAGGTTTCCCTATTTCCTTTCACATAGTGAGGCCAAGTTGAAAATTCCAGCAACTGAAAACATTTTTTTGTCAGGTGAGCAGGTCTCTGAATGGAGATTTGTTCCGGTACCTGATTAAATGGGTTAATGAGTAAAGTGTTTAGAACTATGCCTGACCCCTACTAAACACATATGTGTTTGCTTTTATTTTTGTTATGCCTTACATATCCAAACCTGACATGTATCTCCCTTTTCTCCTCTTCAAGGCAAAATAATCACATGCAGAACTTTAAAAAATCCCAATCATACCCGAGTTCTATAAAGTTTACTTTCTTTCTACATCTCATCGTTTTTAAAAATGTTTATTTTGATTACAAAGTTTCGGAGGTTAAAAAGAGGACAGAAAATAGTATTACACATATTCACAGAGCCTCTACTTCCCAGATTTAACAGACATTTATTTTTTTGCTATAATTTTTTCAGATCTTTGTGTGTGCATGTATGTGTGTGTGTGTGTGTGTGTGTGTGTGTGTGTATTTTTTTTAAGTGAACAGAAATAGCTGAGTCCCTCCCCTCCATTCCTCTTTTTTCTCCTTTTCCTTTGCACGTCAGGGGATTTCACTCTCCTGAAGTTGGTATTTGCCATCTGACTTTTACTCTAAATACATCTATTAAACAATCAGAGTCCCAATTTAATTATTTAAACTATTAATTGAAAGCTGAAATAATATACAATCCTGATGATGACCTTGTAAACACCGTCTTCAATAAGCAAAGAAAAAAACCTGTTGAAACAAGGCAATGTCCATTCAAGGGAGATTTGTTGGGATCAAGTGGTCTTATTCACACACAGGATAGTTTCTGCCATGCACAGAAACCCACTTTCTGTATAACTAACTACTGGGACCACAGCCTATCTATAAACTCATCTCACAATTTTTAAGCACTGGCATCATCCAGCACAAAACCCACAACATATGTTTCACAGAATGTCCAACAGCTGAATGATCAAGGTATCAACTTCTGGGCTACAGCAGTTATGGGTGGCACCTGCTAGTGGCTGCTGGCCTGCTTGCCTGAGGCCAGGGACAGCTGTGACCTGTAGGTGAGGCCCCTATGGTTACCCAAACCCCTTCTTGCCTTTCAGATAGCTGACCCTGGGTTCTTTTTGTGACATGCCCAGGAGTTTGTAGCAGCTATGCTAACAGGTGCTCCAGCATCTGTTGGACCAAGGACTGGGCTATTGCATGTCACCTGACATGAGACATGATGAGTTGTCCTGGTCCTAAAGCTTCGTCTGTAGTGAGCATTCCTGCCTCCCTGGAGTGGCTCCTCTGATTCAGCCCATACCTCCAGCCCCAAAGAGAACCCTCTGGGGCTTGTGAAGGCCCTAGCAGCAGCACAAGATCTGTTCATTGCTTAGATAAGTGTTTCTTAGGAAGCTCCCTGTGCTAACCCTGCAGTAGCTGCTGTGGGGACTGCATGAACTCTGCTGTCCAGGACAAAAGAAACAACGGGAGCAGGTATCCCCAGCACACAGGAATGTGGAAGTGATAAAGAAATTCAAACAAAGGGAGACTTACCACTAGCACTCTCATAACTGCACCTTTGGAAGTGTCCCCTGATGAGCTGTTCTATTGTCCCCCATCTTCCATCAGCCATGGCTGCCAAGATAACAAAACATGGGTGCTGCTCCAGCATCTCTGGAGGGCCCTTCAGCGAACACACGTCAATGGCTTGCAAATGATCTCTCTCCCAGCCGTGCCATGCATCAGGCAATTCAGGGGGGTCTCGTGGCCTGGAACCTGGCTCTAAGGGCCCTGATCAGATATTCCTGGATTGTATTAGGAGCTGACCCCTTCCAAGGTGGTTCTTGGATACCCTGAGATCCCATTCAGGCGTGTCTTTCTCCAGCTGTTTTTTGAAGGCAACAGCCTACACTCCTGGTATTTCCTGCTTCTTCTTCTTATCCCATAGAAACTTACCTCTTCTAGGTACCATCTTATTAAGGTTTTCCTGTGCATTACTGTAAGAACTTTAGAGCTAAAGTATTGTTTAGTTCTAGAATCATTAATCTAATTTCTGAGTGAATGGAATTCTAGAGGCCCAGGAATCACCTGAAACTAAATGCAATGCTACATGTACATGATTTTTTTTTGGGCAAAAGGGTTCTTAGAGCTTTTATCAGGTTCTTAAGAGTTCCTCGACATAGACAGACAGATGTTAAGAACCACTGGCCTATTGCATTCATTCATTGCATTGCATTCACTGACCTATATTGCATTCAACCAACATAGAATGTATCAGGCACTGGAGATAGCCACTAACATAGCAGACATAGCCCTCCCCTACTGTAGCAAAGAATCTATGGAGTGAAACAATAAACAAGTAAGCACACACAACTCATAGTTACAAATAGTAATGAGTGCTAGGAGGGTAGCAGAGTGAAAAGATAAGAGATGATGAGGACCTGTTTAGAAGGGTGAAAGTCCTGCCCACTGAGCTTTAAACTGAGACCTAGATGTGTGGGAGCCAGCCCTGAAGAGCCAGGAGAGAAGCATTCTAGTCAAAGTGGACAGTAAGTATGAAGATATTGATCAAGGAAGGAAAGAGACTTGCAGGCTGGAGGGGCAGAGGACCCAAGGACAAGAGGAGAGTAGGGCTGGATAAGGGCGGCAGTGTGTGTGCCATGGGTACCATGTAAGCCACGGTCACCCATCTGGAGTTTTTACAAAACCCAATGAGAGCCCCTTTAGGGCATTAGGCAGGGGAATGATGTGATAGTGCTGGTGTTTCAGGAACACCCAAGGCTATCCATGAGGAATAACTGTAAGAGAGAGAAGAGCCAACAGCCCAGGTGAGAGATAATGGTGACCTGGTCTGCAGTGGTGGGAGAGGAGATGGAAGGAAGAGGGTAGGATTAGGATTTGTTTCAGAGGCAAAACTTATGAGACTTGATCATGGGTTGGATGTAGGTAAGAGACAGGGAGGAGTCAGGATGACGGCCACGTTTCTGGATTGAGCAACTGGCTGGAAACATGGAAGCTGAGGGGGAGGGTCAGGTTTGGGTTGAGAGGTAAATATAAGTTCAGTTTTCAACACTTTAAGACTGAGATAGAGTTAAGGTATAAAATGGTCACACTGGGCAAGAGGATAGCAAGTTTAGTAAGCAAATGTGGTGGATTGCCTCAGGCATTGGGTGCCCATTTAAGGTTTAAAATCATGAATTAAATGCCAAACCATGTCTAGCCATGTTCAGCTACTTAGGTGTTGTCAGCAAGAAGGCAGATGATGAGTTCATTGCAAAGTTAGGGTGTTGCCAGCTAATTATTTTGAAGGCAGAGAGGGGCAAGGGAATTTAGGCTCTTGCAGGGAATAACTACAGTGATTGTGGTAGAGACTGTAATAGTTTCACCAAAATCCATTTTCCTCGCCTTCCTGGAAACATGGCTGGACTCTGTTTCCCAGATTTCCTTGCAATTAGGTGTGGCCGTGTGACTGGTGCTTGACAATGGAATGGGTACAGAAGTTCTGAGGGCCCCTCCTAAGCCTGGCCCTTCAAAACTTTCCATGTGTTTTTTTTCATGCTCTTGTCTCCCATTCAGCTAACCGTTGTGGTGACTTCTAGCGGAACCATACGTAGAGGCTGCTATTGCCTGGGGAAACTAGGTCAGTGGTTCTCAATCCTGGCTGCACCTTAAAATCACCTGAGGACTCTTAAAAACCCCAACACCCAGGCTGCACCCAAGACCAATTAAATCAGAAGATCTGAGGAAAGAGTGAGGCCCAGACATTTGTTAAAACTCCCCAGTTGACTCCAACACACAGCCATAGTAGAGAACCACAAAACTAGGATGAAGCTCTAGAGAATATGATCCATGGATCTGTCCAGTAGGGTTTTACAGGCATTTTATGACTTATAGGGCAACTGGAAGAGCCTCACAGCGGGGTGAGGGATACTGCATCCCAGCCTGGGCAGATACCAACAAGGGTCCGTGAATGCGCCTAGAGCCAGAGTGGACTGGAGGTCGCAGGGGATGCTAGCTGCTTATGAAGAATGGCCATGAACCAGCTTCTCCCTCCCTCCACTCCAGTATAGGTCAAGCTCAGACATAAAAGGGAGAGATTCCTGAATTGGATGAGATTCAACTTGAAATAACCCACTTTGTCCCCAGTTGGCGAAGATTTACATTTTCTGCTAGCAGGAGGAATAAGGACACATTACATTGAGACACTAGGTTACATGGCTTGAAAAATATGTACCTGCTCAAGTGCATTTTAATCATGAATATTTTATTTTAAGACGGCCTCTCTTGTCAACACTAGGAATCGCTGTAATGGAGGAGCTTTCAGGGCCTAGCCCACACACAAGGGGGAGATTTTTGTGGCAATTGGTATTCAAACCAGACTGGTCCAGCTGATGCCTGGATCCTTACTAGGAAGTTGTCCAAGTTCTTAACACTTGTCAGTTAGCTTGGAGACAAAATTCAGTGTAAACCCCTCACTGTAGCTGGCAGGTAACTCAAGGGATATATACCTGTGTCATGTGCCAATCATTTTTACTTCTTTCATAGAATTAACCCCAATGCTTTTTGTTTATTGTAGACCTTCAACAATACTAACAGATTTAAGGATAATGGTAACCATAATAATAATAATGACAATGATAATAACAATGATAATAACAACAAGGCATACTTGTTCAATGGCACTGCTCATATTTGAAGGCTCATATATGTGGCATTTTTACTGTAAATGAATTTAGGTATAATTTCAAAGAACAATTTTTAATTGTTTCTTTAATTTCATAGTCTTTTACATAGCCTCTTTTACATTCTGATGTTTTATAATTTTTAAATATTATTTATGTATTGTATGCATTTTTATAAATAAAAAGAAATATGAAGAAATACATTTTAAATAGTCTATACTCTTAGCACTCTGATAACATCTGTCAAAAATTAAAAAAATAATGCATACATATGTGTGTGGTTAGAATGTTTAAACAGCACATGAGGTTATGATGATTATGACATGCCAAGGGAAACCTGCCTAAGACGCTCCCCTGTATCCTGCCCCAGCCCCTTACCCCAAAGAAACTACTGTGAAGAGTTGCTTATTATTCTTTTTAGAAAGTGAAATGTCTGTATGTCAAGATGGAATTTAATGTATATACACACACACAGATATATAGATATTTGAAATTTACGTAGAAAGAAGCCTATTATACATAGTGTTCTATAATTTGCTTTTTTCAAGTAATATATCTTAGATATTACTTCATATCATTACATATGGATCTACCTCATTTTTTAACAGTAGCAGGGTATTCTATAGTTTAACAGTTTTCTCCTGGGCTTTTTAAAATTTTCGGATTCTTGCCATTATAAACAATGCTGCAACGAACATCCTTGTAGCCCTATCTTGGCAAATTTTTGTGGGTAAATATTTATATGCTAAACTTGATGTTTAAAATATTTCAGGAGAATTTATAATTTAAATGATAAGAACTGCGCATTGAAGCCAGGCATGGTGGCTTGCACCTGTAGTCCAAGCTACTTGGAAAGCTGAGGCAGGAGGATCGCTTGAGTCCAGGAGTTCGAGACCAGCCTGGGGAATACAGTGAGACCCTGTCTCAAAGGAAAAAAACAAAAAACCCCAAAACAAACCCCTGCACATTCAGACCATCAGAAAGGTGTAGCCCCAAGGTTGTCTTTCATACCAATACACCCAGGGAAGGGAAAGACTGTTTTGCCTTTCTACATCTCGAAGTTCTAGAGTCAACATGAGGAGAGGCAATCAGTCAAAGAATGCTACATCCTTTTCTTTACTTTTAGAGTCAACGTATCAATGATATTTCTGTCCCCACATGACCAAAAATGGCTCAGGAACTTGTGAATTCCAAGCAGTTTTTCTCAACCTCAAGCTCACTGTATCTGCCATTTTCTCTAAGTAAAGAGGGGATCAAGGTAAAAGAAGGTGGAGAAAGGCCTGCTGTGGCACCTGCTGCTGCCTGGTACCCTGCTGTAGAGTCTGAGAATGCACGTCGGAAAACTGCTTAGCATTTACTCTTTAAAAGTAAATTGCACATGTAAAATTCCCATCAGGACAAAGCATTGTACCCAATCTTCTAGTTTCCTTTTTCAGAGACAGAGGTTTGTCTAGGAGGAGTCTTCAACCTTGGCATTATCAACATTTTGTGCTGGATAATTCTTTGTTGTTGATGGGCAATGGCTATTTTGCATTGTAGGAAGTTTAGCAGCATTCCTGGCCTCTACCCACTAGACACCCATAGCACCCGCCCCCGACCCCAGCCCCTACCCCACTCCCAGCTTTCTTTTACCAGATGTCTCTCCTGTGGAAAACCACTGGTCTAGGGACACACACACACACACACACACACACACACACACACACACACACATATTCAGCTATTCTATTTATGATAGCTGAATAGTATTCTCTTGTATGATTGTACTATAAATTAATTACCCAATCTCACTGTGATAGATATCTGTTTCTTTTTTGAATTATTTTCTACTATAAACAATTCTGCAAGGAATATATGTATCTCTGGAGTCAATTATTAGATGTGGAATTGCCGGGTCAAGGTATGCACATTTAAAATTATGATAGATATTAACCAAATTGCCTTCCAAAGAGATTGCACCAATTTTCACTCTTATTAACAATGTGTGAGAATGCCTGTTTCTATATGCCCTTGCCGACTCAGCATGTTAACAAACCTTTTCATCTTTTTAAATCTGAAAGGTGAAAAATGGAGTCTTTCTGTAACCTCAGCTCTGCCACTGTGTTCAGTTCTAGAACAGGAATTCTAAAGAGATGTTGCTCAAAAATGCACCCTCTTATAGATCCAAAGACCAGGACGGAGAACTCTGATGAAGAATTTTGATGAAGCACTTCACTGTTTTTGCGGGGGGAGGTATGTGGGGCGTGGAGAGGCACCGGACTGAATCCAGCTTGTCCAAGCTGCTGGAAACTGCAGATGATTCTCAAGGAAAGGACTTAGCCCCTTGAAAGTGTGTGCATAATTCACACAACATGCCGGAGCATGATTTCTGGAAAGGCTTTCTGCATTCCTATAGATCAGTATATGATAAATACGTTATCATTTTCTGTGCCGTTCACTATCGTGGTTGCTGAGAGGTGCTGTCTGCTTTAATCTATGTGCCGAATTACAGATATACATGATCAAATAAAGTCAAGACAAGAATCAAGCCTCATAAAAATCTTGCCTACAGCATGTACCCAAAAAAGTCAGTCATGCCAAGACTATGCAGGCCAAGCGAAGCCAGGAGTTGTGCAATTACCCAGAAGAGATTGAAATTTCTGACAAAAACAAGGACCTCATTGAAAATGTAAGCATAGAATGAAACTTCATTTAAAAAAATTAAAAAGCTGTTTCAATACTTTGCTAATGCGAACATTGAAAACCATGGCTTCTGATCTCCAGTATGTACTTCCTCTGTAAAGCCCAGGGTGAAATAGATTTTCCATTCCTGGATTTTCTGGGCTGGTCACTTTGGCTCAACTTAAGCCAAGTTTTTGAATCAGACCAGAGTGTTCTGCACTTTGCTGTTGCCTGATTGAAGACAGGGATGTATTCTTTCACTCAGGGTACATTTATTGGAAGCCTACTATGTGTCGGGTCTTCAACTAGACTCTGGGCAGGGCACTAATGAGCAAGATGCCACACTGCTGGCCAGACCTCACATTAGAGAAGATGATCTGAGAAGGGGGGCTGGGGATTAGGGGTATGGAGGAGCTTTGTCAGTGTGTGTGGCGGCCCGTAGGCCCACCAGCAGTGTTGGGGTTTGTCATAGTCCACTTAGTCCTCAAATTAACTGACCAGTGCAAAGGGCTCTGGTTACTCTTAGGAAAGCAATTGAAGTCTGTGTTCTGATCACATTGTGTTTACCCCATTGGTGAAGGGGGGATCCCCTGCCCTAAGTAATATGAGATGGCCAAACACACAACACCTGACAGTGCATAGATGAGATCTGCAGCAGCTTATTGGCCACATATACTCAATAGCCTGGGGGGGGGCACTGCCTGCCAGGTAGCATCACACAGGGGTTGCACTCAGGAGCAGAGTGAACCAGCAGAGGCTGTGGGTGGAAGCTTCGTAGTATCAGGCGGGTGGGATGCCCCCTAGCTCCTGCAGGAGGATGTGATTGGCTTGTTTGAATAATTCAGCAGGCTGGCAGGGACTTGGAACCTATTAGCTTTAGGTCCAGGTGATGTGCAGCTGGTCTGGTTGATAGGGAAACTAGCTGGGTGGGGAGCCTTGCTATTTTCTTTTCATCTGTCTGGCACACAGGCTCCCCTTCTTCTGGTAATAGCATCCCAATGTGAGGAGAATAGCTCCCCCCACTCTCAGTCCCTGTGTTCCTGGGGTTTTGCTGAGTTTGAGTCCTCTCCCAGCACCCAGGGGCAGGCTAGTGACCCAGGCATGACCAATCAGAGCGTTCTATCACTCTGGCCACAAGGATTGGCTCAGAGAGAGAAATGTGACCCAGTCCAGGCTCAACTCTGGGACTTTGCTAATAAAATTTTAAAAGAAAGCTCTTTTTTTTTGATGGAGATTGCTAAGTTGGGAACTGTAAGACCAGAGTTGCTGTAGGACCATATGTAAAGAAAGCCTGCCTGGGAGTGAAAGTAACAGAAAATGTGAATGGGGATGGGTGTGGGTGTGGGGGGCAGAGATATGAATGGAAGATGCCATTTCAGCTTCCAATCCAGCTATGCAGGAGTTGGAAATATCCCCGAACCTTTCAGTCAAACACCCAAACACGCCAATAAATTTTCCCTCTTTTAATTTTTGGCTTAAGTTGGTTTGGCTTGGGTTCCTGTCACTTGCAGCAAAACAAACAAACAAACAAACAAAACACAACACCTGACTAATAGAAATGTCACTTGCCCCTTTTGAGCAGGAAGGGAGCAATTTGCCCCCTGTCATACACACAGGAAACGGTAGAGGTGTGAGTTAAACAAAGAATCATTTGACTCCAAAATTTGTGGCAGTTCCTTATCAGTGTCCCCCAGATTTGTCTCAAACCTCAACATACTAAAATTCTAAAAGATACAAATCCTTGCTAGATCATGAGTTGCAATTTGGGAATGATTTGTATAATATGGCCATAACAGACAGAACTGACTATTCTCCCTGTAGGAGAGCTTCAGGGACAGACAGGCCTAGAACGGGTCTAAATGGATATCTTAATAGGCATGGCAGAGTCTGGTAATGCCTGGAATGCATTTCAAAGGAAATTATTGAAGGGGAACTAAAGGGTGCCTGGTAAGACAGGTTCAGCCTTTAGAAGAAATATTTGTGACAAAAATACAGAGGCAAAGAGAACAGTAGAGAGAGATTATGATGGTTTCATATGCAGGGGCTGATGTGGGTAGGAGATTGGGGCAGTGTGTGAGATGCAGCCCCTCTTTGGATGGAATAAAAAACGTGAAAAGAAAATAAACTCAAGGTTTGGAATTACTATAATTGACATGTGAATATATTGGTGGTTGTGGAGAGAATCACAGTCTGAATAAACTCTCTAAGGAAGAAAAATTACAATATAACAAAATGACAACATATAATAGAAATTGAAAGACTTATTTGAAGTTCACTTGTGTAAAACATCCAGCTGTCAAATATTCAATTTCTTATATTTTTAAAGTTTATTTAATCTTTATGTAGACTTCTACATGTAAGAATATAAACTGAGTAAAGGAAAGCTCTTTTATCTCCTTCTTTGAGAACCTGAATTCATTCTTTTCATCATCAGGCATTCAAGAATAAAAGCCCATGTGATATTAAAATAAAAAAAGTGAAAACACCACTGTCAATGCCTGAAAAGGATGTAATAGGCCACATTAGAAGTTATACATGTGCATATGGCAGTTTTTCATGTTTAGGAGTACCACGTGGCAGACATAGAACCCTACTCCCTTGTGTAATAATTGGAAACATTTTGTTATTTTCTGTGTTTTTTTCCCCTCACTTCAGAACATTGGTCACCTTAAAACATTCATACTTACAAACATTTTACCAATGGTTTTAAGATTGCACAAACTGAAGTGAATTTATTATTGAAAGGTATTATAAAAATACTTTATACTAGTTGTATTAACTCCATATCAGGGTTAAAATTGGGAAGTTGAGTAAAACATAGAATACTAAAATATTTTATCTTATCACTCAAACATTGTTTAATCTTGAAATAATTTTAGACTTACCAAAAGTTTCAAAATGGTACACAGAACTCATTGAATTCTTCCTTGAATGTTATCATCTTACATGAGGATAGTATGATTATCAAAACCAGGAAGTTAACATCCATATAACACTATTATATTATATAGTTATGAACCACAGGAAAATTTTTCCAGTATTCCCACTAATGTTTCTTTTCTGTACCAGGATCCAGTCCAGGATCCCATTTTGCATTCAGTTGTCAGGTCTCCTTGGTTTCCTTCAATCTGTGACAGTTCCTCGGTCTTCCCTTGTGCTTCATGGTCCAGACACTTAATAAGTACTGGTCAGTGACTTTGTAAAATGCTCTCTCAATTGCAGTTTGTCTGATGTTTTCTCTTGATTAGATTCAGGTCATACATTTTTAGCAAGAATACCAAAGAAGAGATGGGCTCTTCTCATTGCATCATATCATATAATACATGATGTTGATATATTTTATTACTGATGATGCTCACTGGTTCACTTGGTTAAGGTGATGTCTGCTGGTTTCTCTACCATAAAGTTACTATTTTCCTCTTTGTAATTAATGAGTATCTTGTAGGGAGCTACTATGAGACTAGGGAAATGTCCTGTGTCTCATCATTCTTTCACCCACTGCAACAATTATTAACACTGGTGTTTGTCTAATGGTGGTTTTGTATTGTCCTCATTCCTTCTACATTTTTAAATTGGAATTCTCCTATAAGGAAGATCTGTACCTTCTCTTCCATTTATTTATTCATTCAATTACTTATTTATATCAGTATGGGTTCAGGGATATTTATTTTATTCTATGGATTAAACTCCAATACTAACCTTATTTATTTTGTGGTTCAAATTGTCCCAGCTTTGCCATTGGTAGCTCTTTCAGGTCAGCTCCTGTGTACTTTTGACATGCCCCCATCATTTTTTGAGCACTTTCTTTTTATGATGCCACAGGTTCATCTTGGTTTTTTCCTGCCCCCGTCCTGGAATAAACCATTTCTCTAAGGAGACCTTGTTCCTCTTAGTGTAAAATGGCATTTAGATCTGGGTGCTTATCATAGAACTCACAATCAAAAAGAAGTGTACAATGTTCTCTTTCTTGCTCACAGATATTAGTGATTGTAACTCTAAAGAACTTGCAACATATAGTACAAGATGATTATGTTTTTATCTTTAGGTTTAAAGTGTGAGATTTTGATTTTCTGAAATATTTACACGTCATTAGATCCTGTATCAGATTTAACTTTACGAGTTTGATGTAGTTCTCATACATGTGGTGTTTCTGAAAAAGATGTACATCTTTATATAAAGTTAAATTTGGAGGGAGAATTTACTATAACAATTTTGGGTAACACATTTAAAACTTGCAATTTTTAATTATACTCTTACAAGATTGAGACATCATGAAAAATATTTATTGAGACACTTAACCTGGTTCACACCATATTTAATAAATATCAACTTTGTGTAAGTGTTGGGGACACAAGATTGAACATGGCATGGTTCCTTTCTTCAAGTAGCTTACAAATTAAAACTCTTCTGAGGTTCTTTTAACCCCAATCATTTACTTGCTCTAGTTTTCCCTGATTCAGGTAAAATTACTTTTTTCCTCTATGAATCTGTTTTTCTTTCCTGTCAATCCCCCTTTTTGTCACTCTTCTGCTCCATAAGTCATTTCCCTTTTTCTCCAGCCCATGTACTGCAATTTCAATATTCTGCTTAAATTTCTCCTCCTCCAAGAAGCCCTCCATGAAGTGTCCAGTTTCATCTAGTTGTACCATTCTCCAACCCCCAAGGCTAAGGATATATTGTCCCACAGGCATCTCATATTCAACATGAGCAGAATGGAACTCGTCCTACTCGTCCTCCCAAGCACCTCCATCTCCTCTTCCTCCAGTGTCCCCCACTTAACTGATGCTGCAACTGTCCACTTAGTACCCCAAACCAGAAACCTGGGGGGCAACTGGGACTCCTCAACCTTCCCTAACCCAGGTTCAATGGCCAGCAAGCCAGTGTGTTGTGACTTCTACACAGCTCTCTGTTTTGCCCTTGCTTCCTCCTCCCACCCCCCTCCGCCGCCGTCAGGCAACTGTCTTTATTCAGGTCCTCTTTCTTCTTTATCTCAGGTACCATCTGCCTTAAATGGGTCCCCTGAAAAGCAGACCGCCAAACAAGGATTTTGGTGCGGGTAGTTTGTTTGGGAGGTGACCCCAGGAAGTGCCTGAGGGAGTGTGAAGTGAACAGCAGAAGGGAGGAAAGGTAACAGAAGTGTGCAGATGAGTAGGTCACCCAAGCGACACCCCCTCCCTCTGCAAGGAAATGTGCCTCAGAATGGTCTTCCTGAGGTTTGAGGCAGCTGGGGTATTTATGTACCAAGTGAAGCCCTCTCCTGGCCAGAGCGCGCCCTCAGGCAGAGACCTGCAGGAAGCCAGCAGCACCTGTGGGAGCTCTCTGTGGAGACCTCGGGGGGATGGGAGGGTTCTGGCAGCAGCGGCTACACCATCACTGCCTCCTAACTGGTTTTCCTGCCTTCAGTCTTGCTCCCACCCCTATCTATGGCTGCTTAAGTGACCTTTCTAAAATGCCAAATAGCCCAAGCTCTTCACCTGCTCAGAAACTGTCAATGGCTCCCATTGCTTTCAGAATAAAATCCAAATGGCCTGGCTTGACATGCCGGAGATCTGCCCCATCTCACTCCCAACCACTCTTCTAGCTTCATCTCCCGCCCCTTCCCAGCACTCGATGCAGATGCCAGGCACACCACGCTAGCTGTGGGTTCTCTCTGGAGCCACACTCCAGAGGTCCTTGCATACAGCAGTCCCTCTGCGTCTACAGACTGCTCAGAAATATTTAACATTTGATTGTCTACTATATCCCAGGCACTGTGCTAGACACTGTGAAGACAACAAGGAATAACTCAGTTCTCATCTTCAAGAAGCTCACTTCGTAAAGGGAGGAGACAGACATATATAAAGAAACACTTCTGTTCTTCAACTAAAGCATTCTATTAGAGAAGGACCCTTAGAGAAGAAGATGCCTAAGTGGAGACTTAATCAGGGGTTTACCCTGCAGACAGGAGAAAACAGGCTGGTGTGTACAGAGAAGCTTCGCAGATTTCTGAATGGCGACAGTGAGGTGTCAGGCAGGTAGAGGTGAGGGAGAGGCTGGCCAGGTGGTCAGGGATCCCTTCCTCCCAAAAAGCTTGGGCTTTATTTTTCACATCAAGACATAGTGAGAGGGCCCCTTTTTCATCCTACTAAGAGGCTTTCTAGAGTCACTGTGGGCATGGACTTCCTAGGAAGCCTTCCTTAGTTCTAGGCTCTTCTTAGATCCTCATCATCTGTGCTCTTCTGGCACCCAAGGAAACCCCTCTCGTGGTGGCTATTAAGCTGGACTGTTTTAAGGTGTATCTTCCCCCGTGGCCGGCCAGCCCCTTTGAAGGAAGTGCTGCTCCTCCTCACCCCTGTGTTCCAGAGCTTGGTACAATGCCGAGCTCCTGCAGTGCAGACACACCTGGACCCCTGCCCTTTAAGGAGGCCAACAGAATGGAAAGACTGACAGATGGTGCTCTTGAGAAGTTCCCTCCAAGCCAATGGCACATGTAAGTGCTCAGTCCCTGCTCTATGCTGAGCTGAGTGTTGGAAGTTACTGGAGACTTCGGGGACAGGTTTTTGAAATCCAAACAGAAGTTGTGATGATTTTGTAGAATTGGTTACTTTAACTACAAAGAACAGTGATTGTGCTCTGCTAATGTGTTGTACAATAGCTCTGCTTCAGAATTCTTAAACTTCCCCTCCTTCCTTCCTACCTTCTTTCCATCATCTCTCCCTTCTTTCCTTCCTTCCTTCTTACCACTCCCTGAAATTCTTAGACAAGGGCTTTGACATGCATGGGGTGGTGGGGAGAGAGGTGCTCTCTAGGGTGATGCAAATGCTCTTTTCGTTGCTGCTTTGGCTGGACTCCTAGGCAACTTCTCTGCCTGACTTTCTGGGGTGACCAATAGCATTGGTATGGGCAGGGGTGGGCAGTCGGGACTGTACCCCAGGAGGCTCGGTTTCTGGAAGGACAGGAGCTGGGATGAGGGGAAGCAATGAAAGGATGGAAACATCTTTTGGAACAGTCTGTTCTCATTGCCCCTCTTCTACTTCCAGGGAGGAGGCAGGTGGGAAGGAGGATGCCATTGACCACTGTTCTCTGACTCCAAACCCTAAGCTTTAAAAAAAAAAACAAACCAGCATCACATTCTTCCCATTTTCCTGGAGCAGAGGAGCCAAATCCAGCTGGCTTTGCAGCTTCTGGCAGGTTAAAAAGCATGCATTTCCACACGATTGCTGATTTACACCAAATTTTGACATGTTTTAAAAACCTCCCTGTAGTGCCTTTTGCTGGCTCCCCTGAACACTGAGGATGTAGGGCTCTGAGCAGAGTTCCAAGTTTATTTTCCAGTGTCTGGTGTCTATGTGCTGCCTTTGTATTGGGCTGTCCCCAGTACATTGCCTCGTTGTCCTTGAGGGAGGAAGCCAGCCAGCCTCTGGCTTCCTTTGTAACTTCCCAGTTCCTCTGCTCACAGCCTCTGCTCGTCTGCTCACCCACCCCAATCACCTTGTTTTAAAGTACTGTGGGAATGAATTTCTCATCTTCAAATGAAAGAAACCATTGGCTTTGTGTCCATTGCACAGGCACCTCAGGGTGCACATGCAGGCAGTGTGGCCCTGAGAAAGTCTTCAGAGGTGAGCGGCTTTCACGATGAGAGGACCAACAATAGCTCACCTCCTAATGACCTTTCTCAACAAAATCAATAACCCCATAAAATACAACAGCTGTCCCAAGCACATGGCCTTTGCACTTCTCTCGGAAAAGGCAGTATGCAGAGTGGTTAGGAGTTAGTCCTCAGCGCCCTCCTCTTAAGCGCTGTGACCCTGACATGTCGCTTTAGTTCTCAGCTTCCCTTTCCTCATCTGTAAAATGGGAATAGAAACTGAATCTGCTTCAATGGCACGTTGTAACGATTACACAAGCTCTCATGTGCAAAATGTTCATGACATAGTTTTGCTCTCAAAGGTATGCTAGCTACTATTATTTATAGTCAAAATAAGGAGGTTGCTTCTCTCCTGGAATGTGGAGAGCTTGGCTGGCCGGCCTAAAAGGGTCTCCCCGCCTTCCCGGCCCTTCAGTGCTGTTCTTTCCGGGCCGGTCCTCACCGCCGCGGCGTCCCAGGGGCCGGGATCCCATTATGCTTGCTCAGTGAGGGTGACCTGGCTGCCGCCCCGGCGCGAGCACAGGTGCGGTCCTGACCACAGTGAGGGCGTGGGCGCGGGCATGGCTAGCAGACATCTGGGAGGCCAAGTCCGCTTCGAGGGAGGGGGCTGGAGGCGACCCCAGGATGGCGGCAGGGAGGGCGTCCGGCCCGTCCCGCGGGACTCCGCCTGGCACTGGACTCCGGGCGACGATGTTCTTGCGCCCGGGCCCCGCCCCCGGGAGCCCCGCCCCGCGGCGCCCCGGGTTGGCTGGAGCCGCGGGCCACGCGCGGCGATTCGCCACGCGTCGCGTCACTAGGGCCGCTCCCGGCTCTGGCTCCCGCGGGCTGGTCAGGGAGCAGCCGCGAGGGTGGCGGGGGTGGTAGGGCGCGACGCCGCCGGGCCGCCCCGCCCAGGGAGGCGCCCAGGCCCTCATCAAGTGACCAGTATCCCTTCCAGGAGAACTCAGTCCTTCAGAGGGAAGCGAGCTCCAGCCTGCAGCCCCGGCGCCAAACCGCCGTCATCCCCTTCCTGTGCCGGGTGATCGTCTCCTCACCCACCCGGAAAAACATAGTCCGCCCCCACGTCCTTGTGGAATAGCACTCGCTGCAAACAGTGTGCCTCTCTTTGCCCGCACTTTTGTCTTTCCCATTCCAAGTGCTTTAGCACCCACCAAAAGGTAAAGCAGCCCTGAAAAGGAACCTTATGGGACAAGCGAGAAAGGGAGCCGAGGGGAGAGGAGGGAAAGACAAGGCTGGCGGAGGGACACCGAGGCGACCAGCGTAGTGCGCACGCGCGCCAGGAGAACGAGTTCCGGTCTGGCTGGGGCCTGGCTCCTAAAAATAGCCCCGGTGTGGGGATCCGTGCGCGGATGTCCCGGCGAGTCCCGGGCTGAAGGAGGCGGCTCCGGGCGGCGCGGAGCGCTGGTGGCGGGCCCGGGCTGCGGCGTGTGTGCGCGCCCGGCAGCTGCGCCGGAGACACGGTGAGGGCCGCGACCGGCGGGGTTCGGTCCGCAGGGCCGGCAGTGCTGGAGGGGGCGGTGTCTCGGCGAGGGGGCCGGTTAGGGGCAGAGGTGGGGGTGCTGGGGCGGGGGGCAGTGCGGCCGAGGAGGGGCACCCTTGGGGCTCCGGGGGTCCTAGGACCAGGCCACGTCGGGCTGGGAGGGGGCCAGAGTCGCGGGCGCGCGGCGGCAGGGCGGATAGGGTCCCGGGAGGCGGCGAAGGGTGGTCGCGTCGGGGTCGGCGCCCAGGGGCGAAGCGCCCAGGGAGGTGGGGGCGGGGTGCCCCGAGGGCGGGCCCGGGGGTCCGACTGGGGCTCCGCAGGGAGGGTGGGGGGAGGCTCGGCCGCGCGGGCTCGCCACGAGCAGCCTCCCGGTGCGCGCACCGCGCTTGGTGCCGGGGGGCGGTGGTGGACGTCTCTTCCTTGAAAGTTGGAGTTCCCTGGAGATCTTGGATCTTCTCTGAGGCTGTACGCCCGAAGGCCTTTTCCTTCCCGTTGCCCTTTAAGGCCAGGGGTCTCCCCAAAGGGATTGGCCCCCAGTGGGGGGCGCGTTCTGCCCTGTTGGACTTGAAGAAGTTCCGCCACTTCTGCTTTGGGAGAAGGGTGGTCCAACCCGGCGGAACGTTGAGGTCTGAACTCTCTCCGTGTGTGTGTGTGTGTGTGTGCGTAGAAGTCAGTGGTAAGGGTCGGTATTTGGGGCGGGCCGGGGACACCTGCGGTTGCGGTTGAGGACGACGGATAGTGCAGAGAGACGTCGCGGGGACCGAGGGGCTGCAGATGGAACCGCTCGCTGCTCCTGCAATCCAAGTGGATCCCAGCACGCAGGGAAGGTTTTGTGTGCTAGAAACTTTGCCTTTTGGTTCGCTTTCGTGTCTTTGAACAGTGAGGGTTAAAGCAAGTGAGGTAGTGCAAACAAGTTTGCAAAAGGTGAGCATTTCTGAATTAGGATTTTTTTTTTTTTTGTGGAAGTATAACTATAAAATTGTTGTTCAGACCTGGAATAGATTCCTGAGCTGTGAAACGAGCCTCCTGTTATGGCCCACTAGGGAAAAGTGTGTAGATTGAATACAACGTAGTGTTAACTTGCATTTCAGTTTACAGTGAGATCGGAATTCCAATAAAGGTGCTATTAGAAAGGCCTGCTGTGATGTGTTAACTATAGTATATGTAGTTTTAAGCAAATATTGTCTAACATTTTTCAAGTTTTTAGCACAGCATGTTTCCCTTGTGTCTTGTATCATCTATTACTATACGAAGAGAACGTTCTCTAAAGCTGTAATTAGGTGTACATTACACAAGAGTACTTTCCCTTTAAGAATCCAGCTGTGTTGTTTTGGCAACTGCTAAGTACTCTAGTTGTCAGTTTTAAAATCTATGTTACCTTGGCAGTGCTTGAACAGTCTGTGGAAAAGGTAAACAAAATAGTTTTCTTTAAACGTACAAAAATGACATTTCTTTTAAATGTGAATTTAGGAATGAGGATAAAAATATCGTGCCATTATGGTTTTTGTATGTACTTTTTTTGTTTTGTTTTTGTGTATTTTTGGAGAGCTCAAGTCTTTATTCTTATTTCTTTAACTGGCAACTTTTGTTTTAGGGTGTCAGAAGTGTTTTCACTAAAGTAGATGCCGATTTAAATTAGGTTATTTTATTTCATTTTTTATTTTTATTCCTACTTTTCGACTTCCAATAAGTTAGGTTATTTTAGATGTAATAAACACATGTCTGTATGTCATATAAAACATTAAGATTAGCATTTGTTATATATGATGATGCATTAATTGACAATGGAGTCACCCTTAATTCTCAGTATTGTTGCAAAAAGTATTTCAATGGTGTTATAATAATGACTACTCTGAAGAGCTAAAACTGGTGATTTGAATGTTTGTAGATGCTAGATTAACAATTCTGTTGGAAGAGTGCTTCCAATAACTTACTTACTAAAGCAGTCAATGATTGTGAATGGTGACCTTTCTAAACACAATTATTTGCTTATCCATTTCATTTAATTCATGCTGTAGTTATATATAAAATTATGACATTCATATTGGAACAAAGGTGTTTCAAATTAACTCTTTACTTGCCATCAAAAGTTTTTTTTGAAATTAAATTATTGTGGGTTGTCCAGTGGAAGGAAAAAAGTTCATTGAGCTTCAGAAATAATACTTGTAATGTCACTATGTTGAATTACCGTTTGAGAACTCTTTCCTTCTGTATTCTTTAGTGTTTTTGTTTCTGTAATGGGTATGTGTGACAAAGATTGTGTTTTTTTGTAAGTGCAGTTAGAAATAATTTGTTAAAAATGTTGTTTAAAATTGTGATGTTATATTTTCAAGGCAATTTCATTACAACTTTGTATTTTCTATTTAGAATGTAGTGCAGATTAGTATTAATTTTATTAATATTCAAGCAATAGCAGTGTCAATCATTGTTTGCCTACCGACGACAGAAATATTAAACTGTATTCTCAGAGTGGTTAAATAATTATAAAAATGTTTATTAGAACATGATTTTGAAGTTTGAAATAGTCCAATTAAATATTTTCAGTAGATTTGTATTCTGATTTAGAAGGAGGAAGCCATAAGCAAATTCGTTATTGGAAAATAGCATGCTTGTCAGTCAATTTTGGAAAGCCATCTTTTTCCCTTCCTTTGCTGCTTTTAGTCTGGCAAGAGAAATTTAGTGTGACATACAGTGATGATGGTCCTGAATTTTCTGGGGGCATTTCTGATTTCAGATATTCAGTCTTGTAATCACATCAGGCTCCCATTTTTTGTTTTAAAAAATACACTCATGGTACATATGAATGTTACAAAGTCCAACTCAAGTTTTATCAGTGATGGGGCAGTGAGAATACCGTTTTGTGGATTGAAAATGATCACTGTTGCTTTTTGCTAGATTACAAAGAAAATTAGTAAACTGAGAAGTGAGTGCCTTCTCTCTTAATGTTTAAGTAATAAGAGAAGTGTAAATATGGCAATCAAATTAATCTTTCAGCTAGATAACCTCATGCAAGGTAGTGCTATAACATAGACTGATTTGCAAGCCCAAATAAAGGAAGGCTGATTGACTTTGTAGTCTAATCTTAATTCAGATCCCAGCTCTACTACTGACAAAGTTATGAGCTATCTTCTGTAAAATGGGAAGGAATTAATACCACCTGCCCCGGGGAGTTGTTAGAATTAAGTGAGATAATGAGTGTAAAAGTCCCTAGCACACTGCCTGAGGCTTAATGTACAAAAATACATATTGCTTGATCTCCTTGCATCCCTTCTTGCTTTCATCTCTACCTTCCTATGAAGATTATGTAGGTACTTTGCCTAGTATCTGTACCTTTTAGTGTTTGTGACCAAAAGGACTTTATATAATGTATCAATACAGGGTAATGCTTATGTATTTGTTTTGGATAAAATATCTCAGTGTCTTAAATTCATTGTCAGATTATACATGAGATGTTTAGTTGGCTGTTCTACATTAGATTTTTGATCTGCAATCATAGTTTGCTTCTGATCTTCATAATCTCTGCAAATATAAATATGTATTTTTTTATTAGAGTTAAATATAAGTAGTTTCCCTACTCTTCAATTATGTCTTTTAGGGATTATCTGTGGGAGTTCTCTTCAAGATACAGTATTTATAATTTCAAATTAGAAAAATATTTTAGTAACTTACCTGGAATAGGTATATTTAAAAATAACTTTCCTTTAGTAGGTAATCTGTAATTTTTTTATACTTCATATTATCTGGTCTGTGAAATGAAATGATTTTATCTGTGTATACTTTATCTGTATATCCTATAATAAATGGACCTTGTGTCCAGTTTATTATAATTAAGATTATAAATGTATTTGCTAATTAGTAAGTCTTACTCATAGCATAAAGATATATGTTGGCATTTGTTTAATAAGTACTATATTTTATATAGATGTTTTGTTACTTACAGATTTTAATAAATAACATTTATATTTATTGAATTTAATTGATATTTACTGACTTTAATATTTTATTTAACATTAATTGTCTTAGTCACTTGAGAAGAAATCATAAGCTTCTTTGTGAGTTGGAATTGCATATTTGAACATTGGTATATATGATGGCAGGTAGTTTATTTCTTCATCATTTTAGCAACTGATGATGCTGAAAAGCCAGAATAATTGTTAACATGAGTGAGAAACAGACATTAATTAATCAAACTTCTAATAAATACTAACCCATGCACGTCTTTTTATGGTTGTCTTGAATTAATACTAGTTTTATTTCCTTATACAAAAATATAAACTTTATCAGTTTTTTTAAAAAAACTCACCATCAGTAAAGGTAAATGCTTTGAGAAGTGTTTTTGGTAGCAGGCAGTAAATTTATACTGCATGAGTTGGACCTTTTGCATGGTTATTTTTGTGACCAGCAGCATGCATACGCAAGTTGACTTGGATTCATTTGCAGTGTAATCTGTGACCATTGTAACAAAGGGCTGCTTCCCATTTAACTTGGTAAGGTAACTTGTAACTTTTCGGCTCATTGAAACAAGATGCTCTTGCATTGAGTAATGCTGTATCCCATCCTCACCCTGAGCAGTCCATCTTCTACATAGAGAGTGTAATTATATTTCTAAAATTCAGATCTACATGTCATTTCTTCTTGAGGGAAAAAAACCCCAACTTTGAAGGCATGTAAGCTCAGTAGAGAACAGTACTGTCAGGGATCAGAGATTGGCCTCTGAAATGAGATTGCCTAAATTGGAATAACCACATTACTTATTCACACTTTGTGTTCTTTGGCAAGTTCTCAGTCTTTTTGAGGTTTGGTGTATAAAATAGTAATTATAACATTATCTATTCCATACAGTTATTGAGAGGTTAAATGAGATGTGTATTATAAAGTGCTGTGCCTGGTAAATAGCATGCATTAATTTCGCCGCTGCTATTATTGTCATTACTACTACTGCTATTGCTATTATTAGTCATAGCTCACTTCATAATATGATTCCATCCTGTCTTTCCAGGCTCATTGTCAGCCACTGTCCTTTCAGTTTCTATGCCCTAGTCAAGGCCAGCTGTTTGCTCTTCCCTGCAAAGGCCATGTGTTTTCATGCTGATGACTCCCACTTTTATTTAGCCCAGAATTCTCTTGAGCTTGATAATCCACTTGAAAGTCTAGTTGGAGTCTCAAACAATATTTGCCATGTAGCTAAAATATAGCTATTTTTCTTTCTTCCTTAGCCTTCTTCCTACCTCCAAACCTTGGTGTCTCTGCTGGCCTTCCCTGTCTTAGTAAATGGCAGTACTTAAGCCAAAAACTCAAGATATCATTCTTGATTCTTTACTTTTTTTCTCAAATCCAATCCATCACAAGTCCTGTTGTACCTTCACAGTTTATCTTCAGCCAGTCCACTGCTATTAGTCTTCATCGCCACCTCTTTATTCTAAGCCATCATTATCTCTTGTCTGAAATACTGCAGTAGCTTCCTAAGTGGGCTTCTTGTTTCTTTTCTCATTCCACACAAGTTCTTTTTTCACATAACAGCCCTAGAGATCATTTTAAGAGCTTAAATCAGATCATATCATTTCTCTGCTTAAAATCTTCCAGTGGCTTCCCATTCCTCTCGAAATAAAGTCTGTACTCCAGTCCATGGCCTAAATGGCCTTGAATGATCTTTCTCCCTCTCATCATTTTTACCATTTGTTGGATGCCAGCCACAAAGGCCTCTAAGTATTTCTTAAGTCCTCTATGCCCTTTCCTCTTTTAGGGCCTTTTGCACTTTTTGTATGTATTACCTGATTGGGATGCTCTTCAAATGGCTGGCTTGGCCGAATCCTTTGGAACTTGGCCCAAATCTCACTTCCTTACTCAGAGGCCTCTGACCTCCCATTTAGTGTTGCATTCCCTCAGTTTACTCTCTCACACAGATTTCCTTAAAGACATTTGTTATAATTTGTATATAACTGGTTTGTTTAGTTATTGCTTATTTATAATATTTTTCCATTACCTGAATGTAATCTCCATGAAGGCAGAGGCCTTGTTTGTCTTGTTCACAGCTGTATTCCTTGTCACCAAATGCCAACCTGCTTGGGACTTGGGAGACAGTAAATGCTTTATGCTTCTTTATCTTTGTTCATGTTTTTGTCATGGATTGGAATGCTCCCTTCCTCATATCGTTATTGAACTATCTATCCTTTAAGTCTTAGCTGAAACGTGATCTTAGCTGTGTGATACTAGTTTCAATCTCTGTAGACAAAGTTTTTCTCTCTTGCTCTTGTGTACTTCCAAAGCCTTTGATACATGCACTATTTGTAGAGTAAATTCCATTTTAGGCTATTTAGAGTATTATAATTGATGTCACTCTCTCCTGCTAGCTAAGTTCCTATGTCAAGAACCAGCTTTTTGTATACTTAGTATCCACCAGCCTATATTGGTACATAGCGAATTCTCAGTAAATGCCGAATTGAGTGGAAATTGTCTTAATCCTAATCAACTGAAATAACCAACCACAGACCAGTTTTCCCAAATCAGACTTCAGAAATTATAAAGATGCTTTCCAGATTATAAATCCTACCTTGTGCATTTTCCATGCACATTAACATAGGAGTATGGCAGGAATCTGAGAGCTGTGGAGCACAAGTGGCATTTCCCGAGATTGCATTTTGCGTTTTTTGCTGGGCAGTGAGTAGTCATGTTGTCTGAGGTCTGCATTTCCAGTTTGAGATGCATACCCCTGTTGTTCCTTACTAAGCAACATCTTCCCACCTTCATTCTCTCCCTCTAGTTTATTCAGCTAATTTCACATGTTATTCCCAACCACCATTTGTAATAGTGAAAATCCTTCCACATTCTAAATAGGTGACTTACAAATGGGCTTTTGGAACATATCCCATTTGCAAGTTAGGGACTGCTTTGGCAAAATGTTTATTCTGATACTGAAAATCTTTTTCTTAATGGTGTTAAACCTAGTTTGATGATATGTATTATGAAGGGAAACAGAGAGAATATAGAAGTTAAGATTTTGTTTTTTTTTTTTTTTTTTTTTGAGACAGAGTCTCACTTTGTTGCCCGGGCTAGAGTGAGTGCCGTGGCATCAGCCTAGCTCACAGCAACCTCAGACTCCTGGGCTTAAGCGATCCTACTGCCTCAGCCTCCCGAGTAGCTGGGACTACAGGCATGAGCCACCATGCCCGGCTAATTTTTTTGTATATATATTTTTAGTTGGCCAGATAATTTCTTTCTATTTTTGGTAGAGACGGGGTCTCACTCTTGCTCAGGCTGGTCTCGAACTCCTGACCTCGAGCGATCCACCCGCCTCGGCCTCCCAGAGCTAGGATTACAGGCGTGAGCCACCGCGCCCGGCCTTAAGATTTTGTTTTTGTGTTTTTCAGAAATGGCTTAATTTCCCCAAAGTCAAGTTTTAGTATTGGCAGAAATTTTTTTTTCAACTTCTTATTTTAGAAAAAAATTCAAACTTAGAGAAAAGTTACAAGAATAGTGCAATGAACTCCCATATACTTGTCATCTGCATTCACCAGTTGTTAACATTTGCCACATTTGCTTTATCATTCTTTTTATATTTGCAGAGTGGCCACAAAGTCTGGAAACAGTTATTATTATTATTTTATTTTATTTATAGTTTGAAGCTCCTCGATTACATCTTTGGAATATTCCAAAGATGCAACTTGATGCAGTTAAAGTCAGTGACAAAACATCACAGACACGTGTGCAGGGATAGATGGAAATGCTGTATTAATGTGCTGTGTACTTTGCTAACAAGGAAACCACATTTAAACATGTAATGCCATTGAACATGTCATGTATTGTCATGTAATATCAGAAATCCACTATCTAGATCTCCTTTTTCTTCTTCTCCTTTTTTCTTCTTTTTTCTCTTTCTAGTATAATTTTTGTTATTGAACCATTTGAGTGTCGGTTGCACACATCATGATCCTTTCCCCCTAAATACTTCTGCGGTATCTCCTAAGAATAAGGACATGTTCTCACATAACCATAGTGTGGTGGATTCAAAATATTTAATATTGATCTAATTATTTAAAGTATAGTTCATGTTGAAATTTCTCCAGTTATGTCAGTAATATCCTTTAATCACATTTTTTTCCATTTCAGTATTATACAATGCTTTTTAGTTGTCATATCTCCTGTACCCTTTAATCTGAAACAGTTCTTCAGCCCTTTTTGGTCTTTTCAGACATTAATAGTTTTGAAGTATACAGGCCTTTTGTTTTGTAGGATATCCATCAGTTTGGATTTGTCCTATTGCTTCTTTGTGATTAGATTCTGATTATGCATTTTTAGCAGGAGTCCTATATAAGTGATGATGTATCTTCAGTCCATTACGTCAGGAGGCAATATGATGTCACTTTGACCATATTAGTGATGTTTACTTGGACCACTTAGTTACAGTTTTACCCTCAAGTTTTTTCCATTATAAAAGGTATCATTGTCCCCTTTGTATATTATTGAGTAATATGTTGGAGACACTTGGAAACTGTAAATATCTGTCATCCCAAAAAACATTCTTATAATGATTTTATTATTCTGATTCTTGTCTGAATCAATTATTACACAGGGATTGCAAATTTTTTTTTTAATTTCAGAATATTGTGGGGGTACAAACATTTTGGTTACACTTAATACCTTTGACTTGCCCAAGCCAGGGCTACAAGTGTGCCCTTCCCCCATATAGTGCACTCCACCTCCATTAGTTGTGAGTTTACCCCCCCACCTGACCATCACCCAGTGAATATTACTACCATGTGAGCACCTTAGTGTTGATCAGTTAATACCAATTTGATGGCGAGTACATGTGGTGCATGCAAAATTTTTTTTTTCTATCATTCTTGTTGCATTTATTAGTTGGCATTCTATTGTGTTGTAAAGAAGAGCTTTTCCTGTTCATTTGCTTATTTGATTTCAATATGAATTCATATTCTTTTTTATTAAGTTATTCTTTATTACTTGTCAGTGTTTGTTTTGATGTTGCAAATTAACCCAGATTTGGTTAGTGGGAACTCCTTTACATTAACTCATTGGCTGTTTTGACATGTCCCCATCATTTTTGGAGCACTTCCTTAGTTTCTGGAACAATAAGATATTCCAGGCTCATCTTATGCTTTTTGTACTGTTGTTCTAGGATAAGCCAGTATGTTAAGGTTTTTTTTTTTTAAATTGAGTAAGAGTATTTAGAAACCAAGAACCAGGCAGTAAGTATGCTGTTGTAATGGAGTTTTGTTGTTTTAGATCCCTGACAGCTTATCAAGCTTAGAAATTTTGAGTTTATGCTGATTCCTCAGGCAGTAGTTTAATTTCTCTTTATACTCCCAAAACTCTTAGAAGAAAGTCTTTTTCTTTGAAAATGTTAACAATTTAAGAAACTACTTTCACCTAATTATTATTCTATTTAATTCTACAGTGGTTGGGTCTTGTTTTCCAAAACATATTTTAAGCTTCTTGGGAGTAGGAATTCTGTTTTATACCTCTTGCTCAGTGAATGTGTTCCTTAGTGAGTTGAACATGGTTGCCACCCATATGTTGTTGATAATGTATGAGTATAATGACTCAATATTATCTTTATTACTCTTAAACTATAATTAAATATTCTTGTTTGTTATAACATTTTAGCTGATTTGGTGGGTACTTTTCTTTTAAGTGAATTGTTGATTGGTAGGTTTTGCTATCTTAGAAGAAATGAAAAACTTGAGTTTTTCAACTTTAAAATTTTAAAAACCTAATTCCAGATATTAAAGTATATAATTAAAGAATATCAAAATACCTAGTGTTAGCATTGCTGTTTTATAGTGTTTTGTTCTTTAGCAAGTAATAACCTTTCTGGGCATCACTTTAATTATAAAATGAGATGATATCTGGATCCTTTTAACTTTGTATTACATGCTGTATACCTAATTAACATTAAATTGTTTATGAAAGTAAAATTAAGTGCCACAAAGTATAGTGGAAGGAGTATTCTGTATCTGAGCCAGGCGTCATTGGGTTAAAATCCTTTGAAACCATTGTGTTGCTGTGGTAATTTATTTCACAGTTTGGTGTTATTACCTTATTTATTCAGTCCACTGGGCTAGGTGCTGGGAGTATCAGTGAACAAGACTTGGCTTTCACAGTCAAGATGGGAGTATGGACATATATGTGTTTGTAATCCACTATGATTTGTGCTTGATTTTGATGTGTGCTTGATGCGTATAGTGCAGAGTGCTATAGGAGCACATAGGAGGGGTAACTGACCCAGTTGCAGGGAGGCCAGGAAAATTTAGCCCAGAGGAAGTGACACCTAGGTTGAAGCCTGAAGAGTGAATAGGACTTGTGAAGAGGGAGGATAGAATTTACTAGACATGTGTTAAGGACAAGAGATATAGCTTGGATTGCTTCTGGAGAAACTCAGAGAGCATAGTATGACTAACTCAGGAAGTGCAAGAGAGGGCAGGCACCAAAGGCTAGTGAAAGATGAGGCTGAAGAGGTTAATAAGGGCTAGATTACAAAGAGCCCTGAAGCTATGTTAAGGAATTTGGACTTTATCCTATGGAAAATTGAAGCATTTTAAACCTGGACGAGATTAGTTAAAAAGATAATGCTGTTGCACCATGGAGAATTACTTGGAGAGAGTTAAGACTGGAAGGCAGGGAGAATGATTAGGAGACTGTTACAACAGATTATTTGAAAAGGGTAAGGTGGCTTGGACTGTGGTAGTGAAAGGATGGTTGAAGAAATAGGTGAATTTGAGAGAGATAGAGGAGGTCAAATTAAAGGACACAATGATGGAGGGCATATTGAAGGTAAAAGGGAAAGAGGAGTAATGATTAGGGAGCAATGATTAGGTTATGGCTTGGGCAGTTGTGGGTGGCGGGGGAGGCGGGGGAATGAATGTGCTGTTTATTGAAATAGGAAGCACTTGAAGGAGGCACAGATTTGAAAGATGATGAGTTTGTGAGAGTGCCCTGGAAGAATAACAAGGTGTAGTCAGAGTGAGGTGTATGAATTTACTTTTAGAAGTGGAACACTTCCTGGTAATACAAGGCCTAGGGAGTTGCCCATGGATTGGGTGTTTGAAGAGGAGTGGGAGTGATAATATGAAGTGGTCAGGGAACTGAGAGGATTTATCTATAAAAAAGCCTGAGGACGTGTCTTCCCTAAGTCAGGGGGCCCTGTTTTAGATGACTGCAAGGTATTCTGTGTTTGGTCTTGGAAAATAGAAATGAAAAATTTTAAATACTGTATTATCAATAGATTGTCTTAAGCTAAAACAAAAAAATAAAGCAGAAAGCCCTCACAAAAATAAAAACTTTCTTCCTAAACAAAGCAGGAGACTTATTGTCCCAGATATTAAAAGTGCACTTCAGTAGTGGATAAAAATTATGAAAAATATCAGGCATACAAAAACTTGGAGTAAATAATGTAATGACTACTAGCAGGATGAATGCAATGGGTATCTCTCACTTCCATTGTCCATCCCCCTCCTTCAGAAGTAATCATTATCTTAAATTTGGATTCACCTTTCTCATTCATTTTTTAAATGTCATATATTGCTGAACAATATGTAATGTTTTGCATATTTTAAAGCTTTATAAAGTGGTATTGAATCTGAATACCTTCTGCAATTTATGTCTCAGCCAATAATCATGATGTAAATGTTTATGTGTTCTTTTCAGTATAATGAATTGGTTATTAACATTGGAACAAAATGATGAGATACTATGTCATTGATTATTTTGAATTATAGGAATTGTCGTGATTTACTTAAGTTTTTGTATAAACCAAACTAATATCATGAGTATTCGTGTTTAAAAAATATTCTCATCAGTAAAAGACAACATTAAAAAAATTTTCATTGTGGAATAATGTTAGAGTTGCAAAAATAGTATATAGTGTTTGCATACTCGTACTTTTCCTCCAGCTTCCTCTAATGTTGGATGGCTTATATGACCATGGTGTAATTATCAACGAGGAAGGTAATATTAGTATGACACTGTTAACTAAACTTAAAGACTTTATTTGAATTTGATCAATTTTTCTACTAGTGACCTTTTTCTGTTCTGCGTTTCTATCTAGGATCCCACATTGCATTTATTCATTGTGTATCTTTAGTCTCCTCAAATCCATGATATTAACTCATTCTTTTCTTGTCTTTATGACCTTGATGCTTTTGAGCACTATTGGTCACCATTTTGTAGAATGTCTTTCAATTTGGGTTTCTCTGATGCTTTCTTATGATTAATTTGAGATTATGCATTTTGACAGTGCAGTGATATTATCGTATCAGGAAGTGTGTTTTATGTTGGGGTGCATGATGTAAATGTCTCATTACTGGTGATGTTAATCTTGTTCACTTAATTAAGGTAGCGTTTGCTAGTCTCTCCCTATAAAGTCAGTTTTAGCTTCGTAATTGGTAAATATTTTCAGGGAGATACTTTGAGACTATGCTAATTTTTGTTTTCTCTTCAGAGTTTCACCCATTCATTTTAGCAGCCATCAGTGGAATTTATTTGCAGTAGTTACTACTGTAGTATTTACCTAATGGTGATTTTATAGTTTCTGTGTTCCCTTCTCATTTAATTGAAATTCTTCTGTAATGAAGAGATATTCCTTCTCCCTCACTTATTCATCCATTTATTTATATCAGTATAGGCTCAAAGATAATTATTTTTTAATTTTTTAATGTATATTTTGATAGATTTAGGGCTGCATATCATTTTTGGTTACATGGATGAATCGTAGAGTAGTGATGTCTGGGTTTTTAATGTACCTGTCACCCAAATAGTGTACATTGCACCCGATAGGTAGTTTTTTCTTCCCTCACCCTGAAAGATATTTATTTTATATTGTAGGCTGTTATCTGATGCTATCATTTATTTTATTGCTCAGATTGTCCTGAGTTGGCTGTTCAGAGCTTCTAGTTGGCTTCTATGTCCTTTTGACATGCCCCCATCTTTTTTAAAGTATACTTTACTTTCTGGTACTATGAGAAACTCCAGACTCATCTCATATTTTACCCACTCCAACCCTGGAATCAACCTCTTTTCCAAAGAGCCGTGGGTCTTTTTTTTTTTTTTTTTTTTTTTTAGAGGATGGCATTTAGAAACCAAGATCTGGGTGCTAAAACTGCTTATTGCTACTAGGAAGTCACTTTTTTCTAGGCTCTCAGCAGAGCTGAGAAATATATGTGTGTGTACTCAGCCACACATACAAACACATCTATAGTCAGTTCTATAACGCAGCATATGTGTTCCTAAAAATCACTATGCTTTGTATAATTATGCATGGAAAACAGAGTTCATGGGATCAATGAAGTTACAGAGACAACGCTCAAAAACTTTGTCAATGATACATTAAAAGAAAGGATAGGAACCTAATAAACCTAATTAAAACAGTGGCATGGTTTTAGACATGTTAAATCATTAAGTAATACATACGTACACAATAAATATGTCACTTTACCATGAAAAAGATGTGAAGTTTGTTTATGTGAGTGTCGTAAGAGTTGTGGCTTGTGCCTTACTGTGAGATGGTAGAAGGAGAGTTACCAGAGGAAACACTACCATATGTGCATGGACAGTGCTCATAATGTGTGTGATGGACTGTGGTAGGGGTAGGGTTAGGGTTAGGATGACTCATTTTCACTTGAGTCAGTTCTCTCTTGGGTGCCTTACAACAATTTATTCCTTTTTTTTTTTTTTTTTGGAGGAAAGGTCTTGCTCTGTCCCACTGCCTGATTGCAGTGGTGTCATCATAGCTCACTGCAACCTTAAGACTCCTGGGCTCAAGCGATCCTCCTGTCTCAGCCTCCCAAGTAGCTGGGACTACAGGTGTGTGCCACCATGCCCAGCTAATTTTTTTCTTTTTCTTTCCATTTTTTTGTAGAGACGAGGTCTCACCCTTGCTAAGGCTAATCTCAAACTCCTGGCCTCGAACAGTCCTCCTGCTTCAGCCTTCCAGAGTGCTAGGATTACAGGTTTGAGCCACCGTGCCTGGCCTATTCTTTATTTTTATAATAATTTTGTACTTTTTCCCATTTCTTGTCTGAATTTGGTCAGCTCTTTTAATTTCTCTTTGTATTTTGTTCATTTATGTTTTTAGTTTTTAGATTTCTGATTCAGCAAGGTTTTCATATCCTCAAATGCTTGTTTGAATATATTCAGTTCTGTTTGGAGTATTGGCTTATAGTTGTTTTTTCCCCTGCTTTAAGTATTTTGGGAGGGATTCCCCCCTTGATATGTGTCAAATTCTGTTTCTTAATTTTCTGGACTTTTTCTTTTGTTCATTTTTATGGTATTGGCATGTTTTATAGTATTTTTAGTTTAGCGATTCCCATTTCTGTCAGTATAGAGTTGTCCTGTGACTTTAGTGATTTTTATTCGTTTGTTTCAATGGTTGGAGAAGAGTTGTGAGACTTCCAATTTTATGGTTCCCTTTGGTCTTGTAGGACCTTCAGTTTTCTCCCTTTTCTTTTTCCCTTTACCATACATCCAATGCCAAAGGATACTTTTCTCTCCCTTTTGCCATTTTTATTTCTCCAGAAACTGTGTTTCAAAGAGTGCCTCTTTATATGGTGTCTAGCCTCTTAAATGGCACCTAGCCCTTCAACTTATCAGAATTTTGAAATTCCTTCCCTATATGTATTTTGATCTGTCCAGATACTTTCCCACTATTTTTAGATTTAAGATGGGTTTAATATTTTTAATGGTCCTCCCAAATGACCCTTAGGCCCCTTTGCTAGCCTCCTTCCTTGCCACAGAGCCTTGTGTCAGAGTAGGGGTAGGTGACAGCTTAAGGGATCAAGTGCTGGGATTTGGTGATTTCTCGGTTTTCACTCACAGTTGTTTTGCAGTGTCAGCATTCTTCAGGCTATGCTGAAATTGTGGTTTTGTGTAGAATTTCCTTTTCCTTTCCTGTTTTTTCATATGGTTTAGGGAGAATATTTTTAGAATTTCTTAGATATGCTACCACCGTTGTCCTCCCTTTCTGAAGTTTCTACTCTGGTGGGGAGTTTGGGAAAATCCATTGAATTACCCTGTTAGTGCCATAAAGCTTTTAGTTAGGAGAAGACGTAGGCAGTCAGCTTTCACTGGTGAGCTAGAGACTCCACAAACTATCTTGGAAGAAGAGAAATAAACTATTAATAATTAAATTTAAATGCTCTTACCTTATTCTGATAATATGCAAATGCTATTTCTGGGTTATTGAAGGAGTCTTACTGCCTTTTTTTCTGAAAAGCAAGGTTATTAATTCAGAGGTTTGTATCTATAATGTAAATTGGAAATGGCTTGGTTTTATTATTATATAAATGAATTTCATAAGCCTATATTCAGCCACGGGCTTCCTTTGGTACTTTTTTATTCTAGTGCCAATCTAACATATGAAGTTTTCTGGAAAAGTATACTTGTAAATTCGTCTGATAGACATTAACTTCTTTGAAAATTAAACAACATTACATCTTTTTGTTCTTTTTTCTATTCTCTTTTGGTTTTCTCAGTGTTATTTTATGGTCTTGACAATTGATCCTCTCTTCCAATAAATGGTGGGTGTGATGTTATTCCTTGACTCTACGTTCATTATTCGTGTTTAATAAGACATCACTAAATCTGTTTTGTAGCTAAAGTTAATTGGTTCTTCATTCTCTATTATGCCTTTTATCTGTGTTTCTTTAACATGAGAAATTTAACATAAAGTTGGAATTGCATATAAGTCCTTTATGCTTGGGTTTTAGAATTTAGTTGCTTAAAATATTTATTACCTTTGAACATTTCTTTCCCTAGAATTAATTTTTTGGTCAGTCTGTTGGAGTAGAAATTGACTTTTTTCATTAGTCATTATACATTTATTTTTGTAAAAATAACAACCAGGATTAAAGGGCATATTGACTTTAAATGTCAGAATTCTTTCATAATATAAATTAAAGCCTTTTGCTATTAATGACCCAGCTTTGGAGTTGTCCACATGGCTTTCAAATGGTGTTTAAAGTCAGTCGGTGTCTATGCCCGTTTGTCACTGGAACCTTGTTTATGAGCTTTCATTTCTTTCTCATAGCTTCCACAAGTCTTAAATAATGATTTGACAGGCCCTTTATACCTTTATTTCCTCATTTGAATGATTACTTGACAAAATTGTTTCTTCTTTATTGACCCCCCCACCCTTTTTTCTTTCAACTGGTAAATATGGATAGCCCCCCCAGAATGGCCTTGGCCCTGTTCCCTGCTTCCCGTTTTGGACTCTGTCCTGTTTCTCCCTGCTTTGACTATTGTTTCTATATTGTTGATTCTGAAATAGCAACACATATAAGATAGACCTCCTTTGCTTCTAGAAGGTAATGGCTTAGGGAGGGTAAAATCCCATTAATTACTTGCTGTATGAATTACTAAGTGACAAAGTGACAAATAATAATGCTGGATTAGGGAATTCAGGAAAGGAAGAGTTCAGAGGTGATCAGGGAATGCTTCATTGAAGAATTGATAGTTGAGCTGGATATCAAGTTTTATTGTCAGATATGTGGAAAAGATGCTCCATGTAGAACCATTTGGGAAAGAGTCAAAACAGGAAAATGAGAGTTGTGTGTTGGACACAGTTTGAGTAGGCTTATCAGAAGCAGCAGATGGTAAGGTGGGAAAAAGAGCTTGAGGCCAAATTGTAGAGCTCCTTGAATGTTGAACAGTTTGGACTTTGTTCTTCAGATAAAGAGCCACTGGAAATTTTTAAGCTTGGAATTGACTGGAACCTTCTTTAATATGCCCATATAAGATAATGAAGATAATGTGTATGTCCTTTCTTATTAATATTAATTAAGCTTGGTTCCTTAAAGAATAATGCTCAAGGCCACTTTTTAGAAAGCATAGTGCTAGGCTCATTCTTTAATATGATTGTTAGAAGGGAATTGGTAGAATATATGCCTTTCATGTGGAAGAAATGGGTAAAGATAGTTTATCCTTTCTGGTTCTTCCCTATATCCCACTTTCTTCTTCATCTCCTTTCTCGGGCCAGACCAAATGCTGTGCTGTCCATGAAGAATGAGTTCCTTCCAATTTAGTAGTTTTTCTCTTTTGAAATCCTGTAGTATTTTGTTATCTGTCTTACTGTATTTATTATGTTTGAGCATATATTAAGGTAATAGACATAAACACCCTGCATTGAAGGTTTTGTGCTTCTTTCTTATTTCTTCTCTTCGTGTAGATTCTAAGTAAATAGTAAACACATCTATTAAATTGCTATCTTACAAATGACCCAATATTTTACACTTTGCAAAATTGCTATTGATCTAGAATTTGGATTAAGGTAAGGTTTTGAAATAAAGACTTTTTAAGTCATCTCCGTAGCTCTGCTGGTCTAGCTCAGTAGTCCTTAACCTTTTTTCTGCTGTGAGATAAAGTAGGTGAAATTTCGACACACAAGATATATTCCTATTGACTTTGATAGCAGAGAAGTAAAGTATTACAGTAATTTATAATTGTCACAACTATCCTGGCATATGTTGTAGATATAACAGGTAGTAGGTGATGTGCAATTCTTAGGGCAGTAGCTATAAATCTGCTTAATTCTTTTCCACAGAAGAAGGTATATTATAATGTAAACAAAGGGGATACTGTGAGGATAATTTGAAGCCACTTTATTTGCTCTTAAAGTTCAAACCAGTACTTCAGAAATATCAAATTACATGTAAGAGAACTCCCAAGTTGTTATGATGTCCTTCTTTCGAGATAGCTTTAAGACCTTTTGGAATTCTTCTCATTAGTGCAGGTGTCGTTCATTTGTTTTGTAGGTACAACCCTATTTTAATGTGGATTAGATTGGTGATGTGGATTTTATTCCTGAATTTCATTTCATTTTTATGACCTTTAGAGTTTGCATTCCTAAAAAGTTGTCTGAGGCTTCTGCCAGTTCAGAACTTCAGGAAGTTGGTGAATATCATGAATAGAGTGTTCAAACTATTTCTAGATTCTAGCTAAAAGCCTTAATATGGAAATCTGTCTGACCTTGACAGTTGACCAGATTGTTTAACCAAAACAATGTGTATTTGGCTTTTATGTTAAGTGCGTAAAGTTACATTTCAAAGTGTGCTTATTTTAAAACTTTGTGTGTGTGTGGACAAAATATGCTTCTTCTTGAGTACTGTAAAGTGATGGATTCCGGTGACTGTATGCCTGAGAGGGAATACTGGGAGTTTTAGTCTATAAGGTCAGGTTGAGGCAAATGGAACTTTAGCATTTGGGAAATCACAGCCTCTGCTTGAAGAATTACAGATTCATTAGAACATGTAATACTAAGTTTAAGTGTGAAAACTTTCAATATGGTTGCTGATTACAGATTTGGGGTGGGAATGATACATTATTTGGGAGAATATAATAGGTGTGGTCGTGTCACTTAATGATGGGATGTGTTCTGCAAAAGTCATCGTTAGCCAATTTTGTCATTGTGTCAGCATCATAGACTGTACAGTATTTACACAAACCTATATGTTACAGACTACTACCTTCCTAGGCTATATTGTATTGTTATAGGTATTGCCTATTGATTCTGTCTACAAACCTGTACAACATGTTACTATGCTGAATACTGTAGGTAATTTTAACACAATGGTAAGTGTATCTAAACGTATCAAAACATAGAAAGAGTATGGTAAAAATATGGTTTGAAAGATAAAAAGATGGCATACCCCTGTAGGGCAGCTCCATTATAATCTTGTGGGACCATTGTAGTTTATGCCAGACATCACTGACTAAATGTCATTGTTATGCGTCACATGAGTGTACTAGTAATGTACCTGCAATGCTTCATTAACCTGTGGAATAACAACAGATATGTGTATTACTATGGGGACGGTGTTAGATACCGTAAGGAAATGATATAGAAAAGAAAGTCTGAAAACATGCTAAACTTTTGGTTATAACAGAAGCTAGAAATGAACACAGACATCCACATGAAAATTTGTGTGTTCTGTATTATGAAAAATGCTCATAGCAGCATTGTTTGTAACAGGCAAAAAGTAGAAACCACCCAAATGTCCATCAGTTCATGAATGAATAAATAAAATATGGAATATTATCTGGCAATAAAAAGGAATGGAATATGGATACATGCTACCACGTGGATGAATCTTGAAAACCTGTTAAGTGAAAGAAGCCAGTCATAAAGGACCACATATTGGATAATTCCATTTATATTAAATATCTGGAATAGGCAAATCTGTAGAGGCAGAAAGTAAGTGGGGGCTGAGAAATGGGGGTTCAGGGACCAGGGTAGGGAATGGGGAGTGACTGTTAATGGGTACTGGGGTTTCATTTTAGGAGTGATGAAAGCGTTCTGGAATTAGTGGTGAGGGTTACACGTGCCTGGGAATATAAAAAAATTCAAGTGTGCCTTAAATGGGTAATTGTGTATGGTATGTAAATTATATCTCAATAAAGCTGTTTTCTTTTTTGTTTTTTTGAAAAAAAGAACATAAGCTATGTGAAGAGATGTTTTGAAGAGAGAGTTTGGGAAATGCAGATGGAGGTGGAAGAGCATGGGGTAAAATGGACATTTCTTGGCAGTAGTATGTTATGCTATGACATAAATGCTACCTTCCCCATCCACTAGCTAAGAAGGTAATAGGTTGTGTTTTTGTGGAGATTGTATAAGAATCCATCTTTTTAACCTTACCTAGCACTAGGACTGGAATTGTACATTATTCCAATTGACAGGATTAATAAGGCCATTATTCTATCTTTGTTTTTTTCATATTAAATTAATACTTTCCTATTATCAAGGTTGTGCACAATTTTGTTTTGCCAGTCTGTCTATCCTACATCTTCCTTTGCTCTTTTTGTTCACATTTATTCAAATAGTTCATATTTTTCTTTTTTACCTCCTATAATTGGAATGGTCCTTAGTTTCATATGTGTGTACAATTTCTTCCTTAAATGCTTGTTTCTGTGAAATTATTACTGACTTAAAAATACTACTTCTTGTGAGTTAGTATCTATTTATATGTTTATAAATCTGTTCTTTTAAGGCCTTTGTAGTATTTTTTTCAATTCTTGTATCAGATATTTAATGATTCTAAATATATTCCAAAACTTCTAACTTGGCTTTTGCTGTAATATTTGCCTCACTGATGCCTTGAACAAAGTGATGACATTTTTATAGCAATGTTGTTTAGAAGTTGGCTTTCAGTGGCCTTCTCCACCTGTTCTGTTTGCCCATTTTCTGAGTTATTTCTTTATGGGTATATCTGTCCCTAATGATTATGATGATTAAAGAAACAGCCACAGTAATTACTTGGCACTTACAGTGTTTTTACTGTATGCCAGTCACTATGCTAAGCACATTACATACTTATTTAATTCTCACAACTAAGCTTATGAGGTACAGAAAACATTTTACAGATGATGAAACTGAGACTCAAAAAAGGTAATGCTGATTGTTCTTGGTTTTAATTTTGTGAAATCAGAAAAAATCTTTTATACACAGCTTTCCAGTGTTGAGGAGTGGCTTTCATAATGTATGAATCGTGGATCTTCTTGTGTTCTTTGGTGGTGGTTCAAAAATTTGCAAATGTATTTCTAAATGGAATCATTTGTAAAGAGTGCAGTATGTACTCTTTAGTGTCTGGCTTTTTTCCCTCAGCAAAATGTTTTTGCAATTCATCCATGTTTGTGTCTATGAGTAGTTTGTTCCATTTTACTGTTGACTAGTGTTCCTTTTATGTTTATACTGCAATTTCTCCATTCACCTTCCATGGACATTTTGGTATTTGAATAAAGCTGCTGTGAACATTTGAGTACAAGCCTTTGTGAGGACATATGTTTCCATTTTTCTTGGGTAAATACCAAAGAGTGGGATTTCTGGGTCAGTCAATGGTAAGTGTATGTTTTACTTTATAAGAAACTGTGCAACTTTTTTCCAAAGTAATTGTATGATTTTACAGTCCCACTAGCAGTGGATGAGAATTCCTGTTTCTCCATATCTTTATCAGTACTTTGTATTGTTAGCCTTTTTAAGGTTAGCCATTTTAGCGGATATATACTTGTATCTCATTATAGTTTTAATTTGCATTTCTCTGATGACTCATGATATTAAACATTTTTCATTTACCTGTTGGTTATTCATATGTCTTCTTTCGCAAAATGTCTGTTCAAATCTTTTCCTTTTTAATTGGGTTGTTTGCCTTATTACTGCGCTGTGAGATGTTTAAATATTCTGGATAGAAGTCTTTTTTTTATTCTTTTCATTGTATTGTGAATATATTTATCCCTTAATGGTGTCTTTCAAAGGGCAGATTTCAATTTTGATGAAGTGCTGTTTGTTAATTTTTTCCTTTATGGTACCTGCTTTTGGGGTCCTATTTGATAAATTTTTGCCTTATATGGAGCAGTGGAACTTTTGGAAGTTTCGTGATTTAGCTTTTACATATAAGTCTATAATTCATTTTGAGTTACTTTTTATGAATGGTCTGAGGTAATGTCAGGGTACATCTATTTGTTCAAGTATCATTTTTTGATAAGGCTTTCCTTTTCCCCTTGAACTGCCTTGGCACCTTTGTTGAAGATCAGATGACCATATGTATGTAAATTTATTTCTGGATTTTCTGTTATGTTACATTGATTTATATAGTTTTTGTTTTTTGTTATTACAAGGGCGCACTGTTAAATAGTCTTGAAATCAGATAGCGTGAATCCTCCAACCTTTGTTTCTTTTCAAAATTGTTTTGGTTGTATTATAAAGTTTTAATTACTTTGTCAATTTCTACAGGAATGCTTGCTGGGATTTTGATTGGGGTGGTGTTGAATCTATAGCTCAAGTTGAGGACAGTCAATATCATAGCAATATTGGTTGAGTGTTTGGATCCATGAACATGATATATCTCTTATTTAGGCCTTCCTGAATTTCCCTCAGCTGTGTATTCTAGCATTCAGGCTGTTAGTATTGCATATACATTGTTAAATTTGTCTTGAAATATTTCATGCTTTTGATGCTAATGTAAATTGTATTTTAAAAACATTAGCTTTTGTCATTACTAGCATATAGAAATAAACTTGATTTTTAATATTGATCTTGTGTCCTACACCCTTGCAAACTCCACTTCTTAGTTCCAGTCACTTCATTGTAGATTTTTTGGGGGATTTGCTGTGTCTGTTGTTGTGTCATGTGTGAATAGAAGCTGTTTTAATTCTTCCTTTTCTGTCTGGGTACTTTTTCTTTTTTTTTTCCTTGGATTATTGCACTGTTTAGGACCTCCAGTAAAATGGTGAATGGAAATGATGAGAGTGTTTTGTGTCCAGTCTTAGGAGAAAAAAATTTAGTCTTTTGCTATTAAGTATGATGTTAGCTATAAGTTTTCTGTAGATGGCCTTTGTAGATTGAGAAGGTTCTCTTCATTCCTAGTTTGCTGAGTTGTTTTTTTTTTTAAACTTCCTCATGAATGGGTATTTTATTATTTCTCTGTTGAAATTAATCATGTTTTTTTTAGCATATTAATGTGTAGTACATTACATTGATTGAATTTTCAATACTGAAACAACCTTGTATTCCTGAGACAGACCCCACTTGTACTCATATTTCCCTTTTTATATATTGCTGGATTGACCTGCTAATACTTTGTTAAGAATGTTTATACACGAGAGACATTGGTATATAGTTTCTTTTACTTGTGGTCTCCATGCTTTGTTTTGATATCGGGGTTATTTGTTCTGGCCTCCTTAAATATGTTAGGAAATGTTTCCTCTTCCTCTGTATCCTAAAAGAGATTGTGTAAGACTGGTATTAAAATCTTCAAAGAATTCACTAATGACGCCATTTGGGTCTGGAGTTTTCTTTGTGGCAAGCTTTTTGATTACGAATTTAGTTTCTTTATTAGATACAGAGTTATTTAGACTTTTCTCTTTGTGTCAGTTTTGATAATCTGCATGTTTCAAGGAATTTTGTCTATTTAAGTTGTCAATTTATTGACATAAAGTTGTACTTAGCATTCTTTTAATGTTGTAAGTATTTGTAATGATGCCTTTTCTTTTATTTCCAATGTTGGTAATTTATGTCTTCTCTCTCCTTTTCTAGACTAGTCTAGCTAGGAGTTCTTTTCGAAGAACCCCCTTTGCTTTCATTGATTTTATCTATTGTTTGTCCCTCATCTATTTCACTAGTTTAGTTTCTACGTGTATCATTTTCTTACTTCTACTTTTAGCTTAATATGTTCCTTTTCCCTCAGATTCTTAAGGTAGAAGTTTAAAACACTAATGTTAAACCTTTATTCTTTTCTAACATAAGCAGTTAAAAGCTATAAATTTCCAAGTACAGTACCTTTGGCTCTATTCCACATAATCTGATGTTTTTATCATTTAGTTCATTGTATTTTTAAATTTTCTTTATGATTTATTTGACCCATGACTTATTTAGAAATGTATTAATTTCCAAATATTTGGAAAATCTCCTAATATTTTTATTGATCTTTAACTCATTCTTTTATGGTTAGAAAACATTTTTATATGATTTCAATTCTTATAAATTTATATGTCTAGTTTTATGGTCTAGCATATGTTTTTGTCTTATTGACTGTACCAAGAGACAGGTACACTTTCATGTTTGTTCTTGTGTGGTTTGTTGTAGTTTTCAGTTAAAACGAGCTGGATCACAGTGTTGTCCAGGTCTTATATTTTTATTGATTTTCCATCTATTCATTTTACCAGTTACTGTGAGGGAGTGTTGAAACCTTCAGCTGTAATTGTAGATTTGTCTGTTTCTTGTTTTAGTTCTGTCAGTGTTTGTTTCGTGTATTTTGTAACTATTTATTGGCTGCATAAATATTTAGAATTATTTTGTATTTTTGATGATTTTACACTGTATTATGAAACATCTCTTTATTCCCAGTAATATTCATTCTCCTGATATCTACTTTGTCTGATATTAATATAGGCACTCCAGGTCTCTTTAAGGTTAATGTTTGTATGGTATATCATTTGCTATTTTATGTTTCCCATTTGTGGTGTTATATTAATATTTAGAGTGGGTATCTTATAGACAGCATGTAGCTGAGTCTTGCTTTTTTATCCAATCTGACAATCTCTACTTTTAATCTAGTCTCTAGCTTTTAATTGGGTTGTTTACACCCTATATATTTACTGTAATTATTTGATATAGTTAGATTTAAGTCTGCCATGTTGCTATTTGTTTTCTGTTTGTCCCACCTACTTTGTGTTTTGTTTTTCTCTTTTCATACCTTTTTTGGCTTGCATATTTAAAAAAATACACATTCTACTTTATTTTCTTGGCTTATTAGTTTTCTTTATTTTTTAGTAGTGGCTCAGGGTTTTACATCTTAAACTTATCACAATCTATTAATACTTTTATCACTTCAGAAATAATGTAAGATTCTTACTACAGTGTACTTCCAGTTTTCTTCCCTTCATTCTTTGTGCTGTTATTGTCATTCATTTTATTCTGCACATGTTACTAGTATACATTATTACTACTTTTGCCTTAGGCAATCAAATACCTTTTTAAAAGTTAAAAGTAAGAAAATAAATATCTTGTAATTAGTTACGTTTATGATTTCTGTTTTTCTTTGTGTAGAACTAGATTTCTATCTGCTATTTTTAAAAAAGTTAGTAGGCTTTATTTCTTAGAGCAGTTTTAGGTTTATAGAAAAATTGAACAGAAAGTACAGTTTGTATATACCACCCCACCTTCACCAGTGTCCCCTATTTTAGCCTCTTGTATTAATGTGTTATATTTATTACCTTTGATGAGCCAATATTGATACATTATTATTAACTAAATCCATAGTTTACGTTAGGGCTCACTCTGTTGTATAGTTCTGCTATCATTTTTTCTACTTCCTAAAGAACTTCTTTCAGCGTGGTGACAGTCTCAGCTTTTGTTTGTCTGAAATGTCTTTATTTCCCCTTTATCTGTGAGGGATATTTTTGCTTTATGTATATTTTAGCTTACAAGTTTTTTTTTTTTTCTATCTAGCCCTTTATAGGTGTTATTTTTTTGTTTTAAACTTGTTTGTATTACTTTTGACAAGGAGTCTGGTAATTCTTTGTTCCTCTATGTGTAATGTCTCCCCACCCACTGGCTGCTTTTAAGATTTTCTCTGTGGACTAGATTTCAGCAATTTGATCATTATGTGCCTTGGTGTGGTTTCTTTGTGCTTAACTTCCTTTATGTGCATTGAGTTTCTTCAATATGTGTGTTTAGTTTTCCTCAAATTTGGAAATTCGTTGGCCCTTATTTCTTCAGATATTTTTTCTGTCTCTTCTTCCTTCTGGGATTTCAATTACACCATTCTTAGACTGCCCTTGATATTCTCACAGGTCCTTGATGCTCTGTTTTTTGTTTTATTTTTGCTTTCTATTTTTACATCTTTAATTTAGTGATTTTTTTCCCTCCTGTACTGTTTAATCTGCTGTTAATTACATCAAGTTAATTTTTTATTTGAGATACTGCATTTTTCACCTTTAGAAAATCTATTCAATTCTTTTCAAAATCATTTTCTTCTTTGTTCCTGTTTTTCTTTAAATCTTTTAATATATTTATAATTTTAAAGTTTATGTATTTAAAGACATCATCTCTCTTGTTTCTAGGTCCTTTTTTTCTGTAATATTTTTCCCCTGCTGTGGGTCACACATTTCTTCATTTTCTTATGTTTAGTTAGTTTTGATTGACTCCTAGACATTCATCACACAGTTGTCTGGGTTTTATTGATTTCCTCTCGAGAGATTTTAATTTTGTTTTGGCAGACTGTTAAATTTCTTGCAGATCTGTTTGAACCTTTTGAGGCTTGTTTTTAAACTTTATTCTGGCTGATTTAGTGTAGCCTTTACCTTAAGACTAGTTTAGCACTCACTAGGGGGTGATTCTGCTTCATTTTCTACTGATTGCCCCACGTTTTAATGAGATCTTTCTCCCCTCTGGTTAGAACTTGAATGTTCCCAGTCTTACGTGGTCTCTGAGAATTTTTGATCCTACTGCTCCCTGGTCATTGTTCTTGTATAGATTCACTTTCCTTGTGCACAGCTTTACATTGAACAAAAAATGATAGAGTTGTGTTGTCAGGTAGGATAGCCATTAGACACATGTGGCTATTGAGTGCTGGGATTATGGTTAGTGTGAATGTAATTGTGCTGTATGTATAAAACACATGCTGAATTTTAGGGACTTAGTATGGAAAAAACAATATAAAATAACTCACTTTTTTATATCAGTTATATCATGAAGCGATATTGTGAGCATATATTGGGTTACGTACATTATATTAAAATTAATTTCACCTGCTTATTTTTACTTTTAAAATATGGTTACTTGAATATTAAAAATTACATTTTAGGCTCATATTATATTTCTTTTGGGCAGTGCTATTCTAGAAACCCCTCTGCAGATTTCAGGAGCACTCTCTCTGCCGAATGCCATCCTCTTTGCTACTCTGCCCCACATATTCTCACTATTTCACCCTCTCTGAATTTTGATCTCTGTCTCTTCTACTCACTGAGCCCTCCATATTCTGCTTGGCTGGACTTCCCTACAATGCCATGTGGACTGTGCATCCGACCATTTGTAGGGGATGCTTTCTCTTTGGTTAAGTATCACAGTGCTGAGCTACTGCCCATTGTCCAATGTTTCCAAATTGCACTTTTATATGTTTTATCAGTTTTCTAGTTGAGTTCAGTGGGAAAGCATGTCTCGTACCAGTTACTGTATCATGGCTAGCATCAAAAATATTTTTAAGGAATGAGTAGTTGGATGCTCATATGAGCTGACCCTCATTTGAGTTAAAAACACCATTGCAGCTAAATCTCAGTTTTGATTACAAATCAAATCCATAATTGAGTAAATAGGCACCTTTTATTGTGTGTATAATTGTATGTATATACAGGCTATCCTTTGTGTGTCTTTTATTTATTTATTTTTTGCCACTTTAATTTTTGTCTTAATTTGGGTTGACTTTAAAACTGTTTTCTTATAGAAACTTATGTTTTCTTTGGCATTGCATTATACTCAGGACAGAGCTATCCAATGAAATTTTAATAATTTCCAAATTTAAGGTAGTACAGGGAGTTTGAATCTTGGTTGAACTAGTCATTTCATTTAACCATTCTTGTTAGTATGTTAAATTGGAAGCTGACTAACTTGTACTACAGTATAAAACACGATATTCAACATTGAACTGTCTTTGAAATGATGGTGCCTTCAAAGGTCTCATTTCTTTCAGAGTACTTTCTATTAAAGAAACCTTTTAATCACCTATTGTTTGAGTTAGGAAAAAGCAAATTGTGTTTTTCCTACTCTCACATACACCACTCACCACAGAATATTTCCCTTCTGGTCAGCAAAATGGGTGTGAGGATTCCCCCCACCCCCAAGCATTTTTCTAGTGCAGTCACCAACCTTTTTGGCACCAGGGACAGTTTCATGGAAGACAATTTTTCCACAGATGGGGTGGGGGTGAGGTAGGTGGAGCTCAGGCGCTGATGGCAGTGGTGGGGAGCATGGTAAAAATACAGATGGAGCTTCACTTGCTCACCTGCCGCTCTCCTGCTGTGGGGGGTGGCCTAAGTGTCATGGAAGACAATTTTTCCACCGGCTGGGGGGCAGAGGTGGGTGCAGCAGAGCTCTTTTGCTGGTGCCTAACAGGCCATGGACTGGGGCTGGGGGACCTCAGCTCTAGTAGACACCAGCTGGGTATCCTATGATTCAGTTGAATTCTGTCATTGTCTACCTGGAGATAGCATCAGATCCCATAGGTTGAAGGCTCAGTCCCACAAGACTGCCCCATTTTACATGCCAGTTGCAAGTCTAGGTTGTGACCTATAATTCTGACCACTGACTATGAGTCAGGGATTCCCATGACCGCTTCCTCCAATTTGGTTAATTTGCTAGAGCAGCTCACAGAACTCAGGGAAATACATTACTTATGTTTATCCATTGATTATAAAGGATATTATGAACGATACAGATGAACAGCCAGATGAAAGAGACACACAGGACAAGGCATATGGAAAGGGCTGCGGAGCTTCCATGCTCTTTCCAATTGTGCCACCTTTTAGAACCTCCACGTGTTCAGCAATCTGGAAGCTCTCCAAACCCTGTCCTCTTAGGTTTTTATGGAGGCTTCATTCCGATTACATCATTGGCCATTGGTGATCAATTCAACCTCCAGCCCTGCCCCTCTCTCCTCGCCAGAGTTTGGGGTATGGGGCTGAAAGTTTTTACCCTCTAATCATGCCTAGATCTTTTACCAGCACACATCCTGAAGCTACTTAGGGGCCCCTAGTCACTAGCCATCTCATTAGCATACAAAAGACACTCTTACCACTCTGGAGATTCCTAGTGTTTTAGGAGCTGTTTGCCAGGAACCAGGGGCAGAGACCAAATTTATATTTCTCATTATAGCACAGTATCACTCCTATCCATGTGATTTGTGAGATAGTATATAATTTTTAGCCCTGGTAATTGTCATATAGAAATTAAAGTGTATTTTTAGAAGCATTGAGAAATTATCAGTATTTGTAAATATTTTTGTTCACAGCAGGCACCCACCTATTATTTGTCATGGCAAGTGTCATATATAGTTACTGATGTGCAATGTATATATGAAGCTGCTCAAATGTATTGGTCCTCCGAGACTGCAATTTATTTTACTGTCTTTCGAATCTATTGCTATAGTAGACATTCATGTTTCTTACTTTTTCCTTCAATAGAAGGATTAACAGAATTGTGGTTATGCATAGCAGTCAAAAGCATGCCTGGATTCTAATCCTGGCTTCACAGCTTCCCTAGCTGTATAACCTTGGGAAGTTGCTTCTTTAGTATTTCAGTCCCTCTTGAGGATAATAGTGGGATAATAATGAGGTTGTTATTGGCCTTATATCAGGTAATATATGTAAAGCAATTAGTATACTTACTGATTAGCATATTATTCACTACTCAAATACTACTATTGTTGCAGTTATTATTGCATTAGGCCTTCCCTTTTCTATAATTTTAATCCCCTTCCTCTGACAGTGCTTCCTTCTCTGCTTAATTTTTTTCTCAATAAGGACTTTTCCAGTAACCTACCATATATGCTATATATATTCCTTACTCACCTTGTATTATAGGTCTCCCCACTAGAATGTAAGTTCTTAAACTCCATGAACTTGGGAATAGGGATAGGGATTTATTCCTAGCACCTAGGAAAGTACCTCGAATATTTTGGATGCTCAGTAAATATTTTCCAAAAGAATTATATTGAATTGTGTGCTAGAGATTGACTAGATATTGGACATATAAAAATGAACAAAGGGCCAGGCATGTTGGCTCACGCCTGTAATCCTAGCATTTTGGGAGGCTGAGGCAGGAGGATTGCTTGAGACCAGCCTGGGCAATATCGAGACCCACCTGGTTCTACAGGAAAAAGAAAAAATGCCAGATGTTGGTGGTGCAGGCCTGTAGTCCCAGCTACTTGGGAGGCTGAGACAGAAGGATTGCTTGAGCCCAGGAATTCCAGATTGTAGTGAGCTATGATTATGCCACTGCACTCTAGCCCCCGCGACAGAGGGAGACCCTGTCTCAGAAAAAGAAAAAAAACGGGGGAGGGGGGCGTGTTTTAAGCCTTTGGAAGTAAAGAAAGAAGAAAAAAAAAAAAACTGAACAAAGTACAATGTTCCTTCTTTTAAAAAAAGCATGTGGTATAATAGAGGAGACTCATACTTGCAAAACTGACTATGATAATTTTGCCTCCTTAAAATGCTGGTGATGGTAAAGGTATCTTGGGGACGGCCTCACAGAAAGTGTCATTGAACTGGACATTTGATCAATATAAGACACATAGGGGAAGGTTGTTTCCAGGCAGAGGTAAAAACTTGAACAAAGTTACAGAGCTTGACAGTTTTGGCAATGGTTTGTAGTCCATGTTAACAACAATGCATGTTAATGGATAGTAGAGGGAGATAGGAATGGTAGGTAGAAGTCCAGGTTGTCTTGCTCTTGGCTGGACAGAAACAATGGGATTTAAGGGTTCAGTATATGAAATTTAATGATAACTGGCTGTAGCACTAACATTTTAGTTTTGGTTTTATATTTTGAAAGTGAAAGTGTGTCTCATTATAGATTATAAAGGAATTATAAAAACTTGATTTTTACAATATTGTCATTCAGAAACAGAACTACGTATAAACACAAGTCATCAATAACAGTACGTTATAGAATTGTGGAATGAATTTTGATATAAGAATATGTATCATGGTGCATAGTTATCAAATTTGCATTTAATCAATTATATTACCATGGGTCAAATTGCAAAATTGTAATTCCTACCATGATACTGACACAAAACTGGTGTTAAAATAGAATTTAAAATTATTTAGACTAAGGACTCGTGAAAAATACTTTCACTTTGAATTACTGTATTTTAGAAGTTGGTAATGCAGTTAAATTTGGAGAACTTTTTTCTGTGTTTTAGTACATTAGATTAAAAGCTGAAATTGTCTTTTTAAAGGAAGCTCCTTTTACCCTTGCAAAAAAAAAAAAAAAAAAAAAAGGTGTGTTTGTGTGTCTTTTAAAGTTTGAGCTTCTGATACTTAATTTGTTAATATGAAAAGAATATTTGGCAGTTTGTGGGTTTTTTATTTTCTCTCTAGAGGAGGCATTCATTTTCAAATAGAAAAAAAAATCACAGAATCACAATAATTAATACTGCTGCATCAGATTCAGACAACTGGTGTTTCTGTGGAGAAGTTATCATTTTTATTTGATGTAGCGGTTTTACTTGGGGATTATTTGAATTATCCAGTCCTGTATTTCTAAATTGTTGTGTTAGCATCATAATTGGTCTTGGCCAATTGGGATGAGGAAAGGGATCTTTTACTCTCTTTCCGTTTTCTACCTAAATGCCCTGCTACTATCTCCAAGGAACTATGTAGCAGGACTGGATTATTCTTTATGCTCCTACTACATGTGTAATATTCACTAGTATTCCTTTATTAATGTGAGTTATAGACAGTGATCAGTTTTCTATTCATTTTTGTCATCTTATGTTCATTATTTTAATTTCATTGTTCCATTCAAAATATAGCTAGTGAAAAGTACAAGTATACACATTGTATTGAATACAGGTATATTTTATGGTGATAACAAATCACTGACCCATTGACGATATTCTTAATGAAAACATAATACAGTGAATATTTTAAACTAGTTTAGTTTATCAAAATTGGTAAGTTCAATAGGCTGTTCACATAGTACAGATAAATATAAAACATATCATATTGAGACAGGATAGGAAAATGGGACCTAGGAAACTAATTTTTGAATATTGCAGTACAAAGAATATTACTGAACATTTGAGTAATACTTCCTGAATAAAATGGATTGATGACATTAGAAGTCACTCAGTTGGTTAAGATATTGTTTCATTAGCCAAATAAAACAAATGACTTTTAAAACTTTATTCTTCTATGAATTAGCAAGTATTTGTGGTGCTATCTGCCAGCCATTTGGTTGAGTGCTGGAATTTTATAATAATAAAATGTATATTTAATTATCTTCAAGAACAATAACATCTCATTTTTTTCTTTCTTAAGGAATTGTGTTTTGTGAGAAAGGAACAAGAAGAATTTTCTGCAAGGATCATATCTAAGTGCACTTTTTGCTAATACTTCATTTCTAGTAAGACATTTTTCCTTTTTCTTTGTTAAGAAGTAGATACAACAAAATGGTTTTTAAAAATCAGGCTGTTTCTAGTGAGCTTGAATGACAGTCATTTTAGAGTTCTTTGGGGGCATTATTGTAGACCAATTAAGGAAGTTTGTAAAAATTCAGTTGAAATGCGTAATATTATATAATGGCAATTTCTTTTATATTTTGTCTGACACTGCTAAGATAATCCCAGACTTTTTTGTAGTTCCCATGTCTGTAGTCTATATTAATTAACCTTTATTTAAAGAAAGAAGAAAAAATACAGATAGTTCATATTTACTGTGACAATTAGAGGAAGAGAAGGTTGGAGGACAGGAGTTACATAAGCTGAGGAAAGATTGTTCAAGTGAAAGATGATCCATTTTGAGTTAATTTTTGTGTGTGGTGTGAGGTAAAGGTTGAGGTTTATTTCTTTGAATATTAATATAAAATTAGGCCAGGTGCAGTGGCTCACGCCTGTAATCCTAGCACTTTGAGAGGCTGAGGTGGGAGGATCTCTCGAGGTCAGGAGTTTGAGACCAGCCTGAACAAGAGCGAGACCCCGTCTCTATTAAAAAAAAAAAATAGAAAGAAATGATCTGGACAGCTAAAAATATATGTAGAAATGCCTGTGGTCCCAGCTACTTGGGAGGCTGAGGCAGAAGGATCGCTTGAGCCCAGGAGTTTGAGGTTGCTGTGAGCTAGGCTGACGCCATGGCAGTCTAGCCCAGGCAACAGAGCGAGACTCTCTCAAAAAAAAAAAAAAAAAAAAATCAAATTGTTCCAGCAGTTTTTGTGAGAAGATTGTATTTTCACCTGTTTGATTATTATAGCACTTTTGTTGAAAATCAATTGACCATTCATTACGTGTGAGTCTGTTTCTGGACTCTGTTCTGTTCTGTTGATCTGTATAATCTATCCTTATGGCAGTTCTTCACTGTCTTGATTACTGAAGCTTTCTAGTAAATCTTAAAATCAGGCAATGTAAATCCTCCAACTTTTTTTTTTTTTAATATTTCAAAGTTGTTTTGTTTATTCTAGGTCCTTTCCATTTCTATTTAGGTAGTTTACAATCAGCTTGTCAATTTCTACAGAAAAGCCTAATGGGATTTTGATTATGAATGCTTTTATTGTAGAGATCAATCTGGTGAGAATAGACCTCTTACGGATATTGAGTCTTCTAATGCATGGTATCTCTTTCCATTTAAGTTACGTTTATTTTTCCCAGCAGTGTCTTGTGGTTTTTGGTGTAAAGTTCTTACACATATTTTGTTAAATTCATCTCTAATTATTTTATATTTTGTGTTATTATAAATGGTAACTTTAAAGAATGCCAGTTTCTAATTGTTGCTAGTATACAGAAATGTAATTGATTTTTGTCTAAAACTTTGTAATTTGTGATTCTGCTAAATTCATTATTAGTGGTAGTGGCCTTTTTGTAGATTGCTTCAAGTATTCTGTATAGGTCATCATTAATTATGTCTATGAATACTTTTATTTCCTCCTTTTTATTTATATACCTTTCATTTTTTTGCTTGCTTTATTGCACAGGCTAGTAGCCCCAGTGCAGTGGTGGATAGAAGTGGATAGAGCTAACATCCTCGCCTTCTTCCTGATCTCAGGTGGAAAACATTCCGTCTTTTACCAGCTCTTGCTAAGAGTATTTTTCTTATGAATGAGTATTGAATTTTTGTCATGTTTTCTCTGCATCTATTGATGTGATCATGTTTTCTAACTTTTTTGTCAGTTCATGTGGTCAGTTACATTGATTGATTTTTGAATATTGAACTAACCATTCATCCATTTTTAGGATAATCTCCACTTGGTCATGATGTGTTACACTTTTTATTTATTGCTGGATTCACTGGCTAAAATTTTGTAAAATTTTTTTTTCATCTGTGTTCATAGACGGCATTGGTTTATAGTTTTTTGTAATGGTTTATCTGGTTTTTGTGTCAGGACAATGCTGTGAGTTGGAAGGATTTCTTGTTCTGGAAAAGTTTGCATAGAATTGGTATTATTTCTTTTTTAGGTGTTTGGTAGAATTCACTAATGAAGACCTCTGGACCTGGAGTTTCTTTGTGAGAAGGTTTTATGAATTCAGGTTCTTTAATTGATATGTCTGTTCAGATGTATATTAATTCTTGAATAAGCCTTATTTATCTTTTGGAGAATTTGTCCATCTTATGTAAGGTGTCAAATTTATTGGCTTACACTTGTATATTATAGTCTCTATTCTTTTAAATCGATACTTGGGACCTTCCTTCTTTTTCTACAGGTGTATTTAATCTTTTAATTTTTCTCTGTCTGCCTTCTACAAAGTTTGCTGTGTATTTGTTTATATGGAGTTCAAAGACTTTTAAGTTTCCATTCTTATTTTTTTCTTTGATCCACTTGATTTTCAAATATTTGGTTAATTTTCCAGGTGTCTTTCCCTTATAGGTTTCTAATTCTGTGGTGGTCCAAGAACATATTCATACTTTGTGTGATCTAAGTTCTTTTCAACTTACTGAGTGAGACATTGTAAGGCACTGAATATAGTCTGTGTTAGTGAATGTCTTGTGTGCACTTAGTAAAAATGTGTTGAGTGGCGTTTTCTAAAAATGTTATTATAATTAGGTCAAATTGGTTGATAGTGTTCTTTAAGACTTCTGTATCTCTTTTGATTTTTCTGTTTGTTACAGTCACTGTTGGTAGAACTTCAACTGTGGGTTTGTTTTTCTTTTCACTACTTAGTTCATGTATTTTGAAGCTCTGTTATTAGGTGCAAGCATAATTAGGGTTTTTATGTCTTGATAAATTGAGTCCTTTATCATGAAATGTCCCTCTTTATCTCTGTAATACGTTGTGAAATACTTTCTGAAATAGCCTGCATAGTTTCTGACAGAAAGTCTGTTGTCTTACTTTGGTTCCCTGTTTATAAGTTCTCTATTTTCTTTGGCTCTTAAGATTTTTTCCTATTATTAGGTTTTAGTCATTTGATTGTGATGTGCCTTATATGGTTTTCTTTGAGATAATCCTGCTTAGATTTTTTTTTTGAGTTTTTTTTAAACCAAATTTAGAGATGTTTTGGCTGCTGTTTCTTCAAATAGCCCACTTACCCCAGGTTTTTGTTTTTGTTTTTGTTTCCCTGCAATTTCAGTTATACATTTGATATTGTCTTTCTTGGCACTGGTATTCCTCTTTTTCTTCTTTTTTTTCTGTTCTTTTATCTCTCTCTACTTTATTTGGATGGTTAATAGTACTATGTCTTCAAATTCACTGATCTTTTCTTCTGCAACGTATAATCTGTTTTTAATCTCATCCAGTATATTTTTAATTTCTGATAATTATTTTTCATCTCTGGAAGTTTTATTTCTTCTATTTTTGTTATGTTCTTTTCTTTATCTTCTCTAATATATTAATTTTATTTATAATCATTTTTTAATGCCTTTGTTAATTCCATTAACTTTAATATTTGTGCATCTCTTTATGTTGCTTGACTTTTCTCCTTATTATGGGCTACGTTTTCCTGCTGCTTTTCATTCGCTGCAATTTTTGTTTGGTTGTTGGACATTCTGGTTTGACAATGTTGGGTGAAGGATTTTTTTTTATTTTTTATTTTGATGTAGCATTGGACTTTGTTTTTGTACGTATGCATTACTTGGTATGAGCTGAATCCTTCTGATACTTTTTTGTTTAAGCTGTCATTGTTGGTTCGGAGCAGCCTTTATTGTGAGGTTAATTTAGTTGCCCATTAAGATTATATCTTTTTGAGGATTATACTCCATGCCCTGCTGAGGATTATTCTTAATTCAAAATAATCCCAGTCAGTATTCCAAACATTTTGTTAGTTTGTCTGTTTTTATGTTGTATTTTAAAGGAAATTTTATGGCTCAAGAATAGTTAAGTCATCTTGGAAGGGAAGATCAAAGTGGAAAGACTTTCTCTATTCAAAAAGTTTTACTATATTTATGAATTATAATGTAGAGAACTGAGATTGTTTCTAGTAATGATAATTCATCTTTATACAGAATTTAATTATCTGCAAAACATTATTTTCTAGAAATCGTTATGATATCCTGAAAAGTATTTGAGTAGGCATAGGTATCTGCATTTTACAAATGAAGAAGTGTTATTTTGAAAGTGAGTTGATGATGGTAGGAGGAGTAGAATCTTATTTTCATTTCTGGACCTTGCCTTGCTGTGTCCTTTATTTTTTGTGTGTGTCCCATGTGAAGACAGGATGTTGTTCTTTATGTATGTGTAATTTGGCAATGAAAGAGCATGTATGGATGAGCTTAGTCTTAATAGGGGCAGTTTTCAAAGTCTTCTTTCTAATAATTTTAATAATATTGTGCTTATCTCTAAGGAGATCAAGGTGCCCTTAGTGATATCCTCAATTAAAATTTTGTGTAGGAGTTTTGAGCTATATTTTTGCTCTACTTTTTAGAAATGAATTGAGGTAGTAAAAGACGTGTCACTGAAAATCACAGGACAATTCACTGGTATGTCTGGAAATATAAATTTTATAGACTGGTCATCCTGGTAAGAATTTTGAAGTTACATCTTTTTAGTCAGTAGTTTGACCAATTTACCATGATTAATAATTTATATAGTTTTAAAATAATTGTAGGAAGCCCAATTAAAGAAAACTTTGAACTTCCTATATGGTTAAATGAAGGGAGTAATAATTGACATTACAAAAAATTACTTGCAGTTTCAGTCAAATTTAGTTAATTTCTCTACTTCATGATGCTTTAGTGACAGTATGTACGATCGACACATAATTTTTTGTACTTTATTATCTGTTGTGTAAAAACATGGTATATATATATTTCTTTACTAGGAATAAAGTCTAATAGGAATAGGCTATTAACATTTTACACCTAAGCTTCTTTACTTTTTAGCATTCAGCCATAAATGTCTCTAACCTAAAAACACACAGTAGAAACATACAAAAATATACAACCTGTTATTAATTGGAAATCCAAATTAAAATAGAAAGATACCATATTGTAAACCGCTGTTTAGGTTTTTAGATGATTTATCCTCTCTCCGCAACCTGTTTTTATTTTGGTATATTGAGTCTTTTACCTAAAACATAAAGAATAAACACATTATATGAAGTCATATTTTGGTGGTTTGATTTTAGGCAAAGGCACACGTTTTCACAATTTCAGTTGTCCTAACTTTTCTAACAAGTAGCTAGTTTTCAGGTGTCATAGCCAGGCCACAGCTAGTTTTTGCAAAAATTAGGAAAAAGGTTTTTCTCCTAATTTTAGGTAAATGCTGCCCTCTGCTAGGGTTCAGGGCTTAGAGAGTAAAGGAAAGGTTGGATTTCAGTCCTCACTTGGCCCCACATCCATGTGCAGAGTGCCACCACCATTGTTCATAGTGACCTTGAGTCCTGATGATTTCTTGCCTTTCTTTTAATAGATTTATAGCATTTGAATTGTTTTGCAGGCCAGAATATATGTCATGAGATCTATTAGAATCATTACTAACTAGAAAAGCAGCCCCCTTTCAAAGTACAGTTTATGTTTTCATTGTTGAATCATTTCTTTAAATACTGACTGATAGCTGTCATTGTGTTCATGCAACATATTATTATATTTTAAAAATGTGTAATTATACAACATGTACAGTTCAGGCTAAAATGGAATGTTTTAGTCATTTTTCCATAAAATAATAGCTTATGGTAATCTTAAATTAATTTAGTATTTGAATTTTTGCCTGGATTTAATTGTAAACAGTAATGAAAACATCCTAGTTTAGAGGGAACAAAGAAAAACGTTCTTATATTAAAAGTAACTAGAAGATAATTCTGTAAGGGTAAACAACCTCTGATTGTGTTATAAATTACAGTACGATAATTTTCCTCAAGTTTGTCTGAGAGAGTCTACAGTATGAGTGTTATTTTTGTCTGTACATTTTATAAGAGAACATATGGCATCATTTTTGTATGTGGAATGTAGTTGCATCATTTTGTATTGAAATCAGGATTAAAATTACTTGGTATTTCTTGATTCTGATTTTCAAGGAGATTTTAACAAAGTGGACAGTCACTGGGGTTTCTTACTTGTTTAGATCAATTTTTTTCTGGTTCTAGTAAATAATATTTAGAGGACCTAGGGTATCAAACTTAAATATAGTAAAAATTTTTAATTACTCTTCTTTTATATCACTGAAAGTTTTTAAAATCAAGAAATATATAGAATGCTAGCAGTGAACAATCAAAGAATTTATGAAAATTTCATTTACAATGGTATCAAAATAATGAAGCTCTTAGGAATAAATTTAACAAAAGAAATGAAACACTTATACACTGAAAACTATAAAACATCATTGAAAGAAATTAAAGGAAACCTAAATAAATGCAGAGACATACTGTTTATGGGTTGGCAGACTTAATATTAAGATTGCAGTACTACGAAATTGATCAACATATTCAACACAATCCATATAAAAATCCCAGCTGGCTTTTTTTTCCTTCAGAAATTAACAAGCTGATCCTAAAATCTATGTGAAAATTTAAGATATCCAGAATAGCCAAAACCTTTAAAAAGAATAAAATTTGGAGGACTCCCACTTCCCAATCTGAGAATTTACTATAAAGATAGAGTAACCAAGACAGTATGATACTGGCATGAGGATAAACATAGATCAGTGGGATAGAATTAAGAGTCCCTAAATAAATAAACCAATACATTTATGGTCAGTTGATTTTTTTTTTTTTTTTGAGGGAGTGGGACAAGGGTGTCAAGACAGTTTGATAGGGGAGTAATACCTTTTTAAACAAATGGTGCTGGGGCACATAAATATCCATATGCAAAAGAAGTTGGATAATTACCTCATACTGTATGCAAAAATTGGCTCAAAATGGACCAAAGATTCAAATGTAAGAGCTAAAACTGTGTAGGCTAAATCTTCATCACCTTGAATTTGGCAGTGTTTTCTTAAATACGAAACCAAAAGCATAAGTAACCAAAGAAGAATTAGGTAAATTGGACTTTAGTAAAATTAAAAACTTTTATGCTTCTAGTGATATCATGAAGAAAATGAAAAAACAGTTTGATGAATGAGAGAAAATATTTGCAAATCATATATCCGATAAGAATTTAGTATCCAGAATATATGAAGAACTCTTACAATTCAACAGTGAATAGACAGTAACTCAGTTTCAAAAAGGGTTTAAATAGACATTTCTCCAAAGAGGATATATAAAGGACCAGTAGGCACATGAAAGGACTAGTTATTAGGAAAATGCAGATCAAAACTATAATGAGATACCACTTCGCACCCACCATGATGGCTGTAATAAAAAAGACAGAAAATAACAAGTGTTGGAGGGATTGTGGAGCATACTTCTGATTTAATTTATTATCAAACAAGGCTATTTTTGACAGTGAGAGGTTTCACAATAATTACACCTGCATAGTAGATATTAACTAGTATTTACCTGTCCCTGGTAAACCAGAATGTACATTTTTTCTGCTTCCTGGTATGTTGAAGCTATTTTTCCCTGATGGTAGAAACATGAGGGATATAAAATTCTTGTATCTTTCTTTATCAAGTGGAAAAAAGGAAAAGACCAAGAGAGCCATGTGATTGAAGGGCATGGGAGAGAGCTATTTCTTACGGAAGTGAAGAATATAAATGTGTGTATAAAGTATGGATGTAATACAATCAAAACTTACTTGTATGATTTTGCCATTTCACTCTTACACATAGCCAATCAGTGTTTGAATAAGTTTAATATTATAATATAATAAAACAGTAGCTCTGGACTAAGGATGCCATCATGATCTGTGGAGCTTTCATAAATTACTCTTGTTTAGGCATTACTCTTAATTATGATGATAGTTTTATTGTGGGGCTAGGGTGAGTTCATGCATGCAGAATGTATGTTTTAGTTTCTCAGCTGAATCCAGTATCCTTTTAAATTGAGAGAGAACTGCTGCATTAAATCAATGAGTTTTATTGATCTATTTATTGACCTATAAGTTAATATTGTTTTTATGCAAAAATAGTAAATAACAGCAGAAACTGAGAGAACCTCAGTCTAAACTATACACACCAAGCAGTCCCCCAGGGCTAGCTTTTTTGGTAATCCAGCAATTGTGATTCCTCTAATTCTCCAAGAATTAGGATTGAGAAGAATGTAATCCTTTCCTTCCCTTCCCTTTCCCCTTTCCCTTCCCCTTCCTCTTCCCCTTTCCCTTCCCCTTCCTCTTCCCCTTTCCCTTCCCCTTCCTCTTCCCCCCTTCCCCTTCCTCTTCCCCTTTCCCTTCCCCTTCCTCTTCCCCTTTCCCTTCCCCTTCCTCTTCCCCTTCCCCTCTCCCTTCCCTTTTTCTTTCCCTTCTCCTTCCGTTTTTCCTTTCCCCTTCTGCTTCCCTTTGCCTTTCCTGTTTCTCCTTCCCCTTCCCTTTCCTTTCCTTTCATCTTGAAGCAGAAGTAATAGTGGGAAGTTAAGTAGAGGCTCAAGTTCCTTTACAAATGCTTGAAACTACAGTATATCCTTCAGTGCAGGAAAGGGTATCAGTGTTGATGTGAAGAGTAGGAAGGATGGGGAGATGGAGACCTTTGAGAAGTTAGAATTCTAAGTTAGCTGATTACTGCTTGTGGCTTTTGTATTTTGGTAGCCCATTGTAGCATCAGATAAATTGCTTTCTGATGTTGGAACTGGGGAGAATATAGTGCAATGCAATGACATTTTTTAACTGGTAGCCTTTCTTCGGCCAGTATTTAAATAATTCCAGTGGTGATACTGTACTCTTATGGAAAAAGACTTGATTTTATAGCAAAAATTTTAATTCTGCCTCCTGACTTTGAATTCAGAGTACTGATTATTTTGGCTTTCAGTTGCTTCATTCATGAAATGGAGCAAATGCTATCCACCTGACAGGGTTTTTATGACTATTACCTGAGATAACAAATATATTAAGGTTTAACACAGTTACTGGCACATATAGGTATTTGATAAATGTTGTCTTCCCTTCTGCAGTTCAATGAAGAATAAGTTCTACCTTGAAAGGGTTGGTTCTTAAGGAGTTTTCACAGCCTAAGTATGTGAAATCTTGCTTATACTCTGACTTTTGCTTTCTTTTGTTATAACTAAACAACTATTTATTGAGCATCTGTTTTGTGCTAGGCACTGTGGTAGCTGATGGAGTTATAGGGGCAAATACAATAGACTTGATCCTCTCCCTTGCTTAGCTTACAGTTTGGGAGGGAGGAAGAAAAATTAAATATTTAATTGTATAAGTAATTAATTACAGTTGTGGTAAATGCCATATGAGAGAAGTACAGTCTGTTCAGAAAGTGCATCAGAAATCCTAATGTAGTTTGGATGTTAGGAAACATTTCCTTGAGGAAATAGTGGTAATACTGAGATACAAAGGATGGATGGGACTTCTTAGTAAAGGGGAATGCTTGGGATGAGACCTAGCAAGAGATAGCTGTGCTGACCGTAGTATGTGTGAAGGTCTTGAAGCAGAAAGGAGCTAGGAGGTTTCTAAGTACAGAAAGGCCTATGTCCAGAAACTTGCTGGGCAAGAGGAAGAGTGGCATGGAATGAGGATGGTGGATATAGGAAGAACATGATTAAGCAGGGCCTTCCAGGCTGTGTTAAAAACTTTGACTTAAAGATCACTGATAAATGCCATGATTATATTGCCATGTTAAAAGATAGCTCTAATGAAAATGAGGAAATTGGATTGGAGGGAAATAAAAATGCCTGCTGAGACCAGTTAGGGGCTTGTTGCAAAGCGCTAAAGGTGGCAATGACTGTTACAGAAAAGGAATAGACTTGATGTATTTGATTTAAGAATATAATTTTTTTTTTTTTTTTTTTTGCTGTGTGGCCCAGGCTATAGTGCAGTGGTGACATCGTAGCTCACTGCAGCCTTGAAGTCCTGGCTCAGGCAGTCCTCTCGCTTCAACCTCAGCCTCCCAAGTAGCTAGGACTGCAAGTGCGCAGCACCATGCCTGGCTAATTTTTTTTATTTTTGTAGAGATGGGGTCTTGTAATGTTGCCCAGGCTGGTCTTGAACTCTTGGCTTTAAGTGATCCTTCTGCCTCAGCCTCTCAAAGTGCTGAGATTACAGGCATGAGCCACTGTTCCTGGCCAGAAAATGTTGAGTTTTGAGATACCTGTGGGATACCTAGGTGTGATTAGAAACAGAGTGTGGTTGGAAATAGAGGGCCAGTTGGGCTAGTATTGTAGCTCTGGTGTTCTCACAGTGTACAGTGGTGGTTGAGGCCTTTATAGTAGGCTGATAACCCAAGTTCCCGGTATTTGTTTTTTCTGAACATGTCATGACAATTTGAGTGCATGTGTTATGACTTTCATAACATTTGTAAACTTACTTTAGTCACATTGGGACTTATTTTAGATCATTACACAAGCTATCAAGAGTATTTTTAAAAAAATGTAATGAGTGTTTTTATAGTAAATAATAGTAACAATAACCAACATTTTTTGAGCACTTGTGCAGGATACTAAAGTAAACACTTTATATATAGTATCTCTTTTAATTTTTACAAGTCCACGAACATTACTATTATTCCAATATTTTGAAGATTTGTCATCTGAAGCTTAGAGAAGTTGTATAACTTCCTCAAGGTTACATACACAGTAAGTGGTGGAACTGAGGTGTGAATCCAGGGGGGATTGCTGCGGAACCCATACTCTTAGCCACTACCATATGCCACTTCTCTGATATTTGAACCAACCAAATAGACAAAACTGAGCATGACTGAGAAACCATTTGTTATTGAACTTCTATAGAAGACCTGTGTATGTATACTACTTGTTGTACTACAGATGCTTTAATATACTTTCCCATTTACATTAACATTCACATGGCCTGTGAAGTATATGGTATTTGCTCCATTTTAAAAATGAAGAAATTGTGACTAAGAGATAAAGTGATTTGGTCAAGATCACTGATAGCTAGTTAGTTGAGCTAGGATTTAAAATTGACTCTTTTGACTCCAAGGCTAGTGTATTTTCTATTATACTACTTAAAAATAAAAACTGTGTTAACTACATAGTACGAAATTTTCCCTTGGGGAACATGATTAGATTTAGTGGTTCGTTTATATCAAAATACAGTCTAATTCTTAAAATTAAATTCTAAATCTTAATGTTAAATTATAGGTTGAATATAAACAGCTTAGAAAAGTGAAATACTTTGTAGCTTTTGTTTACCAAAAGCTCAGCCACTTGTCCTGGAGGCCACATCAGAAGAACAAGAACAAGTGCATTGGGGAGAAGGAAAGAGACATTTTATTACTTTGCCATCAAAGGGGGAGGATGGACACTCCTGTCTGAAATGCCATTGTCCTAATAATAAGCAGAAATACAGAGCTTTTAAAGGATGGGTTCTCGGCTTCAGGCAATTACTGTTTCAACTACAGCTGGTGATTCTGATCCAGCTCCACTGAAGACAATCTTGTGACCTCTACCCAGGATTGCCCTTTACCAAGTCAGGCTGAGCCATCTCCTTTGGCACAAATAACAAAAGACTTACCCTGCCCCTCCCAACCACTGGCCTGAGGCAGGGATGCAGGTCTTAGTTCTCAAAAAGGAGTGAATGATATTTTAAAGAGACAGGAAATATTTTTGCCATTTTTTCGGGCCATTCGTCTGTTACATATTCCCCACTCCCAATATTTCTCTTCCATATTTATGGGAGGAGGGGTTGCTACTCTTACACTTTCACATGTAAGCAAAGTAAAGACTTTTTTATTAAAAATTATTTTATAAGAGATAAAATGGAAAAATATTTTCTAGTAAATTCATGTCCATTTTATAATATCTGAATAAATTGTACAAGATTACAATATTGATGTCTTGAGCAGTTTTTTGTAGTCAGTCGTTGTTACCATTGGTATAGGACTGCGTCTTGATCTTAATCAATTCAATCTGTCCTTTACAATTTCTTATTTCTGCTTTTTCCTTAGTTTTGAGAGGACAAATGAAAATTAAGGTAATATAATGCTGATTAAATATTGGTTTATACTAGCACCAGAGTTCAAAACCTTTATCTTAACAGTATTTGCTACTGCCTACTAAAAATCAGTGAGAGGTAATTACACTTAGTACTATTAACAGTGTAGCTCCTCCTTTAGGATCTGGCTTTGGAATAAATACTCTTTTTCAGTAAACCTTTTGCAAAGAGACTTAGTCTGTGGCACATATTAAAAAAAAGAAAAAAATCGCCTATCATCTGCCTTCACTTTTATGCCATTAGCTGATGATGGGGAACATCATTTGGGTACGGGATGCCTGTAAAATAATGCTATACTCATTTTTCTTTTGGTTGATGGGTGTGCCATTAAGAGCTGTGGCCATGGGGCTTGTAAGAGGGAGCCTGTCTTCACTGTTGCAGCAGAACCTTTCTGAAACAGACAACTTGATTTTGATTGGTTGGCTGATGTGAGAGAATTTTTAAGCAGTCTTGTTAAGGGACTTTTGATTTTATGAAGCTAAATCAACAGGGTTACTCTCTCACTGTCTCTTGTCTTATCTTTATTAGTTATTTATTAATTTGTCTCTTTTTGCATATGATTATGATCTGTGTATATTACAAGAATTGATTGCTCTTTGAATGTCAGTTTCTATCATTCGACACTGCTGTTGTTTAGCACTTTTTAACTGAGTACTTAATTCACACATCTTTTCTTATAAAGACTGTGTTATGTTGAGTACCTATAGGACACCAAAATTGTCACCTTTCTTTAAAACTGCATGAGAAGTTTCATTTGTGAGGCTGTATATGTTTTGTTGTATGGTCTGTATTTAATGAGACATCTTTGCTTTCTATTTCTAGCCTTCTATATCATCTGGCATTTTGACTTAGATGATTTTAGTCTTATCAGCACTTTAGATATATTATTAGTACAGCTTTTTTATGGATAGAATAAAAATTATAAAATGACAAATTAAAGAAAGAATATTTATAATTTGATATGCAAATGACCTACCTAAAACATTTTTGAATGACCTATAATTTCCTTATTCTATTGGGAACAGATTATAATGAGCTCTTAAATTACCTGCATGTATGTATCAGTTAGAATGCCTTCTGCTGCAAATGACAGAGAGGCTAATTAAAACAGGAAGGATTTTATCATCTCATATAGTAAGGAGTATAGTAGGGTGATTTCAGGGTTGGTTAACTTGGGTACCTCTTCCATCTTTTCTTTGCCATTTTCATGTTGTTCTACTTGTTACTGAAAGGTCAGCACTAGTCCTCAAGGCTGCGTCAGAAGAATGAGAACAAGTAGTTTGAGGAGAAGGAAAGAGAAGTTTATTACTTTGCTGGCAAAGGGGGAAAATTGTAGACTCCTGTCTCAAAATCCAAAATTCCCATACATAAACAGAAATACAGACTTTTTAAAGGCAGGCCATTCAGCTTCAGACAGTTGCTGTTCAACTACATTTGATGATTCTGATTTGTCCCATCACTGGGGAAGACAATCTCCTGACTCAGTCCACCACCTGGAGAGTTCCAGTTGAGCCTTCTCCTGTAGCACAAAGAATAAAGGACATTTCTCTGCCCCTCCCAACCAGTGGCCTGAGTCAGGGATGCAGGTTTTAGTTCTCAAAAGGGGATGGGGGATGTTTTAAAGGGACAGAAAATATTTTCGCCTTTTTTTTTTTTCAGGCTATTCCCTCTGTTACATATTCCTCACTGTCAGCATTACCCTTTCATATCTATGGGAGGACGTGTGACTACTGGGTTACATACTGTTTCATTCTAAATTTCTTTTGTTTAGTTTCCCTTCACTATTAGCATAGTCCCTTAGCAATGTGTGGTTGACCTAGCCTGTGTTTATGCCTGTGGGGGAACAAAAGCAGTAATTAGTGTAGGCTTCTTTGCTCTGGATTACTTCTAAAGATTCTAGCTTATTTTCTGTTTCATCTTTTATTTTCATAGTCAGAACCAAAGGAATATGAATTATTGTCTAAGTATCTAACAAACTTTGTTTTTAAATTACATACATATATTTAATGAAGCACACTTTAAAAAGCATGAGTGTTTCTCTCTGTAGTCAGAAGTCCCTCAGACAATAAAGAACCCTGTCAATAAATCCATTCCACTTACCATGCTGTCCCTTGAGTTGCAAAACATATTAATGTCTGTTCAGTGGAGATTATAATCTTCAAATGATACTATATATTTCATTTTTAGAAGTGCTTTATAAATATTAATATTAGAATCATGGAATGTGAGAGCTGAAATACTGGCTAACATTTATAAAGCACTTTTGACGTGCTTGATACTTAGTTTTATACACATCAGTATATTTATTCTTCACTATACCCATATGATACATGTTATTATTATGCTACAATTGGACATAGAGAAGTCAAATGGCATTTCCACGGTCACACAGTAACAAAGCCAGAATAAAACTAATGATGGCTTCCTATCACATTTAAAATAAACCCCATGTCTCTTGGAATCCAACCGCTGTTTACCTCTCCAGTATTATTTTTTCTCATTTTCCTGCAAATGTCCTGTGTTCCAGCTTTTCCAGCTCCTTAAGGTTTTATGGAAATTCCATATGCCATTCTTTCATACTATGAACTTTATCCCAATAAACATATTAAACCTAAAATAAAAAAATAAAACACTTGTGCCTTCCTTTGTTACATTTGTAAATTATGTTCCTGTCTGTCACTGAATGTAACACTATATTAACATTTATTCACATGGCTCTCTTGAAGGTAGAAAGATTTTTTAAAAATTCATCTTTGTTTCTTTAGTATTTAGGGTAGTGTCTAATACTTCATATTTGCTACTTATGTGTATATTGAACTGAACTTTGTGGCTTTGAGACTGTTACTTCTAAACTTCAGTTTCTTTTGTCTATAAAATGTAAAATTTAGACTAGAATCTGTTATTTTCTCTTTTAAAATTCAATATTTATGACTTTATTGGATATATAAAAAAGAAAGCCATATCAAGCTTTAGGTTTTAAGATTGCTGTCATAATATTATGTTAATAAATAGTAGACTTTACAGAAGTGAAATTCAGTTAAAAAATGAGGACAGTTTCTATTTACTGATAATAAGTGAGAAGGGCAAAGTTGCAGAAAAGTAAATATAGTATGTTACTTTTGTGTAAAAGGGAGAATAAATAAAACACATATATCTTACTTTTGCAGAAAAGAAACACAGGAAGGATAAATCAGTAAACACTGAAGTTGGCTACCTATTAGAGGGAGGGAAGACAAAGTGAACATTTTCTGGCTATACATTTTAGTATAGTTTTGACTTGGAGAAGTATGTTAATATTCTACGTATTGAAAAAAAATAAGAAAAAGGATGAGGGGAAAAAATCCTACAACAGTGCAAAAAGAAGTAAATTCAACTGTATTGTATTATGATTAAGAACAACCACTCTGAAGAGGGTAAGTTGTGGGAGGAAAGGAACTGATCCAAGTAACTTTTGAACATAAATCTTTGACTGTATTTCCTTAGGCAGTGGGGGAAAAAACCCTGCAAGCAAATATAGAGCTTTTTAGAGATTTTACTTTTTTAATGGTATGAATGAGGTGATTCTGAAACTGTTATGTGTATTGTAGTTAGTGCTTCTCAACCAGGGGCAGTTTTCATCCTGAGGGGACATTTGGGCAACATCTGGAGATATTTTTGATTGTCATGACTAGAGGGAGATGCCACTGTCATCTAGTGGATAGAGATCAGGTTATGCTACTAAATATCCTGTAGGTGCACAGGACCTGCCGCCACCATCACAGCACCTTCTACCTCCCCCACCCCCTAAACCTAGAATTATTATCCGGTCCAAAATGTCAGTAGTGCTACCATTGAGAAACTCTGAATCAAGGAAATGAAGAAATGCATTGCTGTTGTTACAAGGTAGGTTTGTTACTGTGGAAGAAGGGAAATTCAAATATGGAATTAGGAAGGCAGAGTTGAACTTCGTGGGAATTGGAGATACTGGTATGAACATGTATTCGTATTATATTTGTATATTTCCTAGAGATGGCTTAGCAGCAATGGCACCACATTAGTAGTGGGCACACCTAGAACCACCCATATCTTGGTCTCTAAACATCATGGGTCCTGGAGAAGTATTGACTCAGCAGCACTCTTTGTTTCTTCTCCTTTTCGTATGATAGATTATTTACAGCAAAAGGAAAAAAGAGTTTCTACTATGCTTAAGGAAAAAATTTTAATATAATATTACTAATTAATATTACTAATTTTATCTATTTCACATTTAGTTTGCCTTTTTATGAGGTATAACCTTAGAGATCAATTTGACATTCAGTTATTAGAATTAATAAGATAATGTTTTTCATTTGATTTTTTTCTTCTTATTTTCATAGAGTATGCAAAAAGTTATTAATATGTTTGAAAGGAAGTAAGTATGTAAAATAGCAGGTATACAGCAAATACTTATTTTTGTTTTGGGATCGTAATATTAATAACATGTACCATGCTTGAAAATACACTTGTTAGTAGTAATACTGTGTTTTTGGACTACTTGTCTCCAAAATATTTGCAAACGTACAGTATTTTATTCTGATCTCATGTGGTACTTATAATGCATGTAATTTCAGTTTTCCTGTTAGAAAGTTACTTTTACTTAGAAATTGTCAGATACCAAAGATTATGCAATTAGTTTAGTGACATGTTTGGGGTTAGAATCCAGGTTTTCTCACTCAATTTGCAATAGACCTTCTCACTCAGATAATGGTTTGAAATTTCAATCAAGTTGTGAAGAAAGAGTAACTGGAAGTTGCACAAGATGGTGAAGTAGAAGGAACATTTCAATAATGTTTAAAGTTCATTCTTGAATGTTTTCTGGTGTTAAGGATTTTTTTTTCTTAATTTTAAAAGCAGCTATCAATTTTTGTTTGTAAGAATTTTTTTCTCTTAATCAGAGCAATGATGTGTATTTTAGAAAAAATGAAAATACTTTTGAAAACTGTCCATAAGTTATTACTTTCAATAACATGAGTGTATGCTGCTTGTCTTTTATCTGTGCACACAATGTATATAGAATTTTTAAAAGCAAAACTAGAATTATATTTTTTCTACCCACAATGATATATTGTGAACATTGTTCTATAATGTTCAGCCTTTTTAATGGCTATAGTATTTTATTATATGGACAGGCCACCCCTGTATGTGTCCATATTAGTTCCCCTCCACATATTTACTATTTTGATTGTGTTGGGATGAACATCCATAAACATATATCCTTTGTCATTGTCTTACTTCCTTAGAATAAATTCTTGTAAGTATTACAGAATGGATTTTTCAAGGGAAGCTGAAAGTTAGATTTCTTTTTGAAATGTTTAGTTTTTAAATGTTGGCCAAATTGTTTAAAAACCTTATGTCTACAGGACGATTTGGGGCCATTCATTTGCAACAGCAACAATAATAAATGTTTTTATTTCTTGGGGTTGACTTTATTCTCTTTTCATGTTGTTTAATACATTTGTTCCATTAATATTGTTTATATGCCCAAGATTCCCGAATGCATATTTCTAGCCTTGAAGTATAAATCTTATGTCTAGCTTCCTTTCTACTTGAAGTTTTCACTTGTCCATGACCATCTCTAGTTGAATGTGTCCAAAACTGAATTCTTAAGTTCTCCTTTATAGAAGTAATGGATCATTAAAGATTTTCTCTTGATAGATACCTGTTTATTTTTTTAAGGGATTAAGTTGTTAATTTTACATAGACATTTCTATGCCAAAGTTCATTTTAGTAATTCTTAAAAAAATGTAATGTGTAATTGACTCACCAAAATCATCAAAATGGGGTGTTCTGAGAAACTCAGTGATTGGTGTTAATATGGGTCAAGTTTAAAAAGTAAAGTTTACCTTCTGTTTAAAGTCCATGCCCTTAAAATATTTATTTACTTAAGCAACAGATTCTTTTAAAACAGTAAATTAAAAAAAAAAAAAAAAAACAAACCAAAAAGTGGACCATCTGTGACCAGTATTAGTACTGAATTGGTCTGAATCTGAGTGTTAGATTCTACATCTTTTAAATTAAGAGAGCAGAGCCCATACTGGGAATCTTCTTAAAAATCTGGTTCCTGATTAAAAAAGAAAAAATGACATACTGAAGAAAAATTTCACTTATCTGAGAATTCACTTTTAAGTAATTCTTGCTTGTGTTAATGTTGCCTGAATACAGATACAGACCTTGGGACTTAATTAGAGTGATTCCTTTTTCCTCCCAAGAAAAACTATATTACTTTCTTTATGTGAAAAATGCCCATCTGTGTTTTATAAAGGTAGATTGTAGATGTTGCCATTTTGAGTAAAACTTCTTTAGCTTTATTGTATAGAAAAATCAGTGCTTGTTTGATCTAAAAAGTTAGTGATTAGGTTGAATTAATAAAATATGACTCCTGCAATTATTTAAAAGGTGTGTACATACTATTTTTGGAGTATTTGAATTTTTGAAATTGTGTTAAAATATATCTAATATAGAATTTACTATTTTAACCTTCTTAAAGTCTATAGTTTAGTGGCATTAAGCAAATTCACATTGCTGTGCAACCATTACCACTATCCATCTTCAGAACCTTTTCATTATTCCATGCTAAAACTCTGTGCCCATTAAACAATAATTCCTCATTCCTCCCTCCCTCCCTCCAGCTCCCTGCAACTACCTACCATTCTACCTTCTGTCTCTATGAATTTCACTACCCTAGGTACTTCACATAAGTGGACTCATAACAGTATTTGTCCTTTTGTGACTGGCTTATTTCTCTTAGAGTGTATTCAAGTTTCATCTACATTGTAGCATATGACAGGATTTTGTCGTTGGATACTATTCCATTGTATGTAAATACCACATTTTGTTTATCCATTCACTCAACCATGGATGTTTTGGGTTGTTTCCACGTTTTGACTATTGTGAATAATGCTTCTATGAATGTTGATATACAAATATCTGAGTCCCTGCTTTTGTTGATATACCTAGAATTGGAATTACTGGATCAAATGGTGATTCTGTGTTTACTTTTTTGAGCAACCAGCATACTATTTTCCATAGCAGCTGCACTGTTTTACTTTTGCAAGAATAGTGCACAGGGGTTGTAGCTTTTCCACACACCCATGTTAATGCTTGCTGTTTTTTTTCATTCTTTCTCTCTCTCATAGTGGCCATCCTAATGGAGGTGAAATGGTTCTCACTGTGATTTTGATTTGCATTTGCCTAATGGTTAGTGATGTTGAACATCTTTTTGTGTGCTTATTGACCATTCCCTGTATCTTTGGAGAAATGTCAATTCTGGTCCTTTGCCCATTTTTAAATTGGGTTGTGTTTTTGTTCTTGTTGAGTTTTAGGAGTTCTTTATGAAAAAAATATTCTGGATATTAATCCTGTATCAGATATGTGATTTGCAATTATTTTCTTTCATTCTGGGTTACAGTTTTACTCGGTTGATAGTGTCCATTGGTGTACAGAAGTTTTTTATTTTGATGAAGCCCCGTTTGTCTATTTTTTCTTTTGATTGTGCTATAGGTATCATGACTAAGAAATCATCTCCAAATCCAGTGTGTTGAAGCCTTTTCTCTGTTTCCTTCTAAGAGTTTTATAGTTTTAGCAATTGGGTATAGATCTTTGATCTATTTTGAGTTAATTTTTGTTTATGGTGTTAGGTAAGGATCCAGCTTCATTCTTTTCCATGTGGATATCCAGTTTTCCCATTACCATTTGTTGAAAAGAATATCCTTTCCCATTGAATGGTCTTGGCACCCTTATAAAAAAATTCATTTCACCACATATGTGTGGGTTTATTTCAGAGCTCTTTATTCTTTTCCATTGGTCTTTACATCTGTCTTTATGCCGGTACTACATTGTTTTTTGATGACTATAGTATTGTCGTAAATTTTGAAATCAGGAAGTGTGAGTCCTTCAACTTCGTTCTTCTTTTTCAGCATTATTTTGGCTATTTAGAGTCCCTTGAGATTTCATATGAATTTTAGGGTGGTGTTTTCTGTTCTACGAAAATGTCAATTGGGGTTTTGATAGTGATTGTACTGAATTTGTAGATTGTTTTGGGTAGTATTGACATCTTAATAACATTAAGTCTTGCCGTTCGTGAACACAAGATATCTTTCCCTTTATTTGTCTTCTTTAATTGTTTTCATCAATGTTTTTAGTTTTCAGTGTGCAAGTCTTTCACCTCCTTGTTAATTTCTAAGTACAGACAGTCCCCAACTTAGCAATTTTTTGACTTTACAATGGTGTAAAAGCTATAGAAACTGTACTTCAGTACAATATTCAATAAATTACATCAGCTGTTCAACACTTTATTATAAAATAGGCTTTGTGTTAGATGATTTTAACCAGCTGTAGGCTAATGTAAGTTCTGAGCATGTTTAAGGTGGGATAGGCTAAGCTATGATATTTGGTAGGTTATGTGTATTGAATGCATTTTATGTTTAGGATATTTTCAATTGGCAGTGGGTTTATTGGGACATAACCCCAATATAAGTTGAAGAGCATCTGTATTTTGTTCTTCTGATGCTATTGTAAATAGAGTTGTTTTCTTATTTCATATTGTTCATCCTTAGTTTATAGATCTGCACTTGATTTTTGTATGTTCATTTTGCATGCTGCTACTTTACTGAATTTATTTATTAGTTCTAACATTTCTTTTGTGGAATCTTTAGGATTTGCTACATACCAGGTTATATCATCTTCAAACAGATACTCCTTTTTTTTTTTCTAATTTGGATGCTTTTTATTTCTTTTTCTTGTCTAATTGCTCTGGCTAGCTAGAATTTCCGTTAACAGTGCTGAATAGAAGTGGAGTAAGTGATCACCTTTGTCTAGTCCCTGATCTTAGAGAAAAAGCTTTCAGTCTTTTATCATTGAATATGGTGTTAGCTGTGGGATTTTCATATGTGGTGTTTATTATGGTGAGATGATTTCCTTCTATTACTAGTTGGTTGAGTGTTTTTATTGTAAAAGTGTATTATATTTTGTCAAATCCTTTATCAGCATTGAGGTGATCATGTGGGTTTTCTTTTCTTTATTTTCTTAATGTAGTGTATCACTTTGATTGATTTTAGTATGTTGAACCATCCTTGCATTCCAGGAATAAATCCCGCTTGGTCATCAATATGAGCCTTTTACTATTCTGCTGAATTCAGTTTGCTAGTATTTTGCTGAGGATTTTTGTGTCAGTGTTCATAGAGAATATTAGTTTGTAGTTTTTTTTTTTTTTTTTTGTAGTATCACTGGCTTTGGTATCAGGGCCGTGCTGCCCTTATAGAATTATTAATAGTTAGAAAGTGTTTCTCCCTCTTCAAGTTTTTAGAAGACTTTGAGAAAGATTGGTGTTAGTTCTTTAAATGTTTGATGGAATTCACCAGTGAACAGTGAAGCCATCAGGTCCAAGCTTTTCTTTGTCAGTAGATTTTGAACTCAGTCGCCTTACTAGTTATGGGTCTGTTCAACTTTTCTATTTCTTTGTGATTTAGTCTTGGTAAGTTTTGTGTTTCTAGGAATTTGTCCATTTTATCTAGGTCTATTTGTTGGTGTACAGTTGTTTACAGTACCCTGTTAAACAATCCTATTTATTTCTGTAGAATAGCTAGTAAGGTCCCTACTTTCATTTCTGATCTTAGTAATTTGAGTCTTCTCTCTTTCTTCTTAGTCTAAAAGATTTGCCAATTTCTTTCTTTCTCTTTCTTTCTTCCTTTTTTCTTGTAGAGACGGAGTCTCACTTGATTCCCAGGCTGGTCTTGAACTGCTGGCTTCACGTGATCCTCCTGCCTCAGCCTCCCAAAGTTCTGGGATTGCAGGTGTAAGCCACCACACCTGGCCAGGTTTGTCAATTTTGTTAATCCTTTTGAAGAACCACTTTTTGGTTTTGTTGATTTATTTTTTTGCCCTATTGTTTTTTTGTTTTGTATTTATCTGTGTTCTGAAATTTATTATTTCTTTCCTTTTGCTAGCTTTGAGTTTTCACTTGGGGCAAAATCACAGCATCTTAAATATTATAACTTTATAATAAGTCTGATAAATGATGGTATGTGTATCTTGTAGCTTTATCATTCAAAGTTGCCTTAGATATTATTTCACCTTTGTATTTTCAAATGAATTTTAGTATCAGCTTATCAATTTACACATACAATAAAAGAAAACCTGCTGGTATTTTGACTGGGGTTGCATTGAATCTCTAGGTTAGTTGGGGGAGAATATTAATTTTGGGAGCATATCTTTTTAAAATTGAAACTTCCAAAATTTAGCAAATATAGATTTATTAATTAGTACATTTTCAATTCCTCTCAGAGTCAAGGCATTTTTTGCTTTCTTTGTTTTGTTTTATGTATGTAAAATAATAGCTTATTTATTTAGTTGATGGGAATGATTCAGTATGGAAGAAAACTTTGATATCATAGAAAAGAGAGGAAGAATTACTGGAGCCAAGACCTAAACAGGAAGAAAAGTGAAGTACATGGGAAAGATGCTGATGGGGTCATTGTTATAATGGCAGGAATTTGAGGTGCTTCTCTTCTGATTGCTTCTATATTGCCAGTAAAATAGGTAGCAAAGTCATCTAGCTGAGAGCGAAGACGAGGGATGAGTGCTGGAGATGTGAGCAGAGAGAATATGGCATAAAATAATCAACCAGGAATTGGGAAATGGAAGATTATAGTATCAAAGGAATATATGAGCTTTGAGGTTTATGACCTAACTTAAAGTCAGATTAATTAGCATGGTTATTTTTTTTCTCCAGCCATATTTACCTACCTGGGGGCAGGTCCCCAGGGGTTGGGTTTTGCCATAAAATGAGGGTAGGGGGCCGGGGCCAAGAGAGGTGAGCATATATGAAAGTTAAACTGGTTAAGGAGGGGAGTGAGGAACATAGAATGGGTCAGGGACAGTAAAAAAGGTGGTAGGCTTGATAAATTATAGGACTTAGTGGGATCAAAGGATTGTTGCAAGTAAGTTTAATAGAGTGTGTAAATTGGAAATATAGGAAGTGATGGTTCGATATTGTACATAACAGATTAATTTACCGGCACATTTTTTTTTAGTCATTTATATTCATCTTCATTTGACAAGTAATGTGTGTAGGACAAATATGAAAAAATCCATATTCCCTTATCTAAGACTTTTGGGGACAGATAGGTTTTGAACTATTTCTTTTTTCTTTATTGTTCTTGCCTGGGACTTATCAATTTTACTAATCCTTTCAAAACACTGACTCTTTGTTTTGTTGATCTCTATTGTTGTTTGTTTTCTGTTTCATTACTCTTTGCTCTTATATTTCTTTATTCCGTCTGTTTTGGGTTTAATTTGTTCTTTTGGTAACTCGTTGATTGTTTAGAAATTGCTTTTTGGCCTTCCTCATCCTCCCCAAGTATGTATTTTAAAACTATAAATTTCCCTCTTAAGCATGGCTTTAGCTATGTCCCATACATTTTGATATAAAGTATTCTTGATAGCATTCTGTTTAAAATATTTTCTAATTTTCACTGTGATTTCTTCTTTGACCTACAGATTACTAAGAAGTTTATTTCTTGATTTTCACATATGCATTTCCATGTTAAATTTTTGTTATTATTATAATTTCTAGCTTAATTTGTCTGGGGTTGAAGAAAATCTCCATCCTTTGAAATTTGTTAAGATTTAGTTTGTGGTCCAGCATGTAGTCACTTTTGGTAAATGTTTTGTATACAGTTATTTATTAATATAAAGTATTTTCTGCAGTTGGTAGGTCTAGTGTTCCATATGTCAGTTAGGTCATCAGTTATAATGTTCAAATCTTTTTTTGTTTTTTGTGGTTTGCTTGTTTTGGTTTGCTTGTTCTTTGTTCTGATCTGCTTGTTCCATCAGTTAATGAGGAAGCTCTGTTAAATCAGCTTGCTGTAATTGTGGACTTAGTTCTTTTGGTGTTGGCTTTATATCCAGGCATACTCTTGTTTTTTAGCAGAAGTTTATTTAGGAAAAGTATATTTTTATATCGGCAAAACTTGGTACACTGTTTTAACAAACTCTGGTGTGTGGGAAAAGTCACAAATTACATTCCAAATACAATTGGTAGAATATTAGAATCACATGTAGACATTTGGCGTGTGTATTGAGTGTTGACAAAGGTCATGTGCAGCTCTGATGTTGCTGGCAATAAGCAAGACATACACTATTAGAAGCCCTTGGCCATTTATTGTTTACCATGCATGTTTGTTCTGAACATGTTTCTAATTGCCTTACATATTTAGCCCCTACTTTTGCTTAGATTTGCTTAGAATTCACAGAAACGTTGAGAAAGTAGTTAAATTGTGGAGAAGGGAAAAAAGCCGATGAGAAAGTTATTGCATGTGAAGTACTGTAGTGAGCACTTTATATCCTAACCATGATAATTTACTACTATAAATGGGCATTTTTTGTGTGTTAAGTTTAAAAGAGAAATGACTGGAGATTATGAGTTGATGTGTAACATATTATAATTTTTCCAATTTAAAATAATGGAAAATAAGCTCCTAGTTATGGTTTTTGCACAGAATATCTAATTTTTAGGAAACGATTGCTGACTGTGTTATTAGGTACACTCAAATATAGAATTGTTTTATCTTCCTGGTGAATTGAACTTTTGTTGTTTTGAAGTGTCCTTGTATGTCTCTATCCATGTCTGTGTTTCTGTCTCCTGCATGAAAGTTTATATGATACAGTATAGCCACACACTTACTTTTGGTTTGTGTTTTACATGGAGTATCTTTCTCCATGCTTTACTTTCATTCTTTCTGTATCACCATATTTAAGATATATCCTCTGTTATAATCATATAATTAAGTTTTTAAAAATCCATTTTTTTTTTAATTTGGAAATTTAGCTTAAATTACTGATACATTTGGATTAAATCTGTCATCTGTTTGCTTTCTGTTTGGCTATCCTTTCCTGCTTCTTTTGGATTATTAATCCATTTTTTTCCTCTTCTTTTTAGTTTTTTATTTACATGTACTTTTAGTGTTCTTGCTATGGTTACCCAAGAGATTACCAGATGCATCCTTGACTTATTGAAGTCTACAGTAATTGAGTACTTTTTCCATTTCCTAGTCAGTGAAAGGATTTTAGAGCACTTTAACTTATTTGCTACCCTCTCCAATTATGTACTATTATTGTTGTGTATTGTAATGTTTTAAATCCCATAAAGCATTGTTGGTTTATTTAGTCAGTATTCCTTTAGCATTGCTCATGTACTTAATCCTGTTCATTGCGCTTCATTTTTTGTGCATATCCAAGATATATCTGAGATTCTTTTTTGCTTCTATGTCAAGAAATCTTTTCAGTGTTTCCTGGTGACAAATTCTGTTTACTTTAAAATGCCTCTATTTTGCCTTTATTTCTGAAGGATATTTTTTGTCAGATACAGAATTCTAGTTTGGCATTTCTCCTCTACCACTTCAAAGATACTATTTCATTGTCTTCTGGCTTTCGTTATTAGGTGAAGTCAGCTAGCTATAAATCTTACTGTTTCTTCTTGTGGTTAATCTTTTTTTTTTTTAATTTTTCTGATTGCTTTTAAGATCTCTATGGGGAAGAGGGCCTTTTCCCCCTTCCTCCCTTTATCCCTCACTCCCTTCTAATGTGATTATGTGTGCTTTTCTTTGTTTTTATTTTGCTTAGGGATTTGTAGAGCTTTTTGAATCTGTGGCTTGATGTCTCATTGGTCAGTTTTGAAAGTTCTTAGCTATTATGTCTCCAAATATTTCTTCTCCCCCATTTATTTTCTTTTTCCCTTCTGGGACTCCAGTTACAGGTGTTTCGGATCCTTTCTCCACGTTCCATAATTTTTCATACTCTTTTCTGTCTTTCCCATCCTCTTGTCTTTCTGTGCTTCAATCCAGGTGTTTCCTTCCTTCCTATTTTCTGGGTTGTTGATTCTTTTTCCAGCTGTGTCAAACATATTATATTCACCTATCAATTAATTTCTATTTTCAGAATTGTATTTTTTATTCAGTGTTTTTCTTTTTTTATTGTCTGCTAAAATTCTTTATTTTGTTTTTAATTCCTTGAACACATTAATTAACTTTAAAGTCTTTTTCAGATAACACCATTATCTGAATCTACTGTGGGTCTGTTTCTTTTTTTTTTTTTTTTTTCTTTTTCCTTCCTCAACATAAGGAAACAATGTGGGTCTGTTTGTATTGCCATTTTTAAATCTTGGTTTTCAGTCAGATTTTAACTTTTTTTTCCTAGACATTTTATATGAAAAGGATAACATAATTTGAACTTCTAGATGATGTTATCTTCTGGGAGTTACTTTCACTACTGGCATGCAGTTAGGATAATGACACTAGCTAGCTAGCTCAGATTGTCTTCATCTAATCAGAGATTGAGATGGTTTGAAGCTATGCTTCTCTCCCTGTGCAGGCTAGTCTATTTCTAGTTTACCTTTATGCCTAGGATAATCCTTTGGAGTCTGTCCATATGCTTGATGTGTATACTAGGGCTATTCCTTCTTTGCAGGTCCAGAATCTGAGTTTTGTGTGCCACTCACAGATCTCTTGAAAGCTTTGTTCATTTTCTCAGTCTCTCAGCCAACAGTTTCGGAATCTACAGGCAGAAAATGAGTCCAAACACTGGTCTCACTTGTTTCTTGCACATCTTAGCCCTGCAGATTCTCACTCTCTTGAAAGTTTTCCAGTGATTTAAAACAGATTACCTTTTATTTTGCTTTTCTAGTTCATAGAAGAAAGTTGGTTTGAAGCAACCTGTTCCACCATTGTTAAAAGCAAAATGTCCAGATATGTTCTAGAATTCAGTATTTTTCAGATTATGTTAAATTAGTACAGTGTATATATCTTACAGGTGTTAGCAGATCTTGCATACCTTAGCACTAATATCTCTGCAGTGAAATGTATGACTGACTGTATTGCCTGCTACAGTGCAAGTTTTTATATTGGGAATGCAATGTGATCTATTAGGGAACTTGATTTGGAGTAAGCTAGTCTCTATTGTTTATAATGTAGTGTGTTGAGGAAACACAGCTGCTTGTTTGATTGGGCCCCACTGGTGACTAGCCATCATTCAGTTCCTCTAATATTTCCTCTTCCCTTTTATCATGGAGCTTTTGTACATGCTGCTCTCTGCCTAGCCTGTATACCCTCATACTCAGGTTGGAGTATGGGGCACATCCTCAGGGAAGCCTTTCCTGACTCACAAGTATAGGTCACATTTAGATCAGATAAATGACATGTCTTTTTCCTCTATTAGACTGTGAACTCTGCTTAGATTAGGAATCATGTCTTTTTTTGTCTTGATCATTTTATCCTCTATATAGTTCAGTGTTTGGAAGTACATTAATTGTAAGTAGGTGATCATTTAATAGGTTATGAGGAAAGACAGATAAATGCTGTGCTGGTGATAGTGCTGGTAATGATAAGAAATGAAAGGCTCATTGCTTTAGAGCAAAAGTCAGATTTAATCAAACACTGGATTTGCACAGTACTATTGAAGTTTTATAGCTATACATGTATAGTATTAAAAAGACTTCAATAAAATTCCCTTGGAATTTATTATTCTGAGTGTTTTAGCATTTGTTCCCCATTCCCCTATAAACAGTTATTTTTATTATGTAAGTTTTGAAAGCACTAGATTTTTAAATGACAACCATCTTTCAGAGCATGACAAACTAGTCATTTCTAGTCATTTTGGTAGATAAGTGGAATTAAAAAACCTTTGAAAGATTTTCAAAATCTTGAAGAATTCAGTCTCAAAGGAAAGCAGACTTGGAATTTACACATACATTCTCACACATACTCACACAAAGGTGCTATAGTTTATCCTGTGGAGGGAAATTGGGCTTGGCTTGGTCAGGGAGGGGTGATATTTGAATTGAATCTTAACTAATAAGGAGGTATTCATTAAATAGCCAAAGGAATAGTATTTCCTTTAAATGCATATTATTATGAAAGTATTATGTATAGTGTCTTTGTGAATTGACAAATAGTAATTTGGCTAGAGGCTAGAGCAATTTGCAAGAAGAATTTGTAAAGGCAGATTGTGGCATTGGAGATAGTTCATCCTTTGGCATGGTGATCTCAGAAGCTTTTAAAGATATTCTGTAATGTTCAAGAAGAGAAGTTCCGGAGCCAGACTACTTGAGTTTATATCTCAGGCTCTGCCCTCTACTAACTGTGTGACCTTGAGCATATTACTTAATTTTGCTGTGTCTTAGTACCCCTATTTATAAAATGGAGATGATAATTATAGATAGGATTGAATGAATTAAGACATGTCCATATTAGGAAAGTACATAGAAAAATCTCAATAAGTGTTGGCTCTGGTTGCTATTATTATATAACATCAAATGTTATAATTGCATTAGTTTAGCCAGCACTAGAGGCACAAAGAGATTTAAGAGATAATTTAAAGTAAAATTAATAAGACTTTAACTTATTTATTAATTTTGTATAACCAGAAATTTAATAATGTTGTCCATGTGCAGCATAAACGCAGATTTGAAATTTGTATAACATTTTTATGTTTTGCAAACTTACAGAACTTAAATTTTCTAACTTGTGTTTTCTTTTAGATCTTATAGACAATTTCAGCTGTAGCCCTTGGACTAGAAGCTGAAATAATAGAAGCTGTGTACGATGCATTAGGGTATTGAAGAAAATTAACTTTTGAATTAAATATTTGGAATATAAGGAAATAAGGAAGGAAAGGTGCCTGAAAATGGGGCGGAAGAAAATACAAATCACACGCATAATGGATGAAAGGAACCGACAGGTAAATGAAATTTTAATTTGTTTAATTGATACTTTTTTTCTTTAAAAAAGAACAGGATAGAATGGTTGGATTTTTCTTAAATTTAATTCAATTCTAAATATTTTTAGTTGCAGACTAAGTGAAAAATTGTAACAGTCATAACATTGTGTCTTTTAATCATGTGCTTTAAAGAAACTTTTTTCTTATAGAAAACATAGATATGTAAAAAAGTAAAATCACTGCAATCCCACCATTACTATCTATTGTGTAGATTTTTCATAAGATATTTAGTCCTCTATAGATTTGATATTTGTGTGTATATATTGGTTATTTTTAAATTATCACATCTGTTTTCATAATTAGATAATACCTAAGTTAACTGCAGTTATCAGTGAATGTGTTCTAGTCAGTTAAATTTTCTGGTTAATAAATAACAAGAAAAATTTTTGTACTTCTTATTATCACAAATATTTCTAAGACATTTATGTATATATCTTAGCTTTAATTGATAAAATATATTGAACTTAATTTACAGTTCCAGTGTCAGTAGACCCTTACAAATTCAGATTAATTGTAATGATGCTGGTACATGAAGAGACTAGAAGTTGTGTTTAGAGCTGGGCTGGCAAACTGGGGCCCATGAGCTGGCTGCCTGTTTTTGTAAATAAAATGTTATTAGAATGGTGCCATGCTTGCTCATTTACACGTTGTCTATGGCTGCTTTCATATTACTACAACAGAGTCGAGTAGTTGCCACTAAGACTATATGGCACATAGGCTTAAAATCTTTACTCTCTGGCCCTTTTAGAAAAAGTATACCAGCTTATTGGTTTAGAGGAAAGAAAGAAAAATAACCTCATAGAATATTATAAATGAACTAGTTTTAAAAGAATGTGCAGGAGGGAGAGATGCTATCTCTGGGAAGGTGGCATATCAGAAGTTTCAAGAACAGCTGGTTTCTGAAAGCTTACCGGCAACAGAACAACTCTGAAGATTTGTTCTGCAAAGTCTGAGTAGTAGCTCACCTGAATGTAGATATAACTGGAAACACAACTCAATAGAACAGCTGGTAGGGAAGTTAATGGGAGTGATTAGAGTTGCCAATAGACTAAATTGAAGAGAGGGCTCTTGTTTCAACTCATTGAAGATTGCTTAGCAAAGGTATAATGCCCACACAGTATGATTCATTATGAAGATTAATAAAATAGGGAAGATTGATAAAATAACTATTCCATCATTCCAAAGGAATGATTCTAAGCAAGGCTGCAGGTTATCTTCCTTTCCCAAATCTTGAGGATTGTGACATGTAGGGGAGATATGGGTACTTGCTTCATGAACACATGCACTATAAATATAAAGTAGGGTGTATTAGAGCATAACATAAAAGCAGAAAAATAGCACATAATTAGCTCTTCATTATTCCATAGTTAGTCATGTTTAAATTGGGCATAGTTAAACTGTACCTGTGGAATCCCTGCCTGTGGAAGGGATTCTACATGTTTAGAGGGAAAGAGGAACTAGGAATTGGTAGGTGACTGTAATGGAACTTTTTTAGTTGAGGAAATGACTTTGTTAAAAAGATGGATCCTGGCACTGTAGCTCAGGAACTAGAATTAGCCTGTTCTTGCATTAGATTTACCTGCTGAGTTAGCTTCTTGCCCTGCTGCCAGATGGGGCAAGGACTATCTGAATTTCTCTTTCAGATAATTTCAGCAAAGATTGGATAAAAGACATAGAAGAAGAAGTTGGGCAATTTATTTTTCAGATTAGATTAGGCACAGACATAATTTGTCACAAACTAAAAGGGTATCTTAATTTTACTGATTTTTGAATTTGTGGATTCTGAGTTAAAGGTTTCATTTCTTGCATGGAAGGGGGAAAACTGTATCTTTGCAGAAGAAATGAGATGTCATTTATTTAACCAAATCTAAATATGTACTATATCCAAGGGACTGTGTTAGGTCTTGGGAACTCATTAAAAATAACGAGATTTCGATATATGGCAAATAGAAGTAAGCTCAGGTACTGGGAGAGTTTATGAAAGAAACTACCAACTCCTGGTGGGACAGTTTAGGAAATAGTTACTGGAGGAGGTAATAGCGAACAGACTTTTGAATTACAGGTATGAGCTAGCCAGATAAAAACTACTACATGTCATTGGAACAGTGCGCAAAAAATCTTGGGGGTGACAATATCATGCACTTAAAGAGAGCTGCTTCATTTTATTTCACTTCTGCTTCGAAGCTTCTGGTGAAACCTTGTGTTTGCCCTTTGTTGTCTAATACACTGTTTTTTAAATGTAAACTTTGTGTTAAGGTATAACATAAAGAAAAGTTCAGAAATCCTAAGTGTGTGGTTCAGTGAATTTTTACAAAAACAATATGGCCATGTGTGCCGCCTACCCCAGTGTACCACCCCAGAGGCATTCTTTATCCTATCTCCTGGTTGTTAATCTCCCTGCCTCAAGGAAAGTCATTAACCTGACTTCTAACACCGTAGATTAAATACAGTTGTTGTTGAACTTACATGAATGGAATTTGTTCTTTTGCACAATACTATGTTTTTGAAATTCACCAGTGTTGTTGCATGTAGATATATGTAAATATATTTTGTACATTTTCATTGATTTCCAATGTTCTGTTGTGTGAATAGAACACTATGTATTTACTTTTTTCTATTGTAAATGGACATTTGGATTGTTTTCTAGTTTGGTGCTATTATGAAGAATGCTGTTTTGAATATTCTTGTATGATACACATGAACACTGGGGGTATATCTAAGAGTTCAATTGCTGAGTTACGGGGCTTACATGTGATCGGCTTCAGTAGAAATTGACAAAAGTTTTTTAAAGTGATTGTGCTTGTTTGTTGCTCCAAATCACCAAAATAGGGTATTGTCCTTCTCTCATTTTAGCCATTCTGGTGGGTGAACAATATTAACTTATTTTGATCTTAAGTTTCCATGATGTTTAATGAAGCTGTTTGCCTTTTCATATTTTTTTTGGCTGTTTAGATATTCTCTTTTGTGATTTGCCTGTTCACTTCTTTTCCTATTTTTTCCTACTGGGTTGCCTGCCTTTTTCTTATTAATTAATATATATTCTGTATATCATTAGATGAGTGTTTTGTCTATTATGTACATTAGAAATGACTTTCACATTTTGGCTTGCCTTTTCACTTTCTTAATCTTTTTTTTAAACAATAATATTATTTTAATGGGGTCCAGGTTATCATTTTTCCCCCTTCCTTTATGGCTAATGCTTTTTGTGTTGTATTTAAGAAATCTTTACTTACCACAAGGCCATGAAGATACTCTTCTGTGCTTTCTTCTAGAAGTGTTTTTGTTTTACTGTTAATGTTTTAGATCTTTTATCCATTTGGAATTTATTTTTATATATGGTTTAAGGTGTAGTGGTCAGGGTTTATTATTTTCCATATGAATATTCAGTTGACCCAGTACAATTTATTACAAAAACCATCCTTTCCCCACTATATAACAGTGTTGCCTTTGTCACGAGTCAAGTAAACATACATACATACATATATATATGGACTGTTTCTGGACTATTTTGTTCCGTTTGATTATTTGTATATTCTTGCTCAATTGTGTACTATTTTAATTACTATAATTTGACATCTGGCAGTATGGTTCTCTACCATTGTATTTCTGCAGAACTGGCTGGCTGTTCTTACCCTTCTTAATTTCCAAATGAGACCAAGTGTCAATGTTTACCCAAGAAAGCAGGCAAACCAAAAAAACTTCACTGGAATTTAGATTTTTTTTTCCCACTGAATGTGTAGATCTAGGGAGGATTCTCTAGAGAGAATTGAAATCTTTTCAATATTAAGTCTTGTGTTCCATAAATATGTTTACCTTCCATTTGATTTTCATTAATTCTCTCCATAATGTTTGATAGTTTTCAATGTACAAGTATAATGATTTTTTGTTATATTTATTCCTAGGTGCTTGATTTTTTTTCTTTTAACTATATTACATTTCCCCCCCAAATTTTATTTCCTACATGTTTGTTGGTAAGTATATAAAAGTGTAGTTTGGAATTGCTAGATCATATGGTAACTCCAAGTTTAACATTTTGAGAAATACCAGACTGCCAGAGCATCTGTGTCATTTTACACTCTACCAGCAATGTATGAGGATTTCAATTTTTCCGTATTCTAGCCAGTACTTGTTATTGTTTGCCTTTTTGATTATAGTCATACTAGTGAGTGTGTGAACTGGTAGCTTGTGGTTTTGGTTTGAGTTTCTCTGGTGGCTAATGACATTGAACATCTTTCAGTGTGTTCATTGGACATTTGTATATATTCTTTGGAGAAATGTCCATTCACATCTTTCATAGAATCTTTAATTGTTTAATTATATCATCTTAATTTTGAAAGCTATTTTTGGATATAGAATTCCAGGTTGGCATTTACATATTTACATTCTCTTAGTGCCTTGAAGCAGTTATCATCCAGTTTCCATTCATTTCTTTTGGTCCTTTTTTTTTTTTTAAAATTTGTTTGTTTTGTTGCTTTTAAGACTTTTGCTTTTTCTTTGTTAGTAAGCACTTTTATTATGATGGACTTATTAGGGGGTGGGGTGTGTCTTCAAATATTAATATTACTTGTACCCATTTTTTTCTTTTCTGGGATTCCAATTACATGTTACTTAGGCCTTTTAACCGTGCCCTATATATTTCTTACAATTCTTGTCCTCCTGTATTTTTTATTCTTTTTATCTCTGTGGTTCAATTTGAATATTTTCTAATGACCTCTTTTCTAATAATTTGTTTTTAATTTCTAGTAATCTTTTCTCCTGCTTTTTAAAATTAGCTGTTAAAACAACCTAATAAGTTCTTAATTTCTGGCATTAGATTTTCAATTCTAGAATTTCTTTTTGATTTTTCTTTTTTATAGGATTTCAGTTCTTTGGTGAAATGGCCCATTTTTTCATGTATTTTTTCCATGTTTTTCACTATTTTTTGAAACTACTAACCATAGTTATCTTTAAGTTCATGGTCTGCTAACTCCTATATCCATGTTACTTGTGGGTCCATATCTGATCCTTTTTTCTCTTTGTTTTTGATTATGTTTAATGTGATCCTACCTTTTGACATATCTAGTGGTTTATTAGCTGTCATTGTATATAAAAGATATTATAGATATTTCATATTATGTTACCTTCCATCAGAGATGGTTTACCCTTTCGTCTTAACCATTGAAATTAGGTACTGAATTCTTAGACCAATTAAGGGTTGGCTTGAGTGTAGGCTAGATTGCAGTTTTGGTGAGGCTCCATCTTCTTTGGTTCACTCTGTTCTTCACGAGCAGCCCTCTAAGGCTGTTCACTAGGCTGAGTCCTTTGGGCATTTCTTGAATTTAAAACCTCGCCTTCTCTGGGTAGGAAGGTTATAGAAAACTCTACTATGCTTTTTTGAGGCTTTCTGCTTGTCTTTCTTTTTTCTTTCCCTCCTTCCCTGTTTCCCTTCCTGTCCTACCTCTCACAGCCTCAGAATTTGGCACGTTTTGAGGAGACAACTGGCAGTGTGACCACTTCAATTTCTGCACCTCCCTTCTCAGTGGTGTGTTGGTCCCCAGAGTCTTCAATTTTGTGTCTTCAACTCCCAGGATAAAAGCTATCTGTGTTTCAGCAGCAACCCACTGCCCAAAGGCTGGATTCTTAGTTTCTTTGTACCGAGAATCACCAAATACCTGCAAGGAGAGAGTTGCTGCAGAACACCATTTTACTTCTTTAAGGTTCTCACCCCTCTAGAATCGTATTTCGAGTCTTTCTTGCTTCAGCCGCTTTCTTACATCTATAAACAGATATTTGTTGTATTTCATCCTCCTTTTCTAGTTGGTTTCAGTGGGTCCTTTAGTCTTTCAATAACTAATTCCCTCTAACATAGAAGCAGACATCCTTCTACACTTAAAAAAAATGAAAGTAGTAAAAAAAAAAAAATCTTTTTCCAAAGATAGAATTTAGAGAACAATACTTCAAAGACTGTTATATTCATTATCCAGAAGTAGCATATGTCAGTTCTTACATATTTGCTACAGATATTTTTATTTTTAAAAGGAAAAAAAACAAAGATTTACTGACTTTTTCATTTTTTCCTTGCCTCATTCTTCCTTCCTTCCCAAAGCTAATTGCTATCATGAATTTACTTTGTATTTTCTTTATATTTATATTTCAGCAGGTATTTAATATTGTTTCAACATGGTTTTAAAATTTTACATAATGGCATTATCATTTACACTTGCTTTTTCACTCAGAGTCATGTTTTTGAGATCTGTCTAACTCTTACTCAGTATTAGCTATAGGATAAATATTCTTCATTCATTAATACTTATATCAACATTTATGTTGTTTCCAGCTTTTTACTGTTATAGGTGGTACTGCAGTATACATCTGTGGCCATGTCTCCTTATAACATGGGTAAAAGTTTCTCTGTGATAAATATTTTCAGAAGAAGTTGCTGAGTTAAGTATGTCCATCATCAGCTTTACTGTGTTTTTCAAGTTGCTTTCCTAAGTGGTTATACCAGATACACTATAGTAATGTATGGGAATTCCTATTTCCCCATATACTTTGCCTTCCTTTCTTTCTGTCTTGTCTGCCTTTTGTTTCTCTCTCTGTTCTTTCTTTTTTCTCCCTTTCTTCATTTTATTTTATATTTTTTCTGGTCTTATAACAGTGAACGTAAATTATTTTTGTGGTTTGCCTATTTTCTGCTTGGATGTTTGTACTTTATTTTATTTTTTTAGAGACAGGATTTCATATATAATATTGCCCAGGCTTGTCTTGAATTCCTGAGCTGAAGTGATCCTATTGTCTAAGCCTCCCGAGTAGCTGAGACTACAGGTATCACCATACCCAGCTTGATCTTTTTTTTTTCTCTTTAGAAGTTCTTTATATATTTTGGATATTAATTCTGTATGTGTTGTCTCTGTTTCAGGTAGTATCTTTCAGTTTTTACCAAAACATTTTATAAACATTTTTATGACAGTGTTTTATAGTGGTTTACATTACTTTTACTGGTAGATTGTGAATACTTTAAAATGTGTTAAGGGAGCCAGGCACAGTGGCTCACATCTGTGATCCCAGCACATTGGGAGGCCAAGGCAGGAGGATCACTTGAGGCTAGGAGTTTGAGACCAGCCTGGGTAACACAGTGAGATTCCTGTCTGTACAAAAAAAAAATAAGAATTAGCCGAGCGTGGTGGTGTGCACCTGTAGTCCTAGCTACTTGGGAGGCTGAGGCAGGAGGATCACTTGAGCCTAGGAGTTTGAGGTCGCAGTGAGCTATGATTGTGCCATTGCTCTCCAGGCTGGTCAACAGACTCAGACACTATCTCTTAAAAAAAAAAAAAAGTATTAAGGCTTGCTTTATTTTCTAAATCATGTTTGTTTTTTTTTTTGAGACAGAGTCTCGCTTTGTTGCCTGGTCTAGATTGAGTGCTGTGGCATCAGCCTAGCTCACAGCAACCTCAAACTCCTGGGCTTAAGTGATCCTACTGCCTCAGCCTCCCGAGTAGCTTGGACTACAGGCATGCGCCACCATGCCCGGCTAATTTTTTTTTTCTATATTTTTAGTTGGCCAGATAATTTCTTTCTATTTTTAGTAGAGACAGGGTCTCGCTCAGGCTGGTCTCGAACTCCTGACCTCAAGCGATCCACTCGCCTCGGCCTCCCAGAGTGCTAGGATTACAGGCGTGAGCCCCCGCGCCCGGCCTATGTTTGGTTTTTAAAATGTTCTAAGTGGACTTAAATATTAATAAATGTATATTCTTTAATTGTTGGCTGCACAATTCTTCGTATCTTTTTTAAACCAATTTCATTATGTGTTCACATCTGTATTCTTTGTGATTTTTTGTTTGTTTTTTGGTTCATTGAGACACATCAATAATTGCACTTACCACAGTAGTGGATTAATCAATTTCTCTCTATACTTTATTAATTTAATACATACTGTTTTATATATTTTGGGACTACTTCATTAGACTTGTACATACTTAGAGTTGTTATACCTTCTTGGGGAATTTTGCAATACACATTGACTTTCTCTATCCTAAGTGTAAGGCATGTTTGTCTTGAGTCTACTTTACCTTACCTTTATATAGCTACTCGTTTCTTTTGGTTAGTATTTTCTTGGTAGGTGTAGTTCCCTACATTTACTTTCAGTCTTACTATATCCTTATGCTTTAAGTATGTCTTTTATAGGTAGCATTTGGCTGGATTTTGTTTTTCTAATCCAGTTTGATATGTCTCTTACCAGTATAGTCAATTTTTTACTCCTTGTGGTCTTTTCTGTATTTGGACTAGTTTATACCATCCTAGGTGAACATTTCAATGTGTTGAGGGCCCAGGTATTGAAAAAGTCATAGTTAAGCATATCACTCCTCATATCCTCAAAGAACTCAGATTGCAACTTCACACTGAGCCCTTCATGAAGAAAAACACTGGAAGAAGAGACTTTCTCTAGATGGTAATCCTCTAACCTTAGAGGTTTAGAGTAAGAGTGATTGGGAATTCACTGCCAAGAGGTTAGTCAAACCCTAGCTGTTTGCTTCGACTCCTGTCCTCAGCAGAGCTTCTGTGCTGCCTTGATTTTATTCTGGAGGACATCTGTCTGCACCAGCATGGCTGCCAGTTCCTGTTGTGAGGTGGCAGGCATTGAGTGTCCTAGGAAACAGAGGTGAGAAGCATAAGGTGAACCCAAACAGTCCCACTGGCTGTTTTCTTCTCTAGGCTACAAGCCTCCATATCCCTGCCCCCATACATATTCTCGCATAACATCTGGGGTTTCTCATAGTTTTCTCCATTATTCCTTAGAATTCATAATACCTTTAGTTGTCCCTAGATTAATTCTGGGGTAACTTACTTTTCCTGCCTTGGTGCACACAGTATTCTTTCTTTGACCTTGATATTCAATAACTTAACTAGGATATGTTATGAACTTGATTATTCCTTATCATTATTTGTAAGAGAAGGGTTTAGCCTTTCAATGTTTTGTTTTATTTTTAATAAATAATTTTCCTTAGAAGATATTTAATTTTAATATCTTCATTATTTGTCAACCATACCCAACAACTTTCCTCTATTCATTTTATTTCGTTTTGATTCTTTGAATTTCCTTATTGTGGCTTTAATCTCTGTTATGATTTGATTTTTTTTTTTTCTCCTGATTTTTTTCTGAGTTCTGTCAACTTTTCAGGTCTTTCTGTTCTCTCTCACATTTTTGGCAATGATATTAGGTACAAACTAACAAAAATAGCTTTGACATTCTTGTTTGTTTGTTTGTATATCCCTCAGCATTCTGTTTAAATCAGGGTCTCTACCAGTTAATTCCCCATTTATTTCATGGGTTTCCCACACTTCTGAATCTTCTAGCACTAATCAGAGAATCTTTGGCTGGACCTTCCCAGGACTCTTACATTGCCATTTTTGTGAAGAACTCCGTATAAATTTTCTGAATCCACCTTCATTTTTATCTAAATTTCGTCAGATTTGACAGATGAAAATTCATGGCGTGGGGTTCTTTTTCCTTGAAGAAAAACCCAGTCACTTTTTTATTCTTATGTATGTTACATATGTGTCAGTGTTTTTAGAGAGGTAGAGAAGAGCAAACATTACTTTATTCTTCCGTTTAGAATTAAAAACTAAATTTTGTGATTTCTTTTGAACTTAATATGGAGAATTTACATCATTTGAATGTAATTAAAATCTTCAGTTTAAAAATAGTAATCGTCTTGAAATAGTAAAATTGAATATTGAATTGTAATTATGTAGTTAGTATTCTCTGGCCTAATTTTAGGTTGGGTTACCTGTGTCACGTGGAATTTATGAACTGAAATGTGGCTGTATTACAATATTACTAATTAATGTTGTACTAATTAAATGGCTTTTAGTGACTTTTACTTTTAGATATCTTGTAAAGCTAATGTCTGGAAGGAAAATGTCTGTATGACAGCTGAAAACTACCTTTCAATTGAAAACACTGAAATTTAGAGCCTGCTTCTTCCTGCTTTGTGACTGGTTACATATTTTGTTATCTAATCTTCTAGGCAGAATACTCATATTAAGTTATAGACAGTATCCTCTCATTCCTTCCCTATTGCTTTCCCCCCTTATATTCCATTTTCTTTTTGTTTGTTCCTAAAATCTGTTTGTAAAAACAAATACTTCAACAGATGTTGATATCTTTTACTTGTAATTTGTTTCACATTGAGAATTTTAAAGTATGAAATATAGGCCAGTATTCAAAGATAATTCATAAAAGGTGATTTGGATATTTGGCATAATTTACATATGTATGTAAATTTACATATATATCTATATATATGCCATAAACAGACTAGATTGCATTGGCTAGTTAAATTTTCTCATTAAATAAAGGTTTAAATTAAAAAAACCTTCTCTCAACCCTATTTTCACTGTTTACTTGCTAACAGAATGTTTGAGTGGTCATATAATATGTGGAGTATTGTACTTCGTACACTAGAGAAATATACAGGAAATATAAAACTTTAAGAATATTAAATGCTAAGATGTGCAGATGGTGTTAATAAATGCATTTGGTATTACCGGAAGGAACAAAACAGATACCTTGCCTAAATTAGTGTAAACTATTGAACTACTCTACTATCTTTTGATTTTATCATTCTACACAGAAAATGGAACAGATTGAAAAATGCATAAACCTCGTTTAATTGTACATGTGAAATGCATTTTCTTTGTTGCTTCTGTTTTATATGTATCTTGTGTATCTATTATAGCTTTAATATAAGAGGATATTAAATTAATTTTATGCCTGTGAAAAAAATTTGTGGTGGAAACAGTTGCTTTCCATCATACTGGAGATGTCCTGCTTCTTCAGTAGCTACTGCAATTATTTATTCTAAGTCTAGGCCTATAGTTAGACAAAACTCGAAGAAAAGCATATGGTAGATATAGAAGGGGAAAGAGATTGCTGAACTTTATTTATGTTGTTTTATAATTCCCAGAGTTACTCAAAAGTACATTCTTATCAACTTTTTAAAACCCATTTTTAATAGACTTTGTTTTTTAGAGCAGTTTTAGATTCATAGTGACATTGAACAGAAAGTACAGAGTTCCTATGTACCCTCTTTCCCTATCCCTTGTTAGAATTGGAGAGATCAAGGATAACTCTTACCTCAAGGTGGGTTATTGGGTGGTATAATTTCATAGTATGAGCTTTGAAATATCGGAAGTTTTTGAAGGGGAAGGAAGGAAAAATAGTTTGGAAGAGAGAATAGGGAACAAAAAGGACTTACCTTCCAGAGTCTTGAGTATAAAGGATGTAAATATTTAAAACAAGGCAAAAAATTTTAGTCTCTATTTGAGAGGACTTCAGGTAATAGGTTTCGCTTAGAGAAAGCAATAGTTAAAGAAGAATTTGAGGACTTTGGGGAATTTGCTGATCCTAGACTGTGAATTTCAGTGAGTGCAATAGAAGGGAATGAGAGGGAGAAGAAATAAAAGTTAAATTAGTGGGTGTACTTAGTTTTTTAGGGATTAAAGTCTGGGTGATACTGGATTACCTGGGGTGGGATTTAAGGTCTATGGTAACACTTTTAAGCTGAATAAGAAGGGACCATTGGTCAGCTGCTTCCTTTTCTGGTTCTTTGCCTTCAATAGTGGAGTGGCAACCAAGGATAAGGGAATACCTCCCCAGGAGACCACTCTTTCAGAGCCCTTGGATATAAGATAAATGTAGGACTGTAGCAAAATGGGGGAAGGTGAGGCTCATGTGGAACATGAGGCTACAAACCTTTTCCACCTTTGAAATCTGGCTCAGTATGAAAAGAAGCCTCGTCTTCAGATAGCCTGTATTCAAGCCTACTAATACTTTTAATAAAAATATACTTTTTTTTTAATTGTTTAGGTCACTTTTACAAAGAGAAAGTTTGGATTAATGAAGAAAGCCTATGAACTTAGTGTGCTCTGTGACTGTGAAATAGCACTCATCATTTTCAACAGCTCTAACAAACTGTTTCAGTATGCCAGTACTGATATGGACAAAGTTCTTCTCAAGTATACAGAATATAATGAACCTCATGAAAGCAGAACCAACTCGGATATTGTTGAGGTAACACATATATCTAGTAATGTGTGAATTGCAAGTAAAACTTAAATCTTTCATTTAGTAACTGTAACTATCAGATTGATTTTGACATTTAAAACAAATCAGGTATATATACTTTTTCTTTTGGTCGTTTCTTAGAAGGGTCTAATATTGCCATATGATGATCCACTTGTGTTATAAACATATCCTATTGTTCAAACAAAATAAACTAGGCTGTTTTACCATAGACACCAGTATAACCTAACATTTCAACTATGATTACTTACTTTGAATGAGTTTTTAAGTTAATATTGTAAGAAACTATATCACTTTTAGACAGTATGGAGTTACAATTTTAATATGTCTTAATCATTTCATTATGTCAGTGACAACTTATAACTTTAAACACTAACGAAAGGGAAAAAATTATGTAAATAATATCTTTTTTTTTAATAGTGCTTTAGTTGGGGGAAAGGAGAAAGTCCTCATTTTCTTTGTTTATCTGTTGCCTATTTGATATCTCTCATAGTTCTTCCAACCTAACTAAGTGAAAAAAGAAAAGGAATCTTTTTTAGAATGATCTTCTTCTACTTAGAAATAGTGTTTTAAAAAGGAAAACCAGTATGCTTCACCCTTTAATTCTTTCCTGCTTCAAAATCTTATAAAAGTAACTTTTCCATGTATATTTCTGATGTTAGCATTTTAAATTAGCTTCATGGTTACTTTTGTCTTTTTTGTTTAGGTATAGAGATTTTGTCTCATTTTTGTTCAAAAGAAGGATTTAAAAAAATTATTTGTAAAATACATACTTTGGCTTAGTTTTATAATATTAGAAAAATACCTTGTTAAATTAGGCATTTCGTTGGTGAAAGTGCTGAAACCATGTGAAGATGATGCTGAACTAACTAAAAGAATAAATGAAGTCCCTCGTCTAGATTTTATTTCTAATAATTGAAATAAAGATACGTTAACTATTTTATTGTATAGGAATCTAATTTATTTGCCTCTACAGATTATGTAATAGTTCAGAAAATATATTTTAAATTTCCCTTATATTTCTCTGCCTTAGCTGTTCCTTTTGGACAGTGATTGATTTAGTTATTTAATACTACAAAAAATAAAACTGCTACTTAAATTTAAAAAAACCTTTTATTTTTTAGCCATTAATTATTTCAAATGAAAAGTAAAAATATAGCATAATTATAGCTAGGACTCATCTCTGCTGCTTGACTCCACAGTTTTAAGGGGCTCACTGCTGTAAACCTCTCCTGAGTTGTGTATGAAGCTTTTGATTTTGCTTTTTTTGATCACTTTTATTAGACTGTATGGTTACATCTTTTGCCACACCCCTTAATGCAGTTGTGATTATGTCATTTGCAAATTGTTTGATCACATTATTTAGCATTTATGGTGTATCTTACCACCTGTATGTAACACAAACTATGCAGCAGACCTTTTTCCTTGTTATATATCATGAATGCATTTTGTATTATAATTTTGTAAACTAGGGGATCATTCTAGTAAGCTTTCTAAGAGACTTAACTGAATTTCCTAGAGATAGAGAGTCTCCCTCCTGTGATTAAAGTAGCTTCTTATTTTAAATATCTGGATGCCTTCTCAAAAGCTCCACTGCCTGAAGTCAAAGAAATAAAGTTGACTTTGATAATGTCAACAAATAAGTATTCTAGCAAATTTCATTATAGAAGGCAATCACCTTCTTAACCCTATCTACTGTGATCTTTCATTGCGGCAGTTGTTGTTCTTTGGCTCCTACAAGTTGAGGGTACTTTGCCACAGCCTAAAGCTTACTTCCTTAGACAATATGAAGAATATAGTCTGATTTAATCCTCACAGAATTTTCAAGCTACGTCAGTCTTCATCTCTGTTGTGGTCAGTAGTCAAAGTGTGAGAGAGTAAAGCCCAAACATTTTTCAGCAGTCTCCTATATTACAATCTGCTTCAATACAAAGGAAAACTTTTGTAGCTATCAGCTGGGATTTTGATGTTTTCTTCTTGATTGCATTTCTTAGATATAAGAATGAATCTTACTAATAGTTCTTTATGAAGTTCTGAATTATATAAATACAGTGGATAGAAGACACATTGGATTACAGCGATTAATTTGTTATGATAGGATAAGTCCTAAGGTTATTAATTCACATTTCTTATATATTAATGTCTTACTGAGTTAACCTTCATTATAAAACAGTAGTTGTTAAACTTGTAGGATCGGCTTTCTTTCAGATATGAAGATACTGCAACTATATTCTTACTAGTAGTGCATACATATATCTAAGTTCTTTTTACCAGTGATGGTGATGGCTTATATACTTATGCATCTACAAGAATTGTTCCATAACAGTTTTTCCATAGCTAAGTTTACAGGATAACTGTAATGACAAATACTTACATAGGGCTTCCTGTGGTCCAGACACTTTTCTAAGTGCTTTACAAGTCTCTCATTTAAGGATATTTTTACAGTACCATTACAAGTATTTTTTTCGTTTTCTTACAGTTTCATTTGAAGCAGTTGTAGTAACAAGAAGCAAACTTTTTGGTGTCCATATACTCATTTGACAAAAATATTTGAGGGGCTTTTGTGTGCCATAGGCTCTGCAAGGTGATATTATTTAGAGATTTCTAATTCAGACCATGAGAATATTCTTCCTCTTCATATTTTTGGAAACCACTGAGATACACTTTTACCAACTGAAGATTTTATGTATATGTAAACTTCTAAGAAGTTGGTGATGAAGTTCTGGACTCCTTAGCCATCTCATGTGGTTGAGAACATCAGGAGTAAATGGAGGCATAAACAGCTACAAGTGATCTACTTTAGAGTGTTTCCTTATGTAATATGACCAGTAGTGACAGATACTGTGAAAACTTTGTGAACAACTTTCATAAGGCCTCTAATTTGCTTTGGCCTATTTCCTGAAAATCAGTGGGATTTTACTTTCCCTATACTGCTGAAATGTCCTTTGATGGAGTCTCAGGTATATTGATATGGAGTCTTCTGTAGATGTATTTCTGTTCTTTTGTATCCCGTACACAAGCCCTTTTGGGATGTACTGGGAAGAGAAGAATGGGTGTACTGTGCTGTTAACCACACCTGCATTGTCTGTAGCACAAGGATGCACATGTATGATGTCTGTGGAGTTAGAGCTAGCATGCTTTCTAGGAGCACTATAAAATTCATATATAGTATATTAAAGGTGATTAGTATTTGAATATTATGATTATAAACAGAGGTAGACATGGTGCTTGTATTTATCTACATTTCGGATTTCTTTAACCACATATTAGAAACCCATTTATCTTTGTTCATCCTTATTTTGTATTACCTATGTTTTAAAACTAGTTTCTTAAAATTTTAATCAATTTTTAAATTTTGATTAGAATTGATAAAATTTTAAAAATTATTTCTATATAGCTTTGTTTTTTAAAAAATTAACAGCATATACATATTTTAAATTGCATTTAGGTATTTTAAATTAAGGTCTGCAATGTCTTTAAGAGATATATACCTCCTTTCCTTCAGAGTAGAGGAAAAAAAAAGATACATATACCTCCTACATGAAGAAAGCTGAATTTAAGAAAATGAAAACTTACGTATTAGGTAATTAGGGGATTGCTGTTAGGGTAAGCTTTATAAGCAACTTCATAACTCAATTACTTTAAATGAAGAGTTTCACTGCTGTGTTTTAAGTGACATCTTATTTGAAAATGTTTAAACACTGCCTTTTAGGAATATATTTCTTTAAAAAATGAGTCTTACTATTTTATTTCCCATATTTCATTAGGTGACATTCCACAAACAATATCATTAAAGACATACATTGTATCTTTTCATGTTATTAAGCACTGATACAAAAATAGGTGGTAAATTTTTGTTTGGTCCTACAAAAAGTAGCGATTTAGTTTACATGTATAAAGAAAATGTTACGACTCCTAAGCACTGCATCTTTTCAGTAAATTAAGATTTAAAAATTATGAAGTATGTTATATAATTTTATAAGAACATTAGCCATGTCCTAGAGTGTAAGAAACAGGAGATGAAAACCACCAGTACAAGCAGTCACCATTATTTAAACACTTGTGTGTATTTATAAATTGAACTTATACTAAATAAAAGCCTAGAACCAGTAGAGGCTTTGGGGTTGTGCATCAAAATAAAAACAATGCTAAAATGCAGGAAGTGAAGATTTTAATAACTGCTATATAAGAAACCCCTGAGATTACTTTTGTATTAATGCTTTTTTCCTCTGATTTTATAGGAATACTTGAAAATTAAATATTCCTGCTTATAATATTTTAAAAATAGTTGACTTGGTAGCATTGCAGAACATTCAGTAAATTCCTTATGTGGCAATTCAGATCTTTGTGCTGTCTTTTAAGGATGTAAATACAGGGGCTGTGGCCATTTATCTCTCGTTCATATCTTTGGAACTGTTTCCAGAGACTGGTATTTTTTTCACCACAGGAATACTATAGTAGTTAAATAAAAAAATCCACTTGCATTGTTTCATTTGATCTTCATATCCAAGGTGAGCTTTTTCAGAAATAGAAATTGGAACTCACGTTAAATAACTTATTCAGAGTCATGTAGCAATTTAGTGGCAAAAGTAGGATTAGAATCAAGGTCTTTGACTTTATCCTCTCCCTTTGCTCCCCAGTGTACTGAATCCATTGGCCCTCTGGAACATTTAGTATAAATAGATAAGATTTTTATCTGTATAACAATGATGTATAACACGTAACAACCATGAATAAGTTTTCCTCAGTAATGAGCAGAAAATTAATGACAGTAATTGCAATAGGAATAATAGATAACATTTGTTAAGCATTTAGTATGGCCTGGTACTCTTCTAATGACTATTTGTATTACCTTATTGAATCTCTATTTTGGTCCCCATTTCACATCCCAGTTGAGGCACAGTTATAAATGAAATACGATGGTGATAATTTGGGTTCTGAAGGAAGAGAAAATCTGCTTTTTAAAGTCTTAATCATGCCGGCCTATTTTCAAATTACAGAGGAATTTGGAAATAATCAATGTCTTAAAGGAAGATAGGAAATCAATATAAGATGCATCTGTCAGTTATAAAATAAAAACAGATGGTAGTAAAAAGTGATCATGCCAGGAGTACGTTATTTAATGCAAGTTCTTGGGCTCCAGACCTGCTGAATCTGTACCTTTTGAGATGAGGCCTAAGCAATTGAATTAACTTGTCCTACCTACAGTTGTAGACTAAAAGCTTTGAGGTAACAGACAATCTCTTAGGAGTGGTTATCCAGCTTTTAAAATATTTTTATCCCCAAGAATATTTCCTGAAATAATTTCAAGCAGTCAGCAAGCATAAATTATAATTTTTTAAACCTAAAAAGCAATTCAAAATAGTATGCCAGTATTGATGTGAATTGCAACTAGGGAATACATTTCTCATGGGTTACATTTCAATTTGTATTCTACATGGTTATAAGAGCTTCTTTGAGGTATAGCTTCTTTGAGAGGTGTGGTGAGGATGGGTGGGAAATAGAATCTGATTTCCCAGGTGAGCAAAAAAGAAAGCTAAATGACTTTTGTCTCCTGAGATCATCTAATGCTGACCTTACAGAATTGGAGACATGATTATGTTTAGATTTCCTGACAGTATTGTAGTTTCCTCAAAGAGGCTTTTTGAGCCAATCATTTTTTTCTCCCCATGTTATAGATGAGAAATGGAATAGACAGGGAGTGTTAAGAGGCTTGCCTAATGTTTTACAGGGTTGCAGTGGAGCGGCAGGGAAAGGGAAAATATAATGAGGCATCTGAAGACAAGACAAAGCTTCCCTTCACCTCCAGTCCCCTGCCCTGCTCTTTTATTCCTAACAGAGCCTGGAGCAGCAGGATGATGATTCACAGGGTGAGGCACACAATCCTCATGGCCCTCCTCCTCTTCCCACATGTCCTGCACCATCACCTCACGCAGCAATCACTAGAGCTCTTGCAATTTCAGTTTTACTATTTTTATTTTGCTATGTATTTGAGTAGTACTTATCATACAATTATTGGTTTTCATTTATGTGCTTTTTATAAGGAACTCTGTGTATCTTTAAGTGTGGTTTTCTTGTCTTGAGGTCATGTTTATCCATCAGAGATTGATGTCATTGATATATAAATGAGAGTTCATGGGGGAAAAAGTGATAGATATATCACTTTGTATACATACCTGATATTTATGTAATACATTTCTTGTGATTATTGATGAATATGTATGTGTCCTTTTTATGTCTGTAAGTGTCAGGGATTGAGTATTTTAGTGCTTATCATTGGAGAAAGTGTTCTTTTTTCTCTGGAAGATGTTTGATGTGTTGGTCAAGTTTTTGATCAACGAGAAGGAGGATAAAAGGGACTGGGAGACTGGTCAGAGCAAACGTCCTCTAGGTGACACTATCACCAGAGTCCTTCAAAAGATATGGTAGATGAGGCAGAAGAAAGGTATTCTAGGTCAGGAGGGCAGCTTGTATGGAAGTTAAGAAATGAGAAGCCTCACGGTTCATTTATGAAGTTGGAATCAGCTAAGTATAGCTGTGGTATAGTGTGAAGAGTGGAAATAGCTAAGACCTGGAAGTAAACTGGATCCTCACGAGCTGTATAAGGCCCTTGATTTTATCCTAAAGGTTTGGATAGCCACTGAAAGAGCTTGATAGAATAACTGCTTAGGTTTCACTGTCTTGCATTTCCCAACCAATAAATTGTGTTAGAACTACATGATAATTTTTGAAAGAGATGGAAGAGAAAGGGAGAGAAAAGGGGTAAAAATATTGAATGTAATATGTTATTCCTGTATTTTTTATTTAGTGCAGTGATATTTATTATACCGTGTGCCAGGTATTGTGGGAATATAGTGGTAACTGGCCATATTGCTGCCTTTTTTCTAAAGGATGATGTTTTGGCTATTTTGTTATCTTACTACAGAAGTCTCTTAGTTGGATACGCTTCAATATGGATTCAAGACCTTTTAGAATGCTAGTCCTAACACATAGAAATGATAAATACTTGAGATGATGGATACCCCACATACTCTGACTTGATTATTACACATTCAGTACATGTAACAAAACATCAGAGGTACTCCATAAATATGTACAAATGTTTTGCATCAATAAAAAAGACCCTTAGAATGCCAAGATTTTGATGTTTCCCATCAAATATTAATCATTCAGCATATAAACATACTGTTATTTGAGCTAGAAGATCATTTAGAGCGAAAAATGCTGGGTGCTTACGATGTTTATGAATGTTCTGTGTATGCTTGTACAGTGAGATACATGTATAGTGTAAATGATATTTCAGTTTTCTTATATAAAGGTGGCTAATGGAGACATGCAGTTTTTTGAAACCTGGCACTTCAGGCACCTTTAAAATGAAAGAGACAGCTATATAGTTTTCATATTTATTTTGTAGTTATTTTTATGTCTCAGTTCTAAGAGAGACTATTTAGGGATCTAGATTCTACAGAAAGAAAAGTATCTTCTTTGCATAAATTAGTCATAACTCTCCTTTTTAATTTACAATTATGCAATCAGTGCTGTACCTGTAAAAAATTCCAAATGATAGTATGATTTATATTTTAGAAAATTAGAAATACCTTGTAATTTTCCATGTTTTTGTTTAGTTAGTTGATTCACAGCTTCTAACATGTTCTTTAATAATTGTGTATCCTAAGGGTATTCTATGAAGAATGTTATTGCATGTTTAGGCAATTGATATGTGATTGTTTCTTTACTCTAAAAATGTTTCTTATAGTTCTCATTTTAATTAATTAGCAGTAAAACATCAGAAGGTAAACTTTTCATATTGTTTAAAAAATGTTAGCAATTTAAAAACAATTAACGTGCTTTTTTAATGCCACCAGTATTCATATAGGATTATCCTATATTATATGATCAAAATATTTTTATTGTTATTTTCCACATTTATATAGTTGAATTAATTTTTAAAAATTGCTTTGTTACTTTGGGGTATAAAAACCTACCAGTTATGTTCTGTAAAACAGTAGAAACTAACATTTTAGGTGGGCATTTAGGCATTTTGTTTAAGGTGTTTGATGTTAGACTCTCAAATCTTATTTGATATTTCATTTATTAGTAATTGAAAGTAAACTTCTGTATTTAGTATTCTAACTAGCATATATTAGCTTTATTAATGATTTATTCATTGAATGCTTACTGTACCAGGTTACTAAGTGCAATGTTTAACAGGGCAGAGAGAGCATATTAAAGTTCTAAATCTTGTGTGTTTTCACGATCAATTAAACTAATGGATGTGAAAGCATTTTGAAAACTATACCATATTAGTCATTTGCTTCTGGTTCCAAGCAACAGAAGACCTGACTGAAACTGGTCTTAAAAATAGGAGTATTTGTTATGTCACATAACAAAAATTCCAGCAGTGTGGGAGACATTAGGCTCTGTTGAAGGGGGTTCCAGGTTTCTGTCTTTCCCCATGCCTTCATTAGCTTTGTCCTCATGCAGGCTTTTTCATGTTGATAAAATGGCAGTGGCAGCTCCAGGCCTTACATTTGCTCATAGCATCATTTAAAGCAGCACTATCTAATAGAACTTTTTGTAATGATGGAGAAGTTCTGTATGTGTGGTTGCCATTAGCCACGTGTAGCTGTTGAGCACTTGAAATGTAGCTAATGCAACTGAGAAACTGAGTTTTTAATCTTATTTACTTTTGAATAACCACATGTGGCTAGTGGCTACTGTATTGTTAAGCACCAGTCTAAAGTATCAGAGATCAGTTGTGTCCTAAAATTCCCAGCAAGTGTTCTAAAAAAAGTTCTCATTGTACTGGTTTGGATCACTTGCCTCCCCATCTCCTACTGCCCAAAACAATAATCATAGTGATGGAGGGAGGATGGAATGTCCTGATTGGCTTATTCTAGCCAGATGTTCCACCTTTGGGACTTACTGTAAAGCTACAGTAATCTACACAGTGTGGTATTTGCGTAAGGATAGGCGTATAGCTCAATAGAACAGAACAGAGAGCTCAGAAATGACCCACGCGTATATGATTAATTGATTTTTGACAAAAGTATCAAGGTAAATCAATGAGAAAAGGAAAGTCTTTTCAATAAATGGTGCTAGAAAAACTGGATAGTCATATAGAAAAAAAAGTAAACCTCAATATTTACCTCACAAAATTTTTATGGAATAGAGGGTTTGTATAGGGGAGTAATGTATAAGGTAAAGAAGAGACAGACTGGGTACAGTTGATAGAGTGCTTTGAATACCCAGCTGTGGCATTTAACATTTGTCTTACAGGCATTGGACAGGTGATAAAAAGTTTAGCTAGTCAAATCATTGCTATAGGATTACTAATCTGTAAGTAGATAATTAGCTAAAATTTTAGAAGTTTATAACTTAAAAATAAACTAAATTATTTCATCTCTTGATTATGGTAGATTTTTAGTAATGCTGAGATCTGTATAAGGAGTATTGCTGCTCCATTTGGTTTGAATGAGGAGGGGAGATTAAAGAGGGGAGTGAGGCTGTGTTCTAAAGAATGTAATGTATTGATACATCATGCTTTTCTTAATTGATCTATAGAAAATTTTAAGAGTATGTCATTTGTTAAAAAGGGAATATTTAGAATTGGCCATAAGTTAATATTATCAAATATTATTTTATAAATAATCTTTAATATGATCTCCAGTAAAGCAACAATTTAAATTAAAATATTTTTACTTAAAATCACTTCATTGTTATTTACTATGTGAAATTGGCTAAATGATCAAAACTGTTATGAAAAGGAGTTTGTGTGATCTAGTTCTCTACTTCATTTAATTGATAAAGAAATTGGGTTTAAAGGAAGTAAAGGACTTGTCTAGAGTTATATTAGTGTATAATGACAAAACCAAGACTTAAAGATTGTGGATCTTTTCTCAGAAAGACTGTAGATCCTTCGAAGCAAAGATTTTGCTAAGGAGCATTAGTATTTTTCACAGTGCTCAATAAAGTTCCAGCACATAGCTTTAATAATAACCTGTAAAATTGAATTAAAGGCAATGTTGCTTACTTCATTGTTAACTCATTTATGATACTCTTAATTAAAACTTCATCAAGTGTTTTGAAAGCTGGTAGGGACAAAAATATGAAGTGTGTTAAGTGGAGGGAAAGCTCAAGAATGAAGGAGAGGTGATTCTTTTTACTCTGGAACACTGGAAATGATAACCATATTTCCTCATCTCCCCATCCTCCACATCTACTCCCAATATATATTAATATTATTTCCAACCTTTAGAGAAGTACACATGCTAAAAACAATAAGTACAGAGGCTTCTGATATATTGCAATTTGTGTGTCCCTGAAAAATCTCAAAAATGCAAAACCTATGCAGCTTTGTGTTCTGAACACTAACACAAACAATAAGTGGGGAGATAGCCTGAGGAGATAATTGGGGAGATAACTTGAACTACTCAATGAAGCAACTTAGTATAACTCATGACTACCACAATGGGTACTATCAATGCACAAAATTACTTGCATAGAAAATGCTGGCAACACTTTAATTAGGATGGGGCTAGTGGGCCTTAGGACAATACAGATGGCAGCGTAGCAATGAGCCAGTAGGGGTTGTCATTCAGGTGGTCATGGGAAATAAATAGTACAACCTGTGACAAGACTAGGAGTACCTCTCTGAAGCCCTCCTTTTAAATTTTCTTGTAATATGGATAAATATTCCTGCTGTCAGTGCAGTAGCCAAGTTGAGGGCTTTTCCTTTCCTGCTAAAGGTCATAATGCTATTCCCACTTTGTTGGCTCCCATCATTACCTATAAAGGAGGGAGAAGGAGGTTGTGTGATTAAGGGAGAGATGGAGGGTTCTGCTCCAGCCTATTTTGTGACCTGATTGAAATTATTGATGTTTCCAATTGTTAGTTGAATTTTATATAAATTTTATTTATGTTTCACAGTTTTTAAAAATTAAGTATTTTTATGTGTGGGCAAAGTGGCTAGGAAGAACAAGTATCTATGTCAAAATTGGAAATAATTATTTAAAATGGAAAAAAGAACTTTTCTCATTTTTAAAATATTCTGATAGCCTAGTTCATTTCCTTGGAACTTAAGAGACATAGTAATCGTTTATTTTACAAGTACTCACTTATGTCTTGTGCTAGATCTACTGACTTATTCTCCACTAGGTCATTATTTATGGAGCATTTACTGCTCATTTGCTTTACAGAAATGAGATTTAAAGTGAGCGGTAAAATTATAAATTGATGCAATTGACCAGCTCCTCGTGCATTTAAAAACCATGCATATGCATACCTTGGAATACTTTAAATTCCATAGTTTCACTTGTAAATGCTGTGGTTCTGTTAGTTTGGAAAGGAATTTGACAATTATCACTATAAAGTTGAGTGTGTATTAAAAATTTTTCAGTTCTTGGTAGGCTGTAGTTAAAACTGCAGTCTTAACAGACCTGGGCTCTGGCAGATAATCAAGTAGTAAAGACTCCTGAATCCAAAATTTAGTAACATTTGTCAAGACTGCAGAAAATACCAGTCTTTTGGGATGTTTATTAGTTCTTATTTAAGACTGGTTTTAAATATTTATTTAAACATATTTAGAATGAAAGATATCCTGATTTATTTACTCTGTAAACATATACCAAAGATTATAGTAATATACGTATATATGTTGGTATATGTACATGTATATAATATATATAACTTCCATGGAAAATAAGTGTGTCTAAAATTTTAAGTATAGCATTTTTTGCAGAATTTTGAGCATGAGAGAATATAAGCTAAAAGCAACCCATTTCAAATTTGCAGTACCTGCCTAATTAATAGTCCATTTTGAATTTTTTGGTTTATTATGCAGAAGAAAACCTAGATATACTTATAAAAAGTCTAAACAGCATTGTTCTTGTCCCAAGTCTCATTTTCCTTTCTTCTTTCAACTCTTTGCTTAGTCTTTCCACCTCTAGTTTCGCCAAGAGATTTAGTATATAAACTAGAAAATGAGAAGCAAATGTACAGTGTCTGCCAAGCATTAACATAAACCCAGAATTCTGTAATTGTTTCCTTGAAGTTGAAAGATAAAGTTGCTGGTATGCTATTATAAGTAGAATAATAGAACACATGACTTTAAAGATCTTTGTTGTGATATGTACCATCATTCCAAGAAATTATCTTTGGCCAACAATAGTAAATAATTGTCACACCTCCAGGTTTTGAGACCCTTTCTGGATTTTAGGTTGTGGAGGCACTAGTCAGACTTATTTTGAGAAGTACGTGATTTGAATAATGAGACTATTAATTTGTAACGTAAAGGATCACTGACAGTTTTCTTCATCAAGGTTCTTTGATTATAAGGGATAAAAACTCATTTAAAGTAGCTCCAGCTAAAGGAGGAATTTATTGAAAGAATACAGACAAAGACACCCAAAGGCAGGAAAGAGTACCTGGCTTTCTGAAGGCGTGACACCGGGAACTCCATCTCAAGGGCTTCATGGTCTCCCATCTCTGCCACTGAGACTGATTTGTAAGATGACTCTCCTGAAGGCGCAACTGATGGTATTCATGTAAAAATGAATTGATGTTTTGGGTCATTATCCAGTTAACCGTTTTTTTTAATCAAAGCACAATCCCCAAGTTTGAAAAAAAAAAAAAAGTCTAATTATGATACTGTCTTTCTTGTCCCAGGAGGAGAAAGATTTGGTGAGCTATGTACCTTTTATCTCATAATGCTAAGATAGATTTTTTAAAAAATTGAGTTTATCCTCTGTAGATGGCATGATGTTGCCCTTACTCTAGAAAAGTATATCTTTTGTTTTTTGGATTTCCAGGTTAATGCTCCAGCCTACTGGGTTTAAAATAAATGCACATGGTTCTAGAATTAGAACATTTGGCTGTTAATTGACTATAGCTAACTACATTCAGCATAAGGAAAGAAGGCTCCTGGTACTACCAATTCTAGTCTTTCCTATCAAAAAGTCCCTGGAGAATCTCATAGCAGCTTTCAGAATATCAGCCATTGTAAGTTAAATGCTTAGGTTGAAGCTTTCAAAATTGCATTTGTATAGTTCAAAAACAGTCGGATATAAGCAATTTCTGTGGCTCAACCTTATACAAAGTGAAGTCTCTGCATTACCTTATTATTTAGAAATTCATAACTTTGTGTTTTAGAAGAATACTTAATCACTTGTCACAGCATCCTGATCTCTGTCTCCTTTACTATTTTATCTTGCAAGTATTGATAAATACATATTTCATGTGTGTGTAGAACCTTGTTTGTGTAGACTCTGAATATGTAAAGCAATCAAGACTTTACTCTTGAAAGTTTAAAGATAAGTTGATACTATAGGAAATGCACAGAAGATAGGTAAATACAAAGTAGCATATGTTACATGAATGTTCTGTAGTATAAGAACATTCTCTTAAAATTTTAGGATAGGAAGCAGTGGGGGAAAAGGTTTTCATGGAAAGATGTAATTAAAACAAGGCTTTAGTGACCTATGAAACAGTCATACAGAAAAGAGAGGGGTTGGGCACAGTGTCTCACGCCTGTAATCCTAACACTCCGGGAGGCCAAGGGAGGAGGATTGCTTGAGCTCAGGAGTTTGAGACCAGCCTGAGCAAGAGCGAGACCCTGTTTCTACAAAAAAAAAAGAAAGAAAGAAAGAAAAATTAGCCAGTCGTGGTGGCATACACCTGTAGTCTCAGCTACTGGGGAGGCTGAGGCAGGAGGCTCCCTTGGGCCCAGAAGTTTGAAGTTGCAGTGAGAGCTATGATCATGCTGCTACACTGTAGCCAAGACAACAGAGCACGGCTCTGTCTAAAAAAAGAAAAAATAGAGGGCCAGGTCTCACACAGGTGAGGTGGCATCCATCAGTGAAGGAATTTTTGTGACTATTAGGACAATGTTTTCTTTTTTTTTTTAATTTCAAAATACTAAGGGGGTACAAATGTTTTAGGTTACATGGATCACTTTTCTAATGCCTGAGTTCCAACTAAAGGTATGCCCATCACCCAGACAGTGCTCATAGTACCTGTTAGGTAGGTTTTTTGCCTGCCTCCCTTTCTCTCCCCTTCTCCCTGGTTGATTTCCACTGAGTTTTACTTCCCTCTGTGCACATACGTGCATATCAGTTAGTTCCAATTTAATAGTGAGTACATGTGAAATATGTTTCCAGATGGGGTAGGTAATCTAAAAAGTTTAGAGCCAGCTGCTTTGGATCATGGAGAGCCATCAAAGATTAAAACAGGTGATAAGTTCAAAGTAAAATTGAGAAGAACTGAATTCCTAACAGTTTATCTGATAGAAGGGAGGAATGTGAAAGAAGGTGTAATACATGCAAGAGTCTAGACATGAGGTAGTGTGGGCTTCAGTGAGTATGGTGGCAGCAAAAATGGAAATAATAATCTACAAAATTTGATATTCATGTGAATGTGGGGAGAGAACAAAAAGGGAACAGCAGGGTTTCTAGCTGTGTTGACTAGCAAAGATAAGTTCAAAAAGCAGATCTGTTTAATAAAAGATAATGAATTCCACGTTAGTTAAGTTGAAATAGAGATGTTAGCAAAATAACCAGATAAAAATGTGCAGCAGATAGTTGGCGATATAAATCTTCCAAGTTGCAGATTAGTTTTGGAAGAAGGCATAATCATTACTCCCAAAATTATAAAATGAACACGTTAAAGATTTCACTTAATTCTTTAATGAATGAGGGAACCAATGAAATATAAAAAGTTCAAAGGAGAACTCAAAATACAACCTATTTATAGTTAAAGAATGCTGAAGTGAATTTATAAATAGAAACAAAACTGGCCATTATCCACAGGGTAATAATCTACAGTATTCCACAGGAAACAGTTTGTACAAGCAAGAAATATTTGCAGCTACTGTTAGTTTTCTGCAAGTTAACTAAAGATCAACTCTGCAGTGTTGTTGATCAAATAGCCTAGTCAAAGAAACAGAGGTGGATATAACTAACCTAAATGGAGGTTCTGGCCAGGCCGTCCACTAAATTTCGGTTTTTCCTTAAATTGGTATAGAAATTTAAAACTCAGCAACCTTCCTACTGTTGAGGTCTTTGATCAGTATGTAGAGAGAAGGCTTTAAGTTCCTCTTCATTTAGATAAAACTGGTTTAGTTAGTGCCAACACTAAAAAACAAAACTTTCTCTTCTTTTGGGCATTTCCAGCACAGAAAGAGTGTAGATGTGATATAGGGATCCCTTCTCCCTATAAAGGCAGAACACTCTCCACTCTTCCCCTACCAACTTGAATTTCATTGTAGCGCTCAATAGCTTTGGATGGAAAAGAACTCTGCTTCAGGAGATTGTGGGCTTTGTTGTTTTAGACAGTTATATTTTTAATGCTGTGATATAAATAACATTTAATTCATGAATTGTCAGAAGAGTTAAAGATTAATTTTTTGAAGATGAGTACTGAAAGGTTGCAAGCTTCTCTGATCATGTTTTCTTAATATTTGAAACTAATTAATTAATACAGATTATTAATTAGATAATCCAGTATTTCCAAAAATTTTAAATAACACACTACTTTTATTTATTTTGTTTTATTTGTTTATTTTTTTTGAGACAGAGTCTCACTCTGTTGCCTGGGCTAGAGTGCTGTGGCGTCAGCTTAGCTCACAGCAACCTCAAACTCCTGGGCTCAAGCAATCCTACTGTCTCAGCCTCCCGAGTAGCTGGGACTACAGGCATGCACCACCATGCCCGGCTAATTTTTTCTATATATTTTTAGCTGTCCATATAATTTCTTTCTATTTTTAATAGAGACAGCGTCTCGCTCTTGCTCAGGCGGGTCTCGAGCTCCTGAGCTCAAACAATCCGCCTGCCTCAGCCCCCCAGAGGGCTAGGATTACAGGCGTGAGCCACCGTGCCCGGTCAACACACTACTTTTAAAGACCAATACTCAATCCAATAGTAAGTCCTATCAAGGGTTACTAGGAATCTCTTTTTCCCCAAGTTTAGACCTGAAATCAATGATGAGTCAAGGGCAGTTTTATACTTATAACTAATAACAGATAATTGTCAAAAAGGTAAAATCATGGCTCTCTGAAAGATATAAAATGAACATAAGTCAAAGATTTTAACTCATTGATTACTGAAGGAACCTGGAAAAAAAAGTCACAACTGGTTAACAGGTAGATCCAAAGATCAGGCAAATATATAAGCCCATCAAGAAGGCCAAATGAATTTACTTCATAGATGCCCAAACTGGCTCTTCCACAGTGGGGGAAAAGTCAGTTGAACTTCCACCAAACAGAATTGATGTGTACATCTGTAAACAGAATTGTTTGCATTACTGTCAGTTTTCTGCAAATTAACTTCTGTCTCTACAGAGTCGTAAAATAGGTCAAGGACAAAGGCACAGACCCCATAGAATCAGATAATGATTGGAACTTGGAAGGATGTATCCTAAACAATGCATGGTTTTCCATTGAAGATATTAATAGTTTATTTGGGTTCATTAAAAATATGATTTGTCCCTACAGAGTTAATGTTGAAAGGTAAAAACTTTATTGTGATAAGTAGGAAAATACTTGTTTTTTAAGAAATGCTTAACTGTTTCACAGGATCATAGCTAGGAAAAAAATGCTTAACTGACCCTCTAAAAATAAAATTTCTGCCTTCTATAGAAGTGGACTGATGAAAAATGTTAGGATTTCATTTAAGTAATCTTGCCAGTTAGAACCTTAAAACGTATTTGGAACACTGATATAAGGGGTTTAGTTAGAAAGTCTAAAGTCAGCTTAAATTGATTAATAACTTAATTACTCAAATGATCTCTTTAGCAGTTTATAATGTATGTTTTAGAATACAATTATTTAAGAAAAGCAACTAGGATAAACCAATTTAAATGGTACATACCACTGAAACTTCAAATTATTTTGGCACAATTGAGTTTTCCCCTTAAGTTTGCCAGGGTAACACTGAAAAATTTTAATCATAGTATTTACAAGAAATAAAGTATTTTGAAGTGCTGTTTACTTTAGAATGGAATATGATAGTCAATAATAGCCATAGAGAGTGCACAGTGATAATACTCTTGATGCATTTTTTTCCCCATTTATAAGCAGATTCTTTACAGTGGTGACTCCTTTCATATTATGTTTTCTTCATTGAGCAAGTGTTTTTATTGTGGCTAACTTGAATTGTGTGAGAAAACTGAAGCTGGCCTGTCTTTTAAGTGCCTGCCCTGGCCTTGTTAATAGATTACAGCATTCCACTTGTTAGTACCAGTGACACAGGAGAAACTTTTACTATTATGCTATTTGGTAATGATAAAGAAGACAGAAAAAGTCTTTTTATGGTAGTTGGGTCCTCAAAACAACCTCTTGTTTTGGTGATAAGGAGACATAAGTTGGCTATCAAACAGAGGTACATTAGCTTGTTATCTGCAAAGCTGATATAGCCTCTTAAATTCTCTCACAGTGACAGGAACCCCATCTGAAGTGAAGGCTTGCAGAGCTGGAGATATCAGAGCACTTTCCTTCCTCCCAAGTACAAGTAGGATTAACCCTACTCTTGTAGGATAAAAATTTAACACAATTATTAAACAAAGACTGTAGGTTTTTTCTCTGTATATTAAAAAAATGTTTGAAGAGATATATACTTGGTGATTACTGTTTGTGGAAATTGTAGTAATAAGCATTTGAGCATACCAAGAAGAGCAAGACTGTAAATTAACTAGTCATAAGATATATGACCATTAGCATGAAGTAACCTGAGATTTAGGGCTAGAATAAACCAACTTCATGATAAGATCTGTATATAGGCATCTCCTATATTTATTCTGTTTCTGGGGCTGTATAGGTTAGAAGAGTACAATATGTTTCAGTATTCTGAGTGTTAACATTTTCACTGCTGATAGCAACTTGGAGAGATTTGGCAAGTAGAACTTGCTACCATGGATGGGGGAGGATAAATTTCTCCATCCTTTAGTGTTCTGAATAACAGGACCTTTTATGGCGAAGTACATAAATGTCCATGTGATTAGTTAGACCTTTAGAGCTTAGTGCCATGGAGTAGATGTTGGGGAGATAGGCATAATGTTTGCTGTTTGCTCACAGTTTGCGATAACGTTGGACAGAAGTTTCAGGCATTGTGTATGGGATGCCTAGCACATGCCAGGTAATTTGAGAAGCTAACATCTATGCCGAAGGATTGGTTATGATTCTTTAAGCATGCAAAATTTTTAAAAAATCAAATTGAATAAAGCAAAACTTTAAAATAATTTGACTTCAGAGAAACTAAGAAAAAATTCTCAAATCTTCATGTACTATGTTTGCATTCTACTTCCTTCAAGAAAAAAGGAGTAAAATAAACATCCATTATTATTATAAATCATGTTTTAAAGGATATTAAGCTCTGTTATGAATTAAAAATATACCTTAAATCTAATTTAAATAATAATTTATTGATGAACTTATCTAGGACTAGTTTGATCACAAGTTTCCTAATTAAGTTCTTTTAGATAGGCTTACTTAGAAAATTTTAACTTCCTCGTACTTCTCTGGAGTCAGTTGGAAAATCAGTAAGTCTCTGAGCTCTTACAGTTGTTGAACTCAATAACTCTGCCTTAAAATAAGACATATCAGGATTAAAAATTTTTTTGACATTTTGAAAGTAAATGGATATTCCATAGATCTTCAAGCCCTTGGTTTTTGATTTATTCTTTTAAATACTAGACAAGTTATTTAATGATGACTTTAAGTTAAAGAAAAAATAAAAATCAGAAAACTCACTATTCACTACATTTTTACCACAAAGTAAGGAGAAAAATGTCAGTATGGTCCCAGGGGATACTTTATGAGATTTAAGAAAATTCTCTAGAAAGTCAGGTCAGTGGATTAAATCAAACCAGGAAGGAGCGCTATAGAAAGAGCCAGCAAAAGGGCATGGAATATGAGTACATTCTCAATAACTTTTGAGTGCAAATTTCAAAAATATGTAAAGTCACTAATAATATGTACATTCTATGTAAGAGTCATTACTGACATAAATATTAAATTTGAGCTGTTATTTTTCAAAATTATGTAGGAAAATAATAATATTCAAGAACAAATTAGCAATGAATTATTCAGATATTGTGCTAATTCTGTTGATTGGGATAAGCTTTCATAGGCAGAAAAGAATGTCAGTAGATGAAGTTCCTGAAATGTTCACTTTATAAAGGTACTGTAATTTCTCAAAGTATCATTTTTATAGATTTCTATTTCAATTTTTAGAATCATTGACCCTATCAAATAAGTTGATCAGGCTATAATCAGATTGGAGTTTTAACTGTCAGAACAATGAGTAATTTATTATTCTCCAAGAAGCTTGGAAAGGAAGAATCCAAGCAAGCAAATATTCCTTTTCTCTTAATGTAGAAGAGAGAATTAATTTTGCAAGTATCTAAGGTTTACTTTCTTTGAAGAATGAGAGTACATTTGTTATCATTTAAAAACTTTTTCAGTGGCTCTTGTATAATTTAATTTATTCAGTCTGTGCTCTCTTAATAAGTTTTACAAAAAAACTCATGGCAAGTTAGCATTATTTGTGTGTGAATTTTCCAATTGTATTTCAGACTTTAAGAAAGAAAGGCCTTAATGGTTGTGAGAGCCCTGATGCTGACGATTACTTTGAGCACAGTCCACTCTCGGAGGACAGATTCAGCAAACTAAATGAAGATAGTGATTTTATTTTCAAACGAGGCCCTGTAAGTACTTTTACTTTACCTTTACTTTTTATTTGTTGATCCTTTTTGTTAACTTCATTATTTAGGCTCTGAACAAGAAGGAGCACAGAGGGTGCGACAGCCCAGACCCTGATACTTCATATGTGCTAACTCCACATACAGAAGAAAAATATAAAAAAATTAATGAGGAATTTGATAATATGATGCGGAATCATAAAATCGCAGTGAGTACTAAAGTATGGTTTGTGCTTTTATTTTGTGCATGAAGGGATTGACCAAACCTCTTGTTGCTTATTTTTACAATGGGTGATCACAACAATGGGTATATAGAAGGGAAAGAAGGCATTTTGTATGTTTTTTTTTCAGTTTTATAGAACTTTAAAATTGCTGGAATCTTATGATAGTACATGTTCAGTATCTTAAATGTCGAAGTGAAGAGAAAACATTCTAATCCAGACTCTGGTACTTACTATCCCCTATCCCTTTGGGTAAGGCACCTAAACTTCCAGAATTCTGCTTTCTTCATCTGTAAATGAGTGAGTTGGCTCACATGATTTTTAAGGTCCTTTCTAGGTCTAAAATTCGACGATTTTTGAAATAGAGTTATATATGAGACTTTCCTCTCTCTCCCATGACTTAAAAAAATATATATTCTCAAATAGACCTTAAGAATGCAAAACGTAAAGTAGTTGGACTTCTTATAGACTTTGGTGTTTCTGAATTATGTTTAATTATCTTGTATATTTGCTGTAATAGTACTAGAGCTAAGCTTACTGTTTAGCTCTTCATAAATGTCCCAAAATCACTTAATAATGATACCACCAAACTCCTTTTCTTATGCTGTAGATACTGAGGAGGAGCAGCTTGGCTTAATTTTAGTTTAAGGAAACAAGGTTCTTAAACTGGTTGCAGAACAAATAGGGACTTTAATTTTTCTATGCTCGTACTTCTAACCATAATGAAAGAGTACTACTTACTTGTTTGAGCTCATGCTCCTAGACTTGATCTTCTCACTGGAAGTTTTATTGACAGGAGATACTTAAGACTGTTATTCTGGATCTAATTTTATAATTCTGTGTATGTAGTGTAGCCTCCCTGGGACAAGTTGGTTCCAATGCTAATATTTATTTAATTGTCAGTGTTAATTCTCTTAAAATTATGCCCTAAAGTATGCATCAAGAATTATTTCTTCAAAGTAGTATTATACTACAGGTTGAGTGTCACTTATCTGAAATGCTTGGGACCAGACATGTTTTAGATTTCATATTTATTTTAGATTTTAGATTATTTGCATATACATAATGAGATGTCTTGGGGATAGGACCCAAGTCTAAACACAAAATTCATTTATGTTTCATATACACCTTATACACATAGCCTGAAGGTAATTTTGTAGAATATTTTGGATAATTTTGTATGTGAAACAAAGTTTGTGTACATGGAACCATCAGAAAGCAAAGGTGTCACTATCTCAGCCACCCCTGTTTATAGGCCTTGGCCCCGTGTGGGGCATTGTGGCGTTCCTGCAGTTGGTGTTCCCAGGCTGTATATGTGCCATTTTATTATTGCGAGGGTGCTTGTGTGGAGGAATGTGGACATACACAGAAATGGTATATTGAAGCTGAAGGGGTATTGGGAGGGTCTTTTTTTCCCTTAGGGACACTGAATACACTGTGTATTATGTGCCAGCATTTTGGCTGCAACCCATCACATGAGGTCAAGTGTAGAATTTTCCACCATGGCGTCATGTTGGTGTTCAAAATATTTTGGATTTTGGAGGATATTGAATTTTCAGATTAGAGATGCTCAACCTGTATAAGAAACAGCTCATGAAAAATAGCTTTAAAGGAGGTGTTTTGGTGCCAATACTATTATTGTTCTTAAAAACAACAGCAAACAAAATAAAATTCTGATCTCACAGGGACGCTGCTGAAGTTAAAGTTAAGCTGCAAAGATATTACACAAATAGAACTGTTTTACTTTTGATAAAAAATTTATCATATATCCATTGTTTATATTTGTTGATGAATTATTATAATTTTTCTACCTGAAATAAACTATTGATTACGTAAACTATATTCTTTGAACTTTGAATTAACAATGTTACCTTATTCAATCACTGTTTTAAAATGAGGGCAGAGGAAAGTTGTTTTATTTTCTTTCACTTTAAATTATAAAGAAGACTGTTATTTATCATGGTTAACAAGCATCTTATAAATAATCTATGGAGGAAATGCAATAGGAAAATAGCCAATATCCTTTTAAAGGGGATATAGAATATTTTAGATGGAGAGGTTATCATTTATAATATTTGTAATTTAATCTTCATGCAATTTAAAGAAGATACAAAAAATTCATTACTAGTTGTTAGTAGTTAATTTTGTTGTTTAGATAAAGTTTCTTTGTATTTTCATTATACTCAGATTTCATTGTATTTATAATTATTTTTCTTTAGCTTTGCCCATTAAGTAATCAATCAGTTAAATCAGACTAGGGCTTATTGATAATGTCCCAGATTTGATGTATTAAGTTAATAATATGTGTACACACTCTTCCCCTTTGTTATGTTTGGAATCTCCCAATAGAAATGTAATGTTACTAAACTGGTATGTATTGAAGTGCCAATTTATGCTTACTTGATAACAATGATAGATTTTGTAATGTCTAAATTTGACAACACTACTTTAATATCCAGTTTTAACTTCTCATTTTCATCTCTATGAATATTTGAAATCCAGAATATTTATAACTATATATGTATTAACATTAAAAATTGAAAAAGTTCATGTCAAACATAATTCATGTTCAAATAAAATTCTAAAGAAAATAGCTTAAAACTGCAAATTGATTTAGTAAAAACCTATCCCCATTCTCTTTCAATAACTTGAATTACCTTATCACATTAAAGTTCATAAGTTAGTTAATGTAGATGAAAATGAAACTAACAATTTTCTCCTTTTTTTTTTTTTCTTTATTTACAGCCTGGTTTGCCACCTCAGAACTTTTCAATGTCTGTCACAGTTCCTGTGACCAGCCCTAATGCTTTGTCCTACACTAACCCAGGGAGTTCACTTGTCTCCCCATCTTTGGCATCCAGCTCAACGTTAACAGATTCAAGTATGCTCTCTCCACCTCAAGCCACGTTACATAGAAATGTATCCCCCGGAGCTCCTCAGAGACCACCAAGTACTGGCAATGCAGGTGTGTAGTGGCATCTATCCTGCTGGTTCTTTAACAAAGACAGTGAGAAAGCTAATTGCTAACATAATCAGTTTCTTATTGTGCTACTCTTAATTTTATTGCTTTGATAAGGAAAGAGTCACTGCTACATAACTGGCTCCATTTTTAAATTATTTTTTTTTCTGAAAATCTATTGTGGGTCTAGCATTGTGTCCGCAAGGTAGAACAATATGGAGAATCTCTATAAGCTGTCCTTATCATGGGAAAGCCGTACTTTGACAGGCAGAAAATTTAGTTAGATGTCATGCAAAGATTTAAAGTTGAGTGTCAGCCATTCATATTAGAAATAGTGGGAATAGACGTTATATTTGGAGTTAGAGTGTGTTTTGCATTTTCTCCACCCTGACTTAGTTCATTAATTCAGCAATTTGCAGTGTATTTACTACATTTGTTCTGTGTAATGCTGTGCCTCCTCTCCCTTAAGTCCTAGACTTAAAGATACTCCATACGTACTATCCCCTTTCTTATCAGTATGTACTATTTGGTATTGATCAACAGGAAGGCAGATGCATCCCAAGCTTGATAGGTAAAATATTAGTATATATGTATGAGATATCAAATTGCATATTAATACCAGCTTCAGACTGGGCTAGTTTTTATTTTTGTGTGTTTTTAGGAGTAGAGTGAGAGTTTCCTCTGTTCAGTTTATATTCAGTCAGATAAGGAGAGAGAGTTCTTACTCATTCTCTGCTCTTTCTTTCCTCTCTGTAACATCATTAGGTGGGATGTTGAGTACTACAGACCTCACAGTGCCAAATGGAGCTGGAACCAGCCCAGTGGGTGAGTGAATTTTTACTGTTTGATTTTGTAGATGTTTATCTTATCTGAGATAAAAGGAATATTGTCCCTGAAAAAAAGCCTTGTACAAAATTTCCTTCTGAGGGGTACTTTCACTAATACTTAACATTTTTTCACAGCATCCTGTTTTATTCCTTACATCTTGGCCTTAAGTTTAGTTACTCATTCATTCAATGGGTATTTATTGAGCGCCTCCTCCATACCAGATACTATTCTTTTCTAAGGACTAAATTGCCTTAATGGCATATTTACATCAAGACAATTACTTAAGGAGAAGCTTTGTGTTTCTTTTGTCCTGACAAGGTTAGACTATTAGCAAGCTGCTATATCTTACAATAACATGAAATATTTTTAGAAATTATTGAAGTAGAAAAACAATATAAATTAAATTAACAAAACAATTATTGGTTCTTTGAAAAGACTAATAAAATTTAAGGTTATATTTTCATTAATATTCAATTCAAAATATTTTATAATGTCAATTAAAACGTCTTTAACCTGTAAGTTATTTAGAAGTAGATTTTTTAATTCCAAATACATGAGGATTTTCTAGTCATCTTTTGGATTTTGTTTTCTAGCCGAATTTTTTGTTACCAGAGAACTTACCTCTCCATATGACTAAATTCTGCGAACTTTGCTGATGCTTTTTTGTGGCCCAGCATGTGATTGATTTTTGTATGTGTCCTTTGTGTACTAGAAAAGAATGTTTATTCTGTGATAAAAGCATGGATTGCAAATTCTTGTTTTAAACAAGTTTTTTATGCATTAATATATATAATAACTTATTGTGTCAGTTCAGGTTTAGAAACTTGTGATAGGCCAGTTCCAGATAGTTTCACTTTACCTTTAAACTGTAGTTTTACTAACATTGGCATTTTCAAATGCATGATATGTTTACAGATGAGTCCTCCATTTGCCTTTTTCCTATTTTAATTTTTGTTCAGTCTTCTGCCTGATTCCCAAAAGCTAGAATGCTATAGGCTCATCATGTACTGTTGAAAGCAGAGGCATCCTGAGCTTTTTAAAGCAATGAACAAACTCAGGCTAGGGAAAGACTTCTTAAATAAGAAACCAAAGAAAGCCTAATCATAAAGGAAAGATTAATCAATTTGCCTGTACATTAGGAACCTTTGTTCATGGAAAACAGCATGAAGAGTATAAAAAGGCAAATGGTATGTATGTAATCAATAGAGGATTTTTTATATGACAAATACCCACAAATCAAGAAAAAGAAAACCCAATTTTTGAAAATGTGCAGGAGAACACAGGCACTTCATAGAAGAAGCTCTTCAGGTACCTGCCTCTTCAGGTACAACATGAGAAGTTGCTTAATCTCAATAGTCAGGGAAATGGAGAATTAAAACTACAAGGAGAGAGTGTCACACGCCTACCAGAATGGCTGAAATGAAATAGGTCACACCAAGTATTGACAAGGCTCTGGAAAAACACAAACTCTCATCTGTTGATGATGGGAATACCAATTGTTGCAACCATTTTGGCTAAAGTTGCAGATATGTGTATTCTATGGCCCAGCATTTTTATTCATCCTTATGTATTGTAGAGAAATGCATTTGTGCACCGTGAGTACCAAGAGATATGTAAAAGAATGTGCACAACATTTTATGTTACAGTCAACATCTAGAAATAATTCAGATTTCTATCAACAATAGAATGGATATGGGCTGGGCATGGTGTCTCATGCCTGTAATCCCAGCACTTCAGGAGGCCAAGGCAGAAAGATCACGTGAGGCTGGGTGTTCGAGGCCAGTCTGGGCAAAATAGCAAGACCCTGTCTCTATTTAAAAAAAAAATGAGTAGGCTGGGCGTGGTGGCTTATGCCTGTAATCCTAGCCCTCTGGGAGGCTGAGGTGGGTGGATCGCTCAAGGTCAGGAGTTCGAGACCAGCCTGAGTGAGACCCCGTCTCTACTAAAAATAGAAAGAAATTATCTGGACAGCTAAAAATATATATAGAAAAAATTAGCTGGGCATGGTGGTGCATGCCTGTAGTCCCAGCTACTTGGGAGGCTGAGGCAGTAGGATTGCTTAAGCCCAGGAGTTTGAGGTTGCTGTGAGCTAGGCTGACGCCATGGCACTCACTCTAGCCCAGGCAACAAAGTGAGACTCTGTCTCAAAAAAAAAAAAAATGAATAAATGATACCATGTTTATGTGAAAGAATACTATACCACAGTGAAAATGAAGAAATGACAGTAGTACTCCATAATGGATGAAGTTCACCAAACTAATATGAATAAGAAAAGGTAGATACAAATATATACTAAATGATTCTATCTACATTAAGTTTGAAAAGCAGGCAAATAAAACTGTAGTGTAGGTATACTTGTGTAGATGGAAGGTAAAACTATAAAGAAAAACAAGAAATTACTATAGAAGTCATGATAGTGGTTATTTTGGATAGGTGGGACTGTGGTGGTGTTTTAGGGGGCCCAAATGTGGGGTTCTGGCAATATTCATTTTCCTGATCTAGATGTCAGTTACATGGATCTTTGTTTTATGATAAATCCTTAACCTGTAAGTTTTTGTTTTGTGTATTTTCCTGTATGTGTGTTATATTAACAATAAAAAGTTTTAAAAATAAGTATATACTAAATATAAAAAACTATAACCACAAACATGAAGGCACTTTTAAAATTTTAGGAGAAAGTAAAGTGCATTGTGTAGTATTTATACTATTAATTCCAAAATCTAGAGAGAAACAAAATTCACAGATACACACTCGCTCACAGAAAGACTCTTGGTAGCCTTTGAGTCTTTGGACATTGTTGTCTACATGTGGCGGCACTCATCCTGAGATCATGTAGGGGGTCAGTTTAAGATGACAAGCCAGCATGCCAAGGATAGCAAAGTGGAAACCTGGAAAGACCTGGGTCCTCAGTGTTGAACCACTGAAGCAACTGAGCCTGAAACCACTCTTCCCCCAATCTTCTTATGTGGGAGAATGTATTTTCCTCATTCTTAAGAGGAAAGGTAAGATAAAATCCAAGCAACAGATAGAAGAATGTTTAGTAAGTGAATGGACATGTAATTGTGCTAAAATATAGAATTAAAAAAAGAAACCTGATATTTTAAAAATTGAAAAGGATGTCCATTGTTGGTAGTAATCATGAAATTCAAATAAAAATGGCAAAAAAAATACTACTTATTAATTCCCAACTATTACTACTTTTTGTTGTGACATGCAGTGCTGATGAAGGTATGGTGAAACTGATGACCTCATATGTGCTTTTATGGCATTGTAAATTAGTAACCATCTTTCTGGAAAGGTTTTGGCAAGATGTTTTAATCTTCATAAAAATGTTTGTATCTCTAAGCCCACTGATAACCATTTCCGGGAACCCCTCCCAAAGAAGTAAATTAGAATAAACAAAGCTTCATTGCAACTTTATTTATAGTAGTGAATAATAGGAAGAAATCAACATATCCAGCAATACGAGAATTGGGTAAAATTTCAGCTGAATCACTTTTTAGTTGTGATTTTAAACTATGCCAAAAATATGCATGTGGAAAATAAAAAGGAGGAAAAATCCAAAGTGACTATAATAGTTATGTTACGATGGTGGGAATATGTGTTTTTTCCTCTCTTTTTCTAGTTTCAGTGATGCTCTGTTGATACAGGACCCTACAGTCATAACATTTTATTATAGTAAATTAGAACATTTCATTTTTTTACTTATAACTTGAAAATTGTTTGTTTTTTATGTATGTAATTATCTGTGCAAGTAAAACCTGGCAGCTGTGTACATATTGTGAATTGGATAGCTGTTTCATAGCAGCAGTCTGCTTATTTGATTATGATTTATTTTAGATATATTTCTCTACTGAGAATTTACGCTTAATACTCAGTTTATACTGTAGTTCAGATGACTTTGGGCTCTCTAACTTCAGGCCTATGTTTAAATATCAAGCATAAAGTAAAATCTTAGATGTCCAGCAAGTTTACTTTTTAAAAACATGTTGAGAAAGAGGAAAAAAAAACCCCACTGGATTAGAAATACAAAGGCTCAAGAAGCTTCTGAAATTGTTTAGGGTTGAATAAAGATAAAATAAGGGTTTGCATTATAGCAGGAGCATTGACAGTTAAAAAGAGGAGGTGGAAGAGTTGGAAGACATGGTAAAGAAAGAATGTACAAAACTTGATCACTTTGAAGATGGGGATAGGATGGTGGAGGATGGCAGTAGTACAGGTGTTTAAAACAGGTTGAGGTGAGATGACAACAGCATGTCTGGGGGAAAGTGTCACCAAATGATGGAATATGGACTAGAAATTAGGAGAGGGACAAAGCAGAAATCTAGATTTCAGAGTCATTCACGTGAAGGCAATGGTTGAAGCCATGTGTGCTTCAACCATCATGTTTCCTGAAGAAGGAAGAGAAGGAGAAATGTTGCCTCTTCATGGCTGCCCACACGGGAGAGTGTGAGAGGGAGAATACAGTATTCAAAAAGAGAAGAAGCAGGATCCAGTGAGCATTGTCTGTTTTTGACTATAAATTTCTAATGGGTAGGATTCATGTGCTCCATCTTATAGGAATTTTCACTGAATCAAATAAATTGTCAATAATTATTCCAAAACCCGTTATCTTTTTTAGTTTCAGAAACCTCAAACAGTTCTTTATGTAAATGACATTATTTTATAACTTAAAATGTATTTTTGTTGAAGAATCAGCTGAATGTCAAATTTTTTGAAAATTTTGTCAAATATGAAAAAATCAGTTCTTGAACTTTGCTTTGTATGAGTTTTTCAGAATCCTTTGAAGTTTACATGTCAGTTGAAATTCTGAAATGAATTCAGAGTAAAACATTAATGACATCATTGTCTGCAGTTCAGCCCTAGAAGAGTAGTATTAAGGACATGGAGTACTTGCCAGCCACTTGAATGCATTATTTCAGCTGATGTGATTTATATTCTGAAATATGAACCAGACTGATATAATTGAATGACTTGCCTTCTAGCGGTAGGACCATAGTTGAGATTAGCTCTGTTAAGTTTCTGGAGGCATTGGTATGCAGTTTGCGCAAGAGTATTTTTTTTCACATTTGTGTTAGGATAGTAATTATCATTAAAACTGAAAACACAATTTGACAATCACGTAAGTTGGGTTTATTCATTTAGAGTAGATACTCCAGTCCCTAAATTTGTAAATTGTGGCAAGATGAGTTATATACTGAGAGTATCTGTCTCGAAAGTCTATCTCAACAATATCTTCATTTTTGTCGTAAAAATTGAATTGGAGGTAAGAAAGTATATATTAGGTAGTACATCACTACACTCTACGAAATAACAAGTCATGCATATGAGGTTATTTTAGCTTCAGCCTGGCATATTACCAAACACTCACATCATACTGTCATCATTATCTCCTGTTGACTCCTGACTTTACACTAAGATATACTGTGCTTTTAGATCCCCTTTTACTCTTGTAACTTGATTCTCAGGGTTACTGTGGTACCATATCTAGCTAAAAAGCATCATAGACTCCACATGGGAAATGGTATTTGTGCTTCTTGATGATGTATTCCTCCAAAGTATGTATTTGTATCATCTTATAATGTCTTTGAGAGAAAATTCTGCTTTATCCTTCTGATTTTAGTGTAAATCAAGTAAATAAGAATCTTCTAAATAATATCAGAGATTCAACACACATATTCATGCCATTATATATTAAGAAAAGCATTGTTAATTAACATTTTCATATTACTATGCAATATGAAGTTTCTTTTAAACTTCCCTATTTTTGAATTAAATTATTTGGTAAACATTTTGTATCCTCCAGATGTCTGGCTTAGCAATTACCTCTGTCCCCAGGGGATAACCCAGTGAAGTGGTTGTTTTTTATACAGCACTGCCTCTGAAGCTTAACAGGATGCAGGAAATACTGAGTGGGGTGTGGAAAAGAGATGTAGCCCAGATTTAATACAGACCCCTTCAAGATAAGACAAGCAGAATGCAGGAAGTAGCCTCAGAAGAGTAACTGAAATATCAGTCCCCACAACAAAATTAAATCACATAAATGATTTAAAGTTGGTAGGGTAGGTCACATGGTAAAAGTTTCAGAGAAAGGAACAGGAATTGGGTAAGAGTAGGGAGGGATCCTCTGGAACCCTGAAATTCTGAATGACAACTGCTGGAGAGATAACAGGCCCATTCCTAAGTACCACACCTTGCCTCTTTTTTCTTTGTCTCTTGTTTTTCAGATACCAAACTTGAACATGTAGTAGTGAGGTTTCAACAGTTGATTATATCACGTTAATTTTTAGTTTCTCATAAAAAACTCACCTAAGTAACATATCTTTGTCAAACTCTAAATATAAGTATTATAGATAGACATATTGAAGCATCCATTTTAACAGGTTTTCTTTATGAACTCTCTTAATCTATCTCCTTCTAGTCATATTTTTTAAATTTGAGAATTCGTGTATTTATCAGTTGATGTTATTCATTATATAATGTTCCTAAAAGTGCTTTATAAACTGCCAAGTATTATATGGATTTTAAGTGGTTTTAAATAATCATTCTGTTCCATTCAAGAAATGTTTATAGAATTAAAATGATCTGATAAACCAATACAAAATCTCTTAAAGTGAAAATATGTGCAATATATCATTGTATTTTTGTCACTAACTCATTGCAGTTCTTTGGGGCAAATCATTTCACTTCTCAGAATACAGTCTTCTCAGAGTGAGATTATTAGAACAAATTTTAGGCCAGTGTTAAGCACATAGCAGACACTCAGTTTTGGTTAGTCCTTGCATATATATTAGTATAGGGGTGTGGACTGGGTATGGTGGCTCTTGCCTGTAACCCCAGCACTCTGGGAGGGCAAGACAGGAGGAATGCTTGAGGCCAGGAGTTCAAGAACAGCCTGGGTAATATAGGCAGACCCTGTCGCTACAAAAAATAAAAAAATTAGCCAGGCATTGTGGTACACACCTCTAGTCTCAGCTACTCAAGAGGCTGAGGCAGGAGGATCACTTGAGCCCAGAAGTTTGAGGCTGTAGTGTTCTATGACGTGCCACTGCACTCCAGACTGGGTGACAGAGTGAGATCTTGTCTCAAAAAGTACAATAAAATACAATATAGGGGTGTTTGTACACATATGTAATATCTCATCTAGTGTCTGCTTATTTTTGGTGGATTCTCAAGTTCCTTTTTGCTTTATAACAGAAGGAAAGGAACAGGAAAAATACAGCTACCTTTTCCTTCTCATGGTCCCTGGAGCCTGTGTTTTCCAGGCTTATCTACCCTGCCATTTCTTACTCACACCTTATTCATTCATGCTTTAGCCTATATTTTTCTCACATTTATCTGTAGTGCCTGCCTTCCATTTTCTTCTGTTGTTCTTTTATCCTTTCAAACTGCTCAGTAGTTAATCAGAGGCCTCCCTAATTAAGCCCACCTGCCTGTGGTCAGTGCTTTCTCTTTCATTATAAATTTTGTGTGGTTACCCTTAGTTCTGTTGTTTTTGCCCATATTTAAGTGTAATTTTAGCATATTCACACCTGTATGGTATGTTTCTGCTCTTGCTAACTAGATGAAAAGCTACTTGAAGACCACGTAGAGGTTTTTTGGTCTCCCTGTCTGTACCCTCCCAACTGCACAGTGCTGTACACATACTAGATGTTTAAATTTTTTTGATCTCCAAACGGTAAAGGTAGTTTTTTGTTGTTATCTGATTTTAGGTAGTTGTTACTATTAATGACATGAATGCTGAGTCCCACCCAGAAAATTCAAGAGGCTTATTCAGCTTTTCAGGAACTTTTAGTTCACAATTCTGAATATTTCATTCTTCATCAGTTTTGTAATAAACACTAGAAATGGAATTCTTAAGCCAACAGGTTTAAGATGCTCTTAAATTGCCATCTGTGTACTTACTATAATAGACTTAGATACTGGGGACTATTCAAACTAGATAGTAGTACAATATTCATGGCATTAAGTCTCCATTTGTTACTGAAAGAAAATTTTACACATCGTAACCCTAAAGTTTCTTATGTTTTGTTAATAAAATTGGTGGGTTTTTAAAAAATATGGAATAGTAGAATACATTTTTAATGGTAGTTAACACACTTAGATTTAGTAATTAAATTTTCACAAAACATTTTTATAAATGTATCATATAGTTAATATTTTTCTATTCTTCCCTGCTTTATTTGCAATTTACTTAGAAATTAAAGTACCATATGTAGTCTCTATAAATGAATATTATATTTAATATGTTCCTATATACTTACAACTTAATAATTTTTTATTTGTGTCATTATCTCCACTGTTGAACTGGTGAATAGTAGCTATTTTTAAGGCTACTATCAGTTGCAACCAACAAAACCACTTTAGGTATAAATAGTATAGGGGATTTATTAACTTAAACATAACTGAAAAGATCCAGAAGCGGTACATACTGCAAGCATGGTTTAATTAGGGTTTTTACTTGATTTCCTTGCTGTTCTTTCTGTATCAGCTTTTTCCTCATTCTGGTTTTCTTGCAAGTCTTACAATGACTTAAGAATAAAATGCTTCCTCAGTCACATTTGGGGGAATGTGGAAGCCCTCCTTGCAACCATTGAACAACCTTTTTTACCTAGGTTCTGATTGGTTAATCTTGCATCTAAACAATGTGGGTAGGGAAAATGCTTTTATATTCATTGCTTGGGCCTGAGTAACCTGCCCGTCACTAAGCCAGTCTTTTGCAAGGGGTGGGGCTTGAAGTGGTGTCAGCCTCACCCAGTCCACATGGCTACTACACACAGGAGGGACTAGAATGACTACTATATTCATGAAAAGGGATGATCTCATTTTATATGTCAACTGCTGCCCAAAAGTACTGTGTCCACAGAACATAAACCCATTGTGCTTATTTTCTTATTTCATCTAAAAGAGGTGGATGGTTCTATTAAAGAAAGATAAAAGGTAGGAATAAGATAATTAAAGTCAGATAAACTATAAATATTTAATAAGGACCTTGATGGAAGCTAAAGAAACAGCAGGTAGAAATAGATCCATAAGGAAGAAGTACTTGGTGAAAATGAGGCCTTAGAGCTCAATGCTAAAAAAGCCGTAAAGAGTTGCCCTGATAACTAGTTCAGTACTCAGAACCTAGTAGTAGCAATGCCTTTACTGTCACAAAAATGAATGAATAGGCTGGTCTTGGGCATTTTCTTGTAGTACCTGCATTATCTTGGTCCCCAGTATGAGGTGTCCTATTAGTAATATGTGTTGTGTTTTGAGTATCTCTCAGCAGGTCCAAGCAGTAATGCTAGAAAGCAAGTGGCATTAGTCTTAAGCTTTATATGCATTTCAGACTTTGGTTGACTCTCTTTGCTTATTTTTAAAATATCCAAAGATACAGGTTAGTTACTACAGATTTATCATCCCAAATCCAAAAGACAGAATGCTTCAAAATCTGAAACTTTTCGAGCACTGACATGACACTCAAAGGAAATGCTCATTGGAGCATTTTGGATTTCAGATTTTTGGATTTGGTATGCTCAGCCTGTCAAGTACATGATGCAAATATTCCAAAATCTTAAAAAATCCGAAATAGAAAACACTTCTGATTACAAGCATTTCGGATTAGGGATACTCAAGCTGTAGTGAGTTTTGTTATAAAATTCATTTGCAACTAGATCTGAGGAAAACTTAGTTTGTATTTGTGCCAAAGTATTTTAATGACTCTTTTCATGTTAATGAATGACATTTCTTTTTTCCAGGGAATGGATTTGTAAACTCAAGAGCTTCTCCGAATTTGATTGGAACTACTGGTGCAAATAGTTTAGGCAAAGTGATGCCTACAAAGTCTCCCCCTCCGCCAGGTGGTGGTAATATCGGAATGAACAGTCGAAAACCAGATCTTCGAGTTGTTATCCCCCCTTCAAGTAAGGGCATGATGCCTCCACTGGTAAGTCAAACCTTTCTTCAGCCTCATTCTTTAAAACACGTATTTTATACATAGTCTATATCTTACTTTGGAATTTTCTGTACCTCCATAGAATCCACACCTTTTCCTAATGAATATTTGTATTCAAAATTAGCATTTGAAGAGACAAGTATTTTAAATACACAAAAAATCAGATTATGGAAAAATAGGAAATCTGCTTAATGGTTATTTAAAATTAAAGCTGAGAGGTTATTGTGTTTAATTTTAATTTTACCAGGCTAGAATCTTTGCTTAGAGACTCCTTCCCAAATTTATAAATTAAACATGACTTATGTATTCTCTGTACTTTGTATACTTTCAATAATCTATTATACGTGCTTTTCAGTGAGAGAAGCACTAAATTATTTGTTAGAAAATTCTGTATACCACAGAGAACTATTGTAGAATAGGGAAGAATGCACACAAACTTGAATGAGTTATTTTCCAAATAATTTTCTTTCTTTATTTCTTCTCAGATAACCTTTTTATTTAACTCTATAAAGAATGTAGATATCCTCCGTGCCCTTGCAATGTCTTTAGCCTTCTAGCCACATTTGCTTTTAAGTCCTAAGTCTGTGTTTATGAAGAGCAATTCCTTTAGCCTCTATAAAAAAAAAATTGGAATATATAATCAAGTTTAAAACCATTCTTAATTTAGCAACTGTTTGACTACAACTAGGTGATATACCAGGTTCTTTCTACTATGCAACTGCTAAACTCACCATTTGACTTTTTGCTAAGTGAAAGTGATGCTGTCAGGCTTAGATAATTCTACATTTGTATAATGCTTTATAGATTCGAAACGTCATCATATGTGCAATTGTCTCATTTGTTTCTTAATTAGACTGTGATTATGGCATGGTAGAGATGAGGAAACTGAGCTAAATGTTATTATTTGTCCAAGATATTACATAACAGAGCTAGGACCAAATTTCTTAAGTCTTATACTCTGAGTCAAAAACAAAGAAGTAGTTTTTTCATTTGGAGATGCAGAAAAGTGGAAATTGTGTCATTCCCAACCTTGCAGTGAAAAAAACTTGGACATGCAACAAATTTTCCTTCAACCCATTGCAGTGCTGAGATTTCAGGGCAACCAACTGGCCTAGATGTTAGGGAGAGAAAGATACTGCAGGGAGAGACAACATTTGAGCATTGTGTAAGACATGGGATAATAAGAGTTAACCTAGGCAATTAGTGAATTGCTAGAGGCCAAGTGTGCACTGGTAGTACTGTGTGAAACTTCTGGGGGACCACAGTGTAAAACAGGGTGAGTCTGTCCTCTTGTAGGCTTTTTCTCCATGAACCCCACTGGATATTCACAGAAAAGATTGAAAAATGTCCTGAAAAAGTCTCCCTTGTGGTACACAACTAGGAGAGGGGAAGAGTAGCCACTGCAGTAGGGGCAAGAAGTTTTGCCTGGATTTTTGTCTCCTTTCTCTTCTATGGAACAAAAGCCTTATTCTGTGAGGAGATGAACATGAACATTGTCACTCTTAGGGTACTGAGGAAATCCCATTTTATTTGGAGAAATGGAAAAGGAAAAATATCTCAACCCATGGTAGAGGAGCAGGAAGGACATGCTGGGTACAGAGCAATGCCAGGAGAGTGGCAAGATGACGAGAAAGCTACAGCCTCTGAGGCACAGCACACAGAGTGGAGCAGTTGCTGGGAGAGAAAACCTGACCCACCACTCCCCACCACCAGAGGGATTTGAAGCCTGTGGTAGGTACACTGAGGGTAACCAGAGCAACACTAAGGCTCAAACCCTGCACTAAAGGCCTAGAAGGAGGAAAGACCTGTAAGTCTGTAAGTCAATAGGAATTACCTAAACTGAAATACAAGGAGAAAGAAGAGTGAAAACAAGATAAACAAAAAGAAAAAACAGTACAAAGCATCCCAGAGCTGTGGGCCTTTATCAAATGGTGTTACATGTTTGGAATTCCAAAAAGAGAAAAGAGAGAGGATATTTTAAGAAATAATAACAAACACCAAATAAGATAAATACTACCACCAATACACACACATACACACACACACAGATTGCTAAAAGCAAAAGACAAAGAGAAAAATCTTAAAGATAGCCAGAGAAAAGATATATATCACATACAGAAGAACAAAGATAAGAATTAATACCATAATTTTCTTCACAAACTATGCAAGCAAGAATATAATGGAGTAACACATTTAAGGGGCTGAAATTAAAAAAAAAAAAAAAATTCTCAACCTAGAATTCTATACCCAGCAAAAATATCTTTCAGAAATGAAGGAGAAATAAAGACCTTCTCAAACAAAAATCATGGGACTTTATTGCCAGCAGACCTACTCTGCAAGAAATGTTAAAGGAAGCTCTTCAGCAGAAGGAATATGATTGCAGCAAAAACTTGGGTCTACACAAAGAAATGAAGAATGGTGGAAGTGGAATAAATGAAGATAAAATCCATTTTCCCTACATTTTATAAACGTTTTATTTTAGAACAGTTTTAGATTTATAAAAAGATTTCAAAGATAGTACAGAAAGTTCCCATATACCTCCCACACAATTTTTTCTATTATTAAAATCTTATGTTAGTATGCTACATTTGTTATAACTAGTGAACCAATCTTGATACATTACTATTAACTAAAGTTCATATTTTATTCAGATTTACTTAGTTTTTAACCTCATGTCTTTTTCTGTTTTGGGATCTAATCCAGGGTACTTCTTTACATTTAGTAAGCATGTGTCCTTAGTGAAAATTTCTAAAACTTTGCTTGCTTTAATGACCTTGTCAGGTTTGAGGAGTAATGGTCAAGTATTTTGTAAAATGTCCCTTAGTTGGGATTTGTGTGACATTTATCTCATGATAAGACTAGAATTGTTTGTTTGAGGGAGGAAGGCCATTGAATTAAGGTGTCATTTTCATTACATCATATCAAGGGTACATACCGCAGGTTGAGTATCCCTTATTTAAAATGCTTGGGACCAGAAGTGTTTCAGATTTTTTTTTTTTTTTTTTGATTTGGAGATATTTGCATTGGCACTCAAAAGGTTTTGGATTTTAGAGCCTTTCAGATTTCAGATTTTTGGATTGGGTTGCTCAGCCTCTATCAGCATGACTCCTGCTGATGTTAACTTGGTCACCTGGCTGATGTAGTGTTTCACAGGTTTCTTCTCTGTAAAGTTACTCTTTTCTCCTTTCTCTATACTGTAGTCTTTGGAAGGAAATCACTGTATGCAGCCCACACCTAAGGAGTGAGGAGTTAAGGCTCTACCTCCTTAAGGGAAAGATACCTACATAAATTATTGGAAGTTACTCTGCACAAGGAGATTCATCAGCTCTTATTTATATAAATAGGGACACATGGGCATTGATTTTTTTTTTTATTTTAGACATTGCAGGGCTAATGGGCATTGATTTTAATACTTTGGGTTATAATGCAATACCACTTTTTTCTGTTGCTAATATTGTTCCAGCTTTAGCTTTTGAGGGCTATTCACTTGTTTTCTGTGTCCCTTTGACATACCCTTATCTTTAGAGGGGAGAGAGGTTTGTGTGTGTGTGTGTGTGTGTGTGTGTGTGTGTGTGTGTGTGTGTGTAGGGTATTGCTTTTTTATTTCCAGGCTCATCTTGTATATTTCCTATTTCAGTCCTAGAAGCAGGCATTTCTCCAAGGAACTTTGATTTCTTTTATTGGACAATGGTATCAGAAAACAAGATCTGGATGTTTTCTTCTTTTTAATTGCTCCAAAAGATAACTGCCTGTATAAAGCAAAAATAGTAGTAATGTATTTTGTGTCTATAGCAAATGTAAAAAATAAAATATATAACAAAGGAGGGAAGGGAGGGAGGAGTTGGAAGTATACTGTTATAGATCCTTATTCTATACATGACATAATATTGGAAAGTGAACTCTGGGTAACTAAAGATGTGTATTATAAACTCTAGTGCAACTACAGAAAAAATTTTGAAAGAGGTATAAATAGCAAGTCAATAGAGGAGATAAATAGAATTATAAAAAACACTCTAATAGCCCAAAAAGTGGGAGAAAAGAGAAAAATGACAGATGAAACAAATAAAAAATAGCAAGATGGTAGATTTTAATCCAACTATATAACTAATCACATTGATGAATGTGGTTAGAACACATCAGTTAAAAGATAAAATTTTCTGATTTTTTTTAAAAAAGCAAGACCAAACAATATGCTATCTATAAGAAACCCACTTTAAATATAAAGACATAGATAAAATGATGGAGAAAAATAATACCATGTAAATAACAACCCAAACAAAGCTGAAACAGACATACTCATTTCAGACAATATAGACTTCACAACAAGGAATATTACCAGGGATAAAGAGGGACATAATCTTCTAAGAAATAACTAATGCACATGCACCTAACAGCAGACCTTTAAGATAACATAAAGCAAAAACTGGTAGAACTAAAAGGTCAAGTCAAAAAATCCACAGTTGTAATTAGAGACTTTAACACCCCTCTCTCAGTAATCAATAGAAAATGTAGGCAGAAAAATCAGTATCTAGATGATCTGACATCCAACCAGCCTAACCTAAGGGATGTTTATAGAACACTTCACTCAACAAAGGCAGAACACACATTTTTCTTAAGTGTACATGGAACATTCACCAAGATAGACCATATCCTATGCCATAAAACAAACCTAAGCAAATTTCAAAGAATTGAAATCATGCATGTTATATCCTCAGACCATTAAAATCAAACTAGAAACCAGTAATACAAAGACAACAGGAAAATGTCCATATATTTAAATTAAACAACAAACTTTTAAATAACCTGTAGGCCAAAGAGGAAATCTCAAGGGAAATTTAAAAATACATATAGCTGAATGAAAATGAAAATGCATCATCAGAATTTTGGGAATCAGGTAGAGTAGTGCTGAGGGGAGATTTATAGTAATAAATGCCTATATTAGAAAAGAAGAAAGGTCCCAATTCGGAAATCTAAGCTTTCACCTTAAGAAACTCAAGAAAAGAACAAACTTAACCCAGAGCAAACAGAAGAAAAGAAAAGGTAAAGAGCAGAAAGTAATAAAATTTAAAACAAAAAGACACAAAAAGAAAACCAGAACTGGCTTTTTTAAAAGATCAATAAAATTGATAAACTTCTAGCCAAGCTGACCAAAGAAAAGGAGAAGACCCAAGTTATCAATGTCAAGAATGTAAAAGCGTATGTCACCCAGAAGGTACTAAAAGATAATAAGAGTATTACAAACAACCCTATTCCTATAGATTTAATAGCTTAGATGAGATGGGTAAATTCCTTGAAAGATACAAATTACTAAAGAATTATTAAACACATTGAAAAAGATATAGTTAACCTGAATACTAAGTATTAAAAAAATTGAATTCCTAGTTTGAAAACCTTCTACAAAAGAAAGTTCCAGACCCTGATGGCAAATTCTACCAAACATGTAAGGAAGAAATGCCATAAATTCTATCCAATCTCTTTCAGGAAAAAAAGGGAGAGAGCACTTCGCAATTCATTTTTTTAGACCAGCATTACCCTTATGCAAAACTAAAACAAGGCAATACAAAAGAAAAAATTGCAAACTAATATCCCTCATCAACTCTAGAGACAAAAATCCTCAGTAAAATATTGGTAAATTTAGCAATATATAAAAAGGGTAATATGCCCAGACCAAGTGGGTTTCATCCCAGGAATGCAAAGCTGAGTCTACATTTGAAAATTCATCAGTATGATTCACCATGTTAACAGAATTCAACATTTATTCATGATTAAAAAAAAAAACACCCCTCTTCAAACTAGGAATAGAAGGGAATTTAACCTAATAAAGAACATCTACAAAAACAGTATGGCTAATACAATAAGGGGAAGGCATTCAGTTTTCTACTAATATTAGGAACTAGGCAAAGATGTTTTTTCTCACCATTCATATTCAGCATTGTACTGTAAGTTGTAGCAAGTAGTAGTTAGACAAGAAAAATAAATAAAATGAATGCATATTGGGAAGGGAAAAATTAAACTGTCTGTATCCACAGAAGATATAGTTTTCTATTTTGAAAAGTATAAAGAAGCTACGAAAAGAACTCCTGGGACTAATCAGTGAGTTCAGCAAGGTTGTAGGGTGCAAAGTCAGTATGTAGAAGCTGCGTGGATTATGTCAGCAGTGAACAACTAGAATTTGAAATTAAAAAAAAAAACATAATGGCACCCCATAAAAAGGAGAAAGAAGAAACACCTAGGTACAAATGTAACAAAATATGTGCATGATCTGTATGCTGAAAACTATAAAACACTGGTGAAAGAAATCAAAGAAGACTTGGGTGAATAGAGAGATATATCATGTTAATGGATTTTTAAAGACTCGTCATTATCAAGGTGTCACTTCTGACCTTGTGTGGTGGCTCACGCCTATAATCCTAGCACTTCGGGAGGCCAAGGTGGGAGGATGATTTGAGGCAGGAGTTTGAGACTAGCCTGGGCAACATAGCACAACTCCATCACTAAAAATAATAAATTAGCTGGGTGTTGTGGTGCGTGCCTGTAGTCCCAATTACAACTCTTCCTTAGAGAAGGATTCTAACTAATAAATAGAGAAAGAATGAGAGAAAAAGTAAATTACCATTGGAACACCACAGTCCAGTAGTAATTGTTGCAGGCAAGGTCAATTGGTAAATGCTAAAATAAGTGGGCGAAAGTTTAAGGAAAGACACAATATTTACATAGCCTTAAAGTGTCTTTTCCCAAATATTTGTTACTTAGAAAGGAGAAAATAGTGATTTTTGTGGTGGAGAATTCTGGAAAACACTACCTTAACTAGAGGATTATGGTTAACATCACTGTTAATGAGACATAAAGATGACATGTACCTTCTGATACAGTATGCTAAGAAAGTCACATCACTTCTGTAGTATTCTTTCAAAAATCCATGCCCTCCCTCTAACTATGAATAGACAAACCCAAATTGAGGGACATTCGACAAGGTACCTGATCAGAACTCTTAAAAAGTCCATGAAAAACAAGGAAAGAGTGAAGAGCTGTCACAGACCAGAGATAAAGGAGACATGACAGCGAAAGGCATGTGGCATCCAGGATCTGATCCTGGGTCAGAAAAAGAACATAAGTGGAAAGACTGGTGAAATCCAAGGGAAGTCTAAAGCTTTAATTAGTGCAGTTATTTTTATTAGTTTTGACAATCACATTGTGTTTCTTTGAGATATTAACATTGAGGGAAGCTGGGGGAGATGTGTGAGGAAGCACTCTTCACAAATGCTAAGTCTAAAATTATTTCAGAATGAAAGTTTAAAATAGATAGATAGATAGATACATACATACATACATAACAAAGAAATATACCCCAAAAAGGAGCCAAGAAAAAAATGGCATTTAGGATGGTCACTTGGCTCACCTTTCAGTAGCTAGCTATGTAATACTGCTACTATCTTTGAGAAATGAAAAACTTCACTTAAGGCATAGAAATATGTTTATAAGAACTATTAGTAAAGTGCAAGATTATAAAGATATATTATATTTAAGCATTTAGCAACTGCTTAATAAAATTATGTCTTTTTTAAGAGATCATGAAGCATCTTCATGGAAAACTGAAAATTTGTCATATAAACTATATGCATCTTTATCCCTATAGGTTAAAGTGCGAACTATATATTATACACACACCCGTGTGAACACTTTCACATAGTATTTGATAGTATTTTAATGTGTGTCTTGTAGTTGGAGATATATAAAGATACCTGTAACAAAACAGCATACATTTGAGATAGCAATTGTAAGCCAAGTGATTGTTTTTCAGAGTAAATAATCAGCCATCTTCCTACTTTATACCATTCATTTTCAGAGAAACCTGCTTCCAGATTGGGGCCTCAGTGGTACTTCTAAAGACACTTTTCACAGATTGACAAAGAAGTACAGCTTATTCAAGTAAAATTAAAAAAACAAAACTAATTTATTTCTAGCATATTAATTTCTAAATAAGAAAAAATAGGCCAATGTGTTTCATTTCTATACATGACTTGCATACATCAGTTCATTTCTTCTCCGGTTTTATTTTCTTCATTGAAATTATTTTATTCGTATGAAAACTATATTTGCAAATGATAAACACATATAAAACCATTATTTAAAACTCTTGTATTTATTAACAAATGTTTGAGTTCCTGTTGTTTCATAACATGTGCTAGCTACTCTGGGAAATAAAACATGCAGCAATTTCTGCTTGCCAAGAAGCACAGAATCTACCAGGAGATCAATGGATATGTGTAACCAGGTGGGGTGTCAATAGGAGGATTAAGATGTAAGCACAGAGCTAATATTCTCAAGGTTCTAAATATAGACTGGTATCATGATGAGAAACCTCTTTTATATATTGTCTCAGTGGCATGCCTGTGTGTAGGAGAGGCCAGCATAAGAGCAGACTGAGTTGAAGGTAGGGGCATGTCTTTAAATCCTGGCTCTAGAAAATTTAGAAGAATCTTTCCAGGCTTTTGAAAAATCAACTACAAGTATAGAGACAATAAGTAATTTATATTTCTATCTGTTGGGTATATAATCATCTCTTTGGAGTACCAAACAACTGCTCGTGTCTGAATAACATGATTTCGAAAGAATTATTTTGTTTGTAAGTACCAACAGTCTTAGTAACTTTCTTATCCCTCTTATGTGCTGAGTGCAGTCGGAGGAAGAGGAATTGGAGTTGGTGAGTGTGGGTTTCTGCTTGAAGGAAGTTGGAAAAGATGTAGAAAGTACTAAGTCTTTTAAACGTTTTTATCTAACCAATGTTCCCTTTATCACACAAATTGTTTTCTTTTTATTAAATACTATTCAAATTCTTAGAATAACTAATGCAATCTGCTGGAACTATAGACTCTAGTTTTTCTATTTATGATTATATATGTTGATCCATTTTATTTGTTGGAGGGAACATTGTCATAGAGCCTTGAAAAAGGCTCTGTCCATGAGCATAGGACACTTTGTTAAAGATTTTTTTTTAAAGAAAAGATACAAAATACCTTATATAGCTCTCCCAAATTATTAAAATATTTTTAGAGAATGACTTCACTCTCGAAGTTCCTCAGATTGTAACACACGATCTTGTGTTATTTCTCCTTCTTTCAAAAAGATTACATCATTTTTGGTGAGGTCACCTTTTTCAGAGTTGGAATTATTTCATCCTGCATGAGACAGTCTGAACCACAAGGGGGTTCCCTGTTTACTAAAAGGAATGTCTGTAATTGAACATGTACAGATTTACTTTTCTATCAGACGATATGCTGTTCTTAAAAGCAGCTATTACCTTTTTCCCCAAATCAAAATGTTTTTTGTTGTCTTTTCCTCTAGAAAATAAACTTGACTAAAAATAATTGTAATTGAGCTATTACTTCTTTGGGAACTGAAACCCAAACTTCACAGAAGTAATCATATGAATTCAAAGTCAGCTGCTAATTAAAGGACTTTAAGGGGAGTGAAAACTTGAAAGTGCTCAGTTTTTAGTGTGGATAAGGGATAAGAGTGCATGAAAGCATGGTGGGGGGGAAGGCATCTGTTGATTTTATTTACATTTTATTATTAAATGTTTATGCATGCTGGTGTGTTTTGCACAGTTTGTTTTCTTTTCAAATAGGGTTGTACTCTTTTTAAAATATAAGATTGTTCTTTAATTAGTTTTGTGATTGTTCTCACAGTTTTGGATGTAGTTTTTTATTCGTTAACTGAAATATACTAGTCAGCTGTAAATGTGTTGTATTACATGTTATGAATATTTTCCGGGGAAATACTTTACTTAATGATACCACAGTGATTAACTAATGGAAGTTTATAATTCAAGCTAAAATAATTAGATTAGACCTCACTGTTTACCCTTAAGAAGGTGTTGTGACTGCTTCTGTGACTTATCTGGTGCTATGTTGCCCTCTAGTGGTTCGGAAAGTCACTGACTGTCATAGAACTCAGTGCCATTGAGATTAGGAGTTTTGATGAGTAGATGAATATATTGGAGTTTCATTGTTACCCTCGTCTTTGAGGACATGCCAAGGGATTGGCACGGAGATGAAGCCATGGAGTGGTCAGGGTCCAGGCAAAACCATCTCATATTGTATTCTTTCACCTAGGGATTTGACTTTTGAAGTTCCAGACCAAATATGAAAGAACAAATTAATTCCAAAGTAGATCTCTATCTCAAAAATTTATTAAATTTATTTATTTGACGCTGAGACTAAAAGATATTCCCAGTTGTCTTATGTTGACTTTCCACATTCCCCAAAGTACATCTATAATTACAGAATTTCATAGAGAAATATCCAAGGCTTTGAAGACTTAAAATCTAGAAATCATAAAAATAAATATTTGTAACTAAGAAAAAAATACATCTAAGAACTGTAAACATGATTCATATTCTTTAAAAAATAAGCTAGATTCCCTAAAACTTAATTCAAAATACAGAGCTTTGTGTGTTAGACCAAAATATAATCAGAAACAATCTGTTAGAACTTAGAAGGTGTTCACATTGGTTTGAGCTCTAAAATATCATCATGGGTGACTCTAATCCAAAGTGAGGAAGGACAGGTGCCCTGGGGCCTGCACTATAGACTGTACTGGTGAGAGCCAGCCAAAGAGATTCCTTTAGAAGTCTTGCCGTTCTAGAACAGCTTTACTTCATGACAGCTCCAGCAGAATAGCTATGGATCAGAAGGAATAAAAATATTTATCTATTTTTTTTCAAATTATGTAGAAATTTGGCGACAGGGTTTTTTTTTGGACAGTAATTTAGGAATATTATATTAGTGTAGTACTTTAGTTACGAAAGCACTTCCAACATATTACCTCATTTGATTCTCACAGTGGCATTGCAAGGCAGGTAGGACAAGATAGCTGTCTTCTCTACTTGGCAGTGAAGAGATTCAGATAGGTTAAATGATTTTCCTAATGCTTAGGAAATGGTGAATCTAGAACAAAAACTCAGGCAGTACATCCACATACTGCATGGTCTTTCTAACATCCTCTAACTTAGGGTAGAAAATATGAACTGAGGTCTGGAAATGAACTGAGGCCTGGATCCTCATCAAATGATCAGTTTTTAAGTACCTAGATTTAGCCAAAGGCCTTTATCTGATGTACCCTTCTGAAAATGGTGATAGAGAAAACTGAATCACATTCTTACTTTCTCTGATCTCAAGGGCACTGAATTATACTTTTACTGATATGGTTCAGACCTCTGAATTTCAGTTATCAGGCTGTCACTTCATTTAAAAAAAAAAAAGTTGGAGTTGTGCTTTGGCCTCTTTGTGTGCCAATGACACATGGTCTATTGATTTTGAAAAAATGTTGCCTTAAGCCACTAAGGTGAGAAACTAGTTCTAACCCATTCCTACACATAGAGGACAATGACTATCTTAAACTAACTAGATTATTTAATAGTTGACTTTTCTATTCATTCCCAGCATGGGTAGGATGCTATATAGATGTATTCTTATGGCAAACATTTCATGTCACTCCATCCACAGCCCTGTCAGCAGTTCTTTTTCTAAAGCTCTCTGCTCAAAGCCTTTCCTTTCAGAAAGCCAGGAGACTGTGAAGAGGTATATATCTAAATCTACTGTTAAAAAATAGGTCATGCACAGGATCAGAGGGAAAGAAATAAGAATACAAGCTGCACTCAATAAGCCATGGCTTTAAACCATGTTAACACATAAACGCTGCAAAGAAAAGTCTATGCTCATAGACTTACAATCCCTATAAACACAAATGACCTTTGCTGTCATCACGTATTTAAAACCTATGCATATTTCATTTGTGATAGCCTGACAGTATTTGTAGTGGCATCAAGTCCTCATTTATGCTAACACATAGAAGTGTCATTGGCTATAATATAAGTTTTATTTTAAGGCTGTGTCTCTGACATTAATACACTATTTTAAAAAAAGGAAAATGAATAATGAATGTAAAAATGTGTCCTTTAAAATTAAGTAGTTATTCCCATTAGTATTTTTAAGATTTTTGCATCATTGCTGCTTCAGAAAATAAAGATATTCATATAAAAATGTGAAAAATGTCACTTTTAAACTGAAAGTTATTTTTAAAATATTAAGTCTAAACACAAATACCACTTAATAACACTTTTTGTGTTTCTGGTCTCTCACAGAATACCCAAAGGATAAGTAGTTCTCAAGCCACTCAGCCTCTTGCCACCCCGGTCGTATCTGTGACGACCCCAAGCTTGCCTCCACAGGGACTCGTGTACTCCGCGGTGCCGACTGCCTACAACACTGGTGAGCCTGCTCTGGAGTCTCGCAGGGCTTTTAATGCTTCCTGTTTTGTGATCAGCATGCACTTTTGTGATTTTTTTTTTAAGTATATGTATTGAAATAAATTATTTCCAGTTTTTAGATTCAAATTTAGATATATTAAATGCATGCTAGCCTTGAAAAAATTACAAAAAAACCCCACATTGATAGCAGAATGAGTTGAAAAAGTTACTTCTATTTCTCCAGTGTGAACTTTTACTTACCCCTGACCAAAAAACAAGTAGCTTTTATCAAAACTGTGGCATTCGTCAAGCCAAGTAGAGTAGTAGCCTGTTGGTTGTGTGTTTTCGATTTAGTTTCTCTTTACACAGTATCTCACTCTTCCAGGCTTTTCAAAGAAGATGTTAGTCTCCCTGCTGTATTAACCTGCTTTGGGAAAGACCATGAATCCCTGTGGACCTGGGGCTTGGGCAGGTGTTTAGCCGTGTCTGGCAGGCTGTCATTTTCTCCTTGGAACCACTAGTTTGGTCTGTGTTTGTGCCTGAGGGCCAAAACAAGGACCTTTGTCATTTCTCCTCAGCGCCAGTCACGATTTGCCTCTGAGAGGAGCTTTTCGCTCATTTACGTTTATTTAGACATTTCATCTGAAAACACCTAATTCGTGGGTATGTTAGGAACGTCTAAGAATACTACAGTGATTGAGGGGTGCCTTTAGCCAAGTGGGCTGTGTGGAAAATCCGATTGTGCAGCCAGTTTTGTTTAAATGTGCCCATCTGAGGAGGGGCGGAAAACGTATGTGGTTTCACTTTCTCACCAGGTGAGCCAAGCACCTGATGCTTCAAAGGAAGAAGGAAAGAATGCAGTAGTTCAGATATACCTTGCCAATTATTCAGAGGCTGCAATGCAACGAAGTTATTTTTTTAGGATTCTCAGAAGTAGACTGTGGTAAAGATCATTTGATTTTAGGCTTCAGGGTAAATGCTTTGGCACTGGGCTCTCACTGCTGTTTGGAGCTACCTGAGGGGGCAGAGCGATTAATACATTTGCTGCTTTAATTCTAAGTAGTTCTTTCAAAACAGAAACAACTTTAAAAGGTTTTATTGAAAAAGGAAGCCTCTTATGAAATGTCCATTACTTTTTCCAACGATCAGTATAAAGAAAATGCCAAAATCCATCAGTTGCAGACTAGCCTAGGGTCTGTGAATTGTAGCCTGCTATTTGTGTCTTGCACAGAGCAAGGTTCCAGAATAAAGCGAGAGATTATGTATTCATACCAATTGTATTTCAGTACATTAATCACCTGCTGGATGAGAAACACTGTGCTACAGACATACCTATTCCCCACAGTTTATTCTAGATAAGGAGACAGGGCATAGCTAAGTTGATAATCATGGAAGGGAAGTCCTGAGTTGTCACGGTTATGAGTTTACACTCTTTGAGTTGAGAGGCTAGGGAAAGAGAAAGACCTATCAGAGAAAGTGTTCAGAGGAGTATTGGCTGAGATGGAGCTTTCACTGGGTGTTAGCGTTAGATTACAGAGTCCTGAACATTTCATCGTATGTTTTTCAGTATACTTAGAAATTCCACTCTGTTTACTTTTAGAAATGCCATTGGATTAGAAAGAATTTATTTTTTAAAAGTCTAGAAGGAATCACCAAAACATAAAATGGAGGCAAGCTTTATTGAAACCATCAATCCTTTAGCTTCAGCCTCATTCCACCTTTTGACTGACTTTATCTTTGCTGTCTTTCTTAGAACACCTATTCTATTTAAGTTTACCATATTATCTTTAACTTAGTTTATTTAATTGCCTTTTAAAAACACTTATCCATGTTTTATCTTTTTTTAGTATATTACCTACAGTTCTGTACACATTTGGTGTCAGTCATATGTCAGTCAGTAAAGGGATGAATAAATGAGCAACATTTTAAAAAGTAAAACAGTTCTGTGCAAAGGAACCCTATAGACACTCCCTCATGCCTGTGCGTAAGATCAGTCCCAGCTTCACAAACTTAGTCATGCATCCACTCAGCGAATGTTTTCTGAGCACTTGCTATGTGGCGCTATGCCAGGGCCTGGAAATACAGGAGTCAACAGTGGAACTTAGAGGGAAATACACAAGACACACAGTTCTAGGAATAAACCATTGCAATTGTGTCAAAGGCTACATTACAGCTTAGACACGATGGAGTGTGCATGACTCAGCCAGGTGGAACAGGGAGAGTGCTCCCGGAGAGGAAGTGCCGTGTACAAAGACTAGAGTCCACAGGACAGCCAGGGCAGGGTGGTTAGAGTGGAGACTACAGAGGTAAGTAGGGATTTTCAGGCCATGTCAGGGATTTTGAACATTGTCTAGAGAGCATTGGGAAGCCATAAAAAGGTTTTAAGTGGAGTGTCATGATTTGTTGTCTTAAAAAGATCACCTTGGCATCAGTGCACATAGGGACAAAAGTGAATGCCAAGAAGCCACGTAAGAGGATACCATAGTGGTCCACACAGTAGTTGCTGGTGGCTTAGACTAGGTGGTGGCAGGAGAGATGGTGAGACTCAGGCAGGCTTGAGAGAGAGCAGACAGAATTGACCAGACTTGGTGCATATTGGTAGGAGTAGCAAGGATGACACCCACAGGCTTCTGCACAGGCCACTGGGTGAATGTTGATGCCAATTACTAAGAGGGGGAGAGTGTGTAAGAGGAGCAAGTTTGAATGAAAGAGTGAGTCCAATTTGGGCCATGTCAGATTTGAGGTGTTTGCAAAGCTTCCAAGTAGACATGGCATGTAGGTCATAGAAGAAGTCAGAAGAGAGTTGTGGGCTAGAGGGGACACTGGGGAAGGTGTCAGTGTGCTGGGTTCCTGCCCCAGCTCCATGGGGCTGGGTGAGCCACCCTTAGAGACATGAAGTGAGAGAAGATAGAGGAAGGACAGAGTCCTGAGCACCAGCCATGCTGCTTCAACCAGTTCCTTTCTGAAAATGTTCATTCACTAGGAAGACCAGCTTCTTTACACACCTCCCTGAGACATGAGAAAGAAGGGAAAAGTAGAAGGGTTTTTGCCACTTCTCGTTAGAACCAAATGGAAAAGCCAGGTGTTAATGATGAGCTGAAATAACTCCATGTTGAGTGATACCTGATGTCTTAAGTCTTGGCCACAGTGATGATGACTGAAGCACTCACATAAAATGGGCTGTGTTCTACTCCAGTCAGACAGAAAGGTTCTCGTGCACTTGAAATTATTTTGTATGCAGTCAAGGAGCTGTGACAGCCCCGGTACTTTAAACAAATGCAATTACTTGTGTAATGATGTATTAAGTGTGTTGTATCACTCAGCATGGCACCCATACTTCTGTTCCCTATTCTTCATTAAGACCGGCTGATCTAGACTCACTCTGGGTAAGCGCCAGTGTTTGTCTTTGTTCCAGAGGGTAGTGGCTGGCATATTTATTTAAAATAACCATTGCATAGGAGCATTCTTTAATGATGACCTTTTATTATTTAAATAATCCCAGGCAACTGGATATAGTAGATCTGATAAACCTCCCAAAAGAAAAACTTTTGTGGATTTTAGACCCATATGTGTGTTGTTTTGTTGTGAAGTACGTGAGTTCTCACCCTGGGAGCTTGTGCAGCTGCTATTTGAAAAATAGATTCTGTACAGTCCTTCTAATCACATGAAGCGATCTTGTCTGCCTTTGTAGACTACTCACTGACCAGCGCTGACCTGTCGGCCCTGCAAGGCTTCAACTCCCCAGGAATGCTGTCTCTGGGACAGGTGTCGGCCTGGCAGCAGCACCATCTAGGACAAGCAGCCCTCAGCTCTCTTGTGTGAGTAACTAGAAACTCTCCCTTAATCCTTGCTCCTCCCTGCTGGCCTGCACACTCCCCTTTTCTGTCAGGTACAGTCTTTTGCTCTGTTGACTGTCATGTGAAGAGTCCTGCAATGATTCTTTTTTGGTAGACACAAGTATTGGGAGAAAGTGTTTTCTTTACATGGCCCTAGATAATAGCTTGGTTACTAAGTAAACTGGGCATTTTGTGAAGGGATTCAGGCATCAAGGCTTCTCCTGCAGGGACATAGTGAGTTAGAGAGACTCAACTAGTATCTAAGGGGGTCCCCAGGCACAGATGCCACCCACATGCCCCCCCTTTTTATCTACTGACCAATGATTAAGCGCCTGCGGCCACCCCTGCTTCCCAACACCTGCCGCTGATTCCATTGCCTGAGGAAAGGCATCCTGCGGGCAACAGGCCCACTTACCATCTTGCCTGTTTTTTGCTTTGGTGAACATCTGCAGAGAGGAGAGAAGGCACGTGAGCTGTGCCCTTTGCTTTCTCTCTGGGGGACAGGGGAGGGAAAGTGGGGACCAGGCATCTCATGTATGCATCAGGCTCCATGGGATGGATCCATGTGGTTGATCCCAGCCCAGTGCACACACTGAACCTCATTCACAAAGAGAACGTTCCTTATGGGCAGGGTGTGAGGATATAAGTGAAGAGGACTTATGGTGGTGCCCGGATGAGACCAGACATCCCTACGCAGCAGGGAGAAGGCACAGGGCCTTTGTAGAACCTGGATGACATTAGGCCCATGGAGCAGGTGGAGGAGGGTGTCCCAAAAGAGGGGACAGCATAGCAGACCCAGCTGGCCTCCATGAGAGCCAGCTGCCTTCCCCCTGCTCAGGGGGCACACACTAGCCTCCTGCCTAGAAAGTCCCCAGAGAAGGACTGAGCTCAGCAAACCCTTTCCCTCCTGCATTCTGAAATAACTCCACAATGTGTATTGTTATCAGTAGTCTTTTGAGGAATTATGTCATGGAAAAAGGAGCAGAGCATCTCAGGGAAATTTCTTTGCCTGCACATGTGTTCAGCCCTCAGGCCTGTCCTGAGCATACTAAATGAACACACTAGAAATAGCCCTGGAAAAGCAAGTGGAAAGGGCTCGAAGCTCAGACCTGGAGAAAAGCCTGTATGTGTCCTCCTGTGCTACCCAAGCGAGCTCCTTAGCCTTTCTGAGATGTTTCCTCATCTGGAAAATAAGGATGATAGGATCCGCTCCTTAGAGAATAAGTCATATCCTTATGAAAACAGATGAGATGTGACTGTCCCAGGGCCAGAGCAGAGGCCGTGGGCAGAATTCAGGTTGCCACTGTTTCTCTATCTTTTTGGTCCATGCACAGCATTAGGCACTGACAGTGTTTCGGATACTTTAGCTGCAAAAGTACTAAGGTTATGAGTAGTAGAACCAAGTAACTTAAGGGCTGAACTGCTGTTTTCTTTTCCTCCCAGGGAGATGGGGTTTCTTTTTGTGCCACACAGCCAGTCTTGGGAAATTCTGACAGGATTTTGGACCCTGGGCTCTTTTCAGTCAGACAGTGTCAGTGATGTCATTCTGCTTATGCAGATGCACGCACAGATCATCTAACATCTCTCTTTTTTCCCTTCAGCGCTGGAGGGCAGTTATCTCAGGGTTCGAATTTATCCATTAATACCAACCAAAACATCAACATTAAGTCAGAACCAATTTCACCTCCCCGGGATCGAATGACCCCATCGGGCTTCCAGCAGCAGCAGCAGCCCCAGCCCCCGCAGCCCCAGCCCCAGCCCCGGCAGGAAATGGGGCGCTCCCCTGTGGACAGTCTGAGCAGCTCCAGTAGCTCCTACGATGGCAGTGACCGAGAGGATCCACGGGGCGACTTCCATTCTCCAATTGTGCTTGGCCGACCCCCAAACACTGAGGACAGAGAAAGCCCTTCTGTAAAGCGAATGAGGATGGACGCATGGGTGACCTAAGGCTTCCAGGCTGATGTTTGTACTTTGTGTTACTGCAGTGAACTGCCCTACATATCTAAATCGGTAAATAAGGACATGAGTTAAATATATTTATATGTACATACATACATATATATATTCCTTTACATATATATGTATGTGGGTGTGAGTGTGTGTGTATGTGTGGGTGTGTGTTGCATACACAGAATCAGGCACTTACCTGCAAACTTGTAGGTCTGCAGATGTGCGTCCCATGGCAGACAAAGCACCCTGTAGGCACAGACCAGTCTGGCACTTCCTTGGACTACTTGTTTCATAAGATAACCAGTTTTTGCAGAGAAATGTGTACCCATATATAATTCTCCCACACTAGCTTGCAGAAACCTAGAGGGCCCCCTACTTGTTTTATTTAACTGTGCGGTGACTGTAGTTACTTAAGAAAAATGCTTTGTAGAACAGAGCAGTAGAAAAGCAGGAACCAAGAAAGCAATACTGTACATAAAATGTCATTTATATTAATTACCCAACCTGGCATGGGTCTCTGTTGCAAAGGGGTGCATGGGAAAGGGCTGTTGATATTAAAAAACAAAAAAACAAATCAAAAGCCCCACACATAACTTGTTTTGCACGTGCAAAATGTATTGGGTCAAGAAGTGATCTTTAGCTAATAAAAAAGAGAGAGAATAGAAAACACGCATGAGATATTCAGAAAATACTAGCCTAGAAATATAGAGCATTAACAAAGTAAAATTAATATATTAAGTTATAATTGGAATATGTCAGAAGTTTCTTTTTACATTCATATCTTAAAATTAAAGAAACTGATTTTAGCTCATGTATATTTTATATGAAAGAAAACACCCTTATGAATTGATGACTTATATATAAAATTATATTCACTACTTTTGAACACATTCTGCTATGAATTATTTATATAAGCCAAAGCTATATGTTGTAACTTTTTTTTTTAGAGAATAGCTTTATCTTGGTTTAACTTTTTAGTTTTATTTTAAGAGGGGAAAAAAAAACAAAAATATGTTGCAAGCAGAACCTTGGAAAAAAAAAGCCATGAACACTTATTATTCTATATGTAAATTAAAAGTTGAGCCAAACTCTTTGTGTATATAGCATCTTAAATATATTATCACCTTTGATGTAAGTACCTATGTATTGTATGGTCACCAGATTAAAAAGTATATTTTTGTGGATTGCCGCCAATTTGGGGGGAAAGGTGAGGTCCTTATTAAGTAGAGTATTCACTGTTTAATATTTACTATTTTGTTAAATATATACTGTACTTTGGATTTTAATTATTAGCCCAGTTTTTTCAGAGGATTGTATAAAGGGGTTTCTCCCCTCACTGGTGGTGAATGTGTGATGTTACATTGTAATCTTTGTGCTGTATGGGTTGAGCATCATTATATATTTTATATGTGTACATAAATAGCAAAGTGGCAAAAAAAATTGGTGTTAAGTTCATCCTGCATAAATATAAAATGTGTTGTAACAGATTTTATAAGGCATTATTTAAAACTTGCCTTTTGTGAGGAAAATAATATAGTAGAAAAAGCTGACCTAATTTAATTAATATTAGAGAAAATGGCAAAATAGTAGATGAGCACAAAGGTTTTATAAGTGGTAAATGATTAGGAAAAAGTATTCATGGAGAAGGGATCTTTTTTCCTTGACCCTCTGAAAATAGAATGATGCAGCTGGTTACAAAATACTACCATGATCAACTATTCTATGCATTGAAATGACACTTTGGTGCGGGGGTGGGGGGAGAAATTCTCTTATGGTGCAGATCCTTGGCATGACTCTTGCCATTCTAATAGAAATTTTTGAGTGCCACCCTCAGCTTGGATTTTGAACAAGGCCTTATTCTTATAGGAATACAATTAATTGGTGATAGCAAGTTCATCCATTTGCTGGGCTTGTGCCATGTACAAAATTCAAAGTCCTGTATATCTTTCATCATAGATTTTTAAATACTCCTTTTCCTGAGAAACTCAAAGTAAGGGTTTAAAAATTGCTGCTATTTTATATTTTAAACTTAATATTGAGCAGCTGCCTACAACTTTTACATTTTGTGTTCCCCTCTAAATTACGTTCCTTTGGACATTTTCCTCATATGCTATTTGTGACAAATCATCAGCCAGATTTCCTGACTGACACACAGGTATTAGGTACAAGATAAGCCTGTGGCATTCACAGGCTGAAAAATGGAGGTTCTGTTTTAATGGCAGTTTGGGGAGTAACTTTTGATAGAGGCTAAAAAGGAGAGGGTGACCTGCTGTCTCCTCCCTTCGCTATAGACATTGGCTCTTATTCAGAAAGGGTTAGTTTTTCTTTTAAAATGTACTGATTTTACTGAAGTACTTAACAGGCACATTTCTTCATGAGGTCACACCTAGACAGTCTCCCAACACTGAATTTCCAAGATAATCCTTACCACTTTGTAAACCATTTATAGCTTTGAAAGTGTTAAGTGATTCTTTCATTATTATTTATGCATGTTCATGAACTTCTGCTGTACATTGGAATAGGAGTTAACACATTCACATTTACTGTCTATTTTCTTGTGTGCCTTATGAGATGGCTTTTCTGACTGTATCTCAATAGTCTTTCTTTCTATGCAGGTTTATAATCAGTACAACTACTGTTTTCTAAAATAATATTACACAAGGCTCGGAGTTTGTATTTCAATTACAATGACCAAGTAACAATGTATTCCATTTTTGGGAACTGAATATTTGACTGTTAACCTTCTGCCCATGTGCCCAGTGTGATTTGGAGCACATGGACCCTACAGACATCCCTCGCCCAGACACCCACGTGTGAACACATCCACATCCACATCTCTGGGTGGAAACCAGCCTAGAGTGGGGAAGACACTAATGGTGTTACTTTAGAACTGACTTTTCTTACCCTTTTAGACTCATGTGTTTTGTATGAGACACCATTGCAAAAAAATTTTATCCCTTCAGAGATATTTTATTACTAAAAAACAAAAACAAAAAAAGCTTAGAGTTAATTGCACTGGTTAAAGTACAGTTTCCAACGGCTGTTCTTCCTTCAATACTCTAACTGGTACTACACTGAGAGTGAAAGTCACCATTGTGTGTACACAGATGGTCCCAATCAAAACTCCATCTTTTGAGCCCTAATTATGTCCATTGTGTTATAGACTAAATCAGGGGTTTGTTCTAAAAGAACAATACATGTTTTACCATTTCCTTTAAATATAAGGACAACTAATAATACATTAACATGATTTCTGTATTAACCATCATGCGCACAAGAAATACATAGTAAATAAGGAACCTGAAAACTCCTGGCATTGGATCATAAGAAGCTAGATGATTAGAATGTGAAAAAGATTTTACAAATGTAAAACTTCTATTTCTCTGTAGAAACTTTCTTCACTTTGCTGTGCAAGAAGACACTGCTTTGCTATATTTAAAATGGCTTTTTTAAAAGAGATTTATGTATTTGGTAAATGTTTGTAGTCAACAGTTCACACAAGAAGCTGTACACGGTTTGATCATGTAAAACCGTTTGGCGGCACAAGCTGGACTTTGTTGCCATCCTTGAGATGAACCTTTTAAGAAAAATAAGTTAATCTCAATTTTTCCCTGAATGTGTTGTTTTTCTTCATTATACAATAAATATTATAGTGAACTTTTTATCAAATGGTTAAGACAATGCTAGAGGTTGTTGTAAACTGTTTGTCTCCTGCACTCCCTCCAGTAAAGACGGCCTGGCTCTTACTGCGCATCCAGACTCTGTCATGTTTGCCTGGGGAAAGAGTAAGGCGCTGGCTTTGCCGCCAGGCAGCCCTCCCCTTTCACGGTTCTTTCACGAAGACCGTTTCCACCTGCACAGCCCTTTCCTCATTTTACGTTCCCTGAGGCCCAGGAAACCTCTGGGTGCCACACTAACTGCCCCGCATGCGAGCCCAGGGCCGTTAGGAAGCAGCCGGCGACGCAGTGTCCAGCCTGGCTGCTCTGTGCGCACTGGTATGGATAGACGGGATCCGTTCAGGCTCCAGGAACTGCTTCTCACAAAAAATGCACCGAAGCCTGTTGGAGAGGTGGGTATTGTTAGAACTTCCTGTCATTAACTATCATCAGATTCTCTTGCTCTCTAAAATTTGGGGTGTGGAATGATTTGTTTTGCCCAAAATGCATACATTCTGCTGAGCTAGAGGCAGCAGAAGACAGATTTACTGGAATGAATTGAGTTTTATTTTCAAAAATCATGGGTGTGTGTCCCAGTATGCCGGTAGGTACTTCTTAGTGGTCCATCTCCTTTCATCATAATTCAGCTAGGAAATGAAAAACCTTCAACTTGCAGTGGAAAATGTTCTCTTCCTCTGATGTGCCTTCTAAGCCAGCTTCTAGCTAAGCAGATTCTTGGTGTCAAATTGAAAACTAAATTTTTGTGCTGGCTACAGTGAGGCTCTTATTAGCAGGTTTTGAAAGCTGGTTGAGTCCTGTGGCTAAAAATACTCTAATCACAGCTGCAGCTACTTAAAATCAATTCATTGCAATTTCCTAGTTAGCTCCCATGGGTGCCTTGCTCTAAGCATTATCCTGTTTTTAAGCTGATTCTGTGACTGGCACCAGCCAAGAAAATGCTTTTCATTCAGAGCCTTGTGCCAGCTGCATGGTGCAGCCGTCTCCCTCTGCTTGTCCCGTGCTCACAAGGGCCCGGGACCTACTAGCTGTAAACTGAGGGGAACAGGAGTGTTTCTTCCCATCTACCCCAAGAGTTAGGAGGTTTCAAACGGGGTTGCAACACTGCAGAGAGAGGGGCTTCTGAGGCTGAGTGGACTGGTGTCCTCACCCAGCAGAGGTACTGACTCCCAGCTGTCACAATTTGGGCTGAGGAGCAGCTCTTCCCAGGCAGCCCAGCCAACAACTGCATGTTTCTGGGGTGTGAATCGTTGACTCTCCTAACTGCATTCTCAGTGCTGCTTCCCAGAGGACCGAGATGGACAGGGCAGCTGAGCCAGCTTCCAGGCCAGGGCTTCACTCTAGTCACTTTCTCACCAATCCTGCACCTGCTTTGTGTCTAACCAAAGCAGAACACAGCTGGGGATGGAAAAAAAAAAAAAGTTGTACTAACTGGTTTCACTATATAATCCCCCCCACACACACTTTTTTAACACTCATTACGCTTTATTTTGAACTGGATTTTGACTTACAGAAAAGTTGTAAAAGTAATACAGTTTCCATATATCCCTCACCTGGCTTTCCCTAATGTTAGCATTTACATAACCATAGTACAAGCAAGGGAACCAAGAAATTAACATTGGTATGATACTATTAAGTAAATACCTTATTTGAATTTCACCATTTTCTCCACTCATGTCTGTGTCTGTTGTAGGATCCAATCCAAGAGTCCACATTGCCTTTTTCACTTATTATGTCCTTCCCTGTCTTTCATGATCTTTGAGTTATTTTGTCTAATATCCCTCAGTGGGGATTTGTCTGGTGTTTTCCCATGATTGGAATCAGGCTCTGCAGAGGTGATTGCCCTGCTTCGTGCAATGTGGAGTTGATGTTGTCCTTGATCACTTAAGTGGTTTCTGCTGGGTTTCTCCACTGTCAAGTTACTGTCTTTCCGTTTGTGATTCATAAGTAGCTTGGGGGAGATACCATAAGACTGTAGGTTTCTCCTCATACTTTCACCTTCTGATTTAGCATCATGTCTGTGACAATTATTACTGTGGTAGCTGCCGGTTTTCTTCATTTATTCATTTGAATTCTTAAGGAACAGCTATCCTTTCTTATTTGTTTGATTGATTATAGCATTATGGACCCATGGATATTTCTTTTTTTTCCTATGGGTTATAATCTAGTACTATCATTATTTTATTCCTCAAATTGTTCCCGCTTTGGCCATTAGGAGTTCTGTCAGGTAGCTTCCTGTGTTCCTTGGACACCCCCAAGCCCCCTAAAGCATGTCCTTTCTGGCACTACAAGATGTTCCACACTCATCGTGTATTTTCTCTATCCCAGTACTGGGTCAACTACTTTTTTAAGATTGTTGTTTTGTTTAATTGGAGAATGGTATTTTGAAACTAAGATCTGGGTACTAGACGTGCTCGTTGCTACTAGGGTGTCACTGCTTTTAGGCCCTCTCTGCAGACACAGCCAGGAAGTACATGTAAGTGTGCTCGCTCACACAGACAGACGTCCCGTCCACGTTCCACAGCTAGTCGTCGAAACATACTTATAAAAAGCCGTAAGTTGGGGCCCAAGTCTCTTCCGGCTTGTAAGGCAATCACAGCAACCACAAAAGTAAATAAATGGGACCTGATCAAATTAAAAAGTTTCTGCACAGCCAAGGAAACTATCACCGAGAGCAAACAGACAACCTACAGAATGGGAGAAAATATTCGCATGCTACACATCTGATAAAGGGCTGATAACTAGAATCTATATAGAACTCAGGAAAATCAGCAAGAAAAAAATCAAACAACCCTATCAAAAAGTGGGCAAAGGATATGAACAGAAACTTTTCAAAAGAAGATAGACTAATGGCCAACAGACATGAAAAAATGCTCAACATCTCTAATCATCAGAGAAATCCTAATCAAAACTACAATAAGGGCCAGGCACGGTGGCTCACGCCTGTAATCCTAGCCCTCTGGGAGGCCGAGGCGGGTGGATCGCTTGAGCTCAGGAGTTCGAGACCAGCCTGAGCGAGACTCTGTCTCTACTAAAAATAGAAATAAAAAAATTATCTGGACAATTAAAAAAATATATAGAAAAAATTAGCCAGGCATGGTGGCGCATGCCTGTAGTCCCAGCTACTCAGGAGGCTGAGGCAGTAGGATCGCTTAAGCCCAGGAGTTTGAGGTTGTTGTGAGCTAGGCTGACACACGGCACTCACTCTAGCCCGGGCAACAAAGTGAGACTCTGTCTCAAAAAAAAAAAAAACTACAATGAGACATCACTTAACTCCAGTGAGAATGGCCTTTATCAAAAAGTCCCAAAACAATAAATGTTGGCGTGGATGCAGAGAGATAGGAACACTCATACCCTGCTGGTGGGACTGGTAACTAGTACAACCTCTGTGGAAAGTAATATGTGAATACATCAAAGAGCTACGGGTAGAACTACCATTTGATCCAGCAATCCCATTACTGGGCATCTACCCGAAGGAAAAAAAGACATTCTATAAAAAAAGACATCTGCACTTGAATGTTTATGGTAGCACAATTCACAATTGCAAAGATGTGGAAACAATCCAAGAGCCCATCAATACATGAGTGGATTAACAAAATGTAGTGTAAGTATACCATGGAGTACTACTCAGCCACAAAAAACAATGGTGATCTTGTATTATCCTGGATAGAGCTGGAGCCATTCTACTAAGTGAAGTATCCCAAGAATGAAAAACAAGCACCACATCTACTCACCATCAAGTTAATATTAACTGATCAACGCTTAAGTGCACATATAGTAGTAACATTCATTGGGTGTTGGGCAGATGGGAGGGTGGAGGTGGGGATGGGTATGTTCGCACCTAATGGGTGTGGTGCGCATTGTCTGGGGGATGGTCACACTAGAAGCTCTGACTCAGGTGGGGCAAAGGCAATATGTGTAACCTAAACATTTGTACCCCTGTAATATGCTGAAATAAAACAAAAATAAATAAAAAGCTGTAAGTTTATACTAATGCTTCAGATTCCAATTCAATACCACAGGGTTCATTTTAGCCTTTCCTTATTTGTAACTTTTTTCTCCTGTGATAAGAAACCCAGCTCTCCTTAGCCACAATCTTTTTACTTAGTCATCCAGTTACAGTGTACACATAAAGTAGTTTCAGAATTTGCCCATCTGTGTGAGGAACACACATTTACTGACTAGCTTAGAGTGTTTATGTAGCTTTTTGTTGTTGCCTTTGGCCTTACATTACCCAGTTCAGACATTGTTTTCCAAGGTTACTTTTAGTTCCCAATCTGCTTCACTCTGGTTATCTTATTCATTTGTAGTGCAGTCAGGTTCATCTGCTCATGTTTTTATTCCATTTTGGGTACCCTTCCCCCATCCTAGTTGGCTTTAATTGTTTATGTTGAGGGGTATATGAATGGTATCTGCAATGTTACTGTGTTTCCAAGAGCTGTACAAAAAGACTCTGAGAGAAATGTCACTGTCTTCACTGCTATTACATCCCCATCCTCCACCACTCCCACTAGTCCCATATAGATAACAAATCCCTTTAGTGTCTAGTTTAATCCTTTCTGTATTTCTTTTGCACAAATCAGCAACTTTGTTTTTTTCACTTAATAGAATTAGCTGGAAATTACTCTGTAGAGTGATCCATTCAGAGAAACTGTCATCATTCTTTTTTATAGTACTCCATGATATTGATGTACCATAGTTTACTAAACCATGAATAGGCGTTTAGGTTGTTTCCAACATTTTGCAATCATCAGTGAATAACTTTATGCATATGTATTTTAGTATTGTTAGGAATTTATCTTCTGGGTAGATTCCTAAAAGTGGGATTACTAAGTTCATGTGTAGTTTTGTAAGGTATTGCCAAATTTGCCCCAGAGGACTTTCATCAGTCTGCATTTGCTCAGCAATGTATGAGAATACTTGCTTTCCCACATCCCTGCCACTAGACTGTACTCTCATAGTTTTTATTTTTTTCAGTCTGATACATGAGAAGTTACATCTCAGTGTTTTAATTTGCCTTTATTAGTGAATTTGAACATTTTTTCATATGTTTGAAGGCCATTTTAATCTCTTTCATGTGTGTGAATTTCTGTTCATGTCTTTTCCCCATTTAGCTATTGGGTTTTTGGTCTTCATCCCTCAGCTTTTAAGAGTTATCTTTACATTAGGGGTATTAGCCCTAAAGTCTATGTGCTATGACTATCTCCTCCCAGCTTGTTAGTTGTCTTCTGACTTTGTGGTGCTTTTATCATGAAAAATTTTATTATTTTTATGGAGTCAAATTTATCAATCTTTTCTTGCCTGTGGATTTTGAGTTATATTTAGAAATCTTTTCTCTACACCAAAGTTAGAGAGGAATTCACGCATCTTTTCTTGTATGGTTTTATCTTTTACTTTTAGATCACTGATCCATTTGCAGTTTATTCTTATGTGTGGATCTAATTTTAAGTATTTATAAAAGGCTCTCTAGTTGTCCCAGTACCATTTATTAAAAAGTTCATCTTTATCCCATTGATTTGAGATGCCATGTTTGTCATATACTAAGTTTCCTTATGTATTTGGGTCTAATTCTGGACTTTTTATTTTTATTCCCCAAGACCACAAATTTTAAATGGCTCTCACCACCACCTAGAAATACAACTACAATTCCCTAGTATGTTGCCTTCCTCACTGTTTTTAAAAATTTAAAAATATTATGGGGGTACAAATGTTTTTGGTTACATGAATCACTTTTGTAATACTTGAGTCATGGCTATAAGTGTGCCCATCCCCAAATAGTATTCATTGTGCCCATTAGGTAGGTTTTCACCCATCCCCTCCTCCTCCCTTCCCCCTGCTTGATTTCCAGTGACTTTTACTTCCCTCTGTGCACATGTGTGCTCATTAGTTAGTTCCAATCTAATAGTGGGTACATGTGGTGTTTGTTTTTCCATTCTTTAGATATTTCTTTTTTTTTTGGCGACAGAGTCTCACTCTGTCGCCCAGGCTACAGTGCAGTGGCGTCATTGTAGTTCACTGCAATCTCAAACTCTTGGGCTCAAGCAATCCTCTTGCCTCAGCCTCTCGACTACTTGGGACTACAGGCATGTGCCATTATACCCAGCTAATTTTTCTATTTTTAGTAGAGACAGGGTCTTGCTCTTGCTCAGGCTGGTCCTGAACTCCTGAGCTCAAGCAATCCTCCCACCTCAGCCTCCCAGAGTGCTGGGATTACAGGTGTGAGCCACCGCACCTGGCCCTCAAATACTTTCAATAGATTCCCATTGTCCACCAGATAAAATGTCCAAATCACTTAAATGCGGAATTCAGGTTGCCCAGAACCTGGCCTCAAACTATTACTGCAACATTTTCCCACAATTCCATTTACACCTCCTTCATGCCAGGCCACTAGGCTACTCATAGTTCCCTGGTCTCCATGATCTCCACGGTTTTCAGCCTCTAGGCCTTTGCTCACACTGAAGAGAATTCTTTGAAGAGAACCATCCACTGCCATATTACTAAATCCCGCCCTTCTTTCAGGTGTCAACTAAGGAGATGTCACCTCCTCTAGAAAGCCTTTCTTGCTTCATCACCCACTTGTCATCAATTTCCCTCTCCTGGGGCCCAGCATGTCGTGCCCCATCTCCACTCTTGCTTAGTTCTTACCCCACTAGGTTACAAGCACCTTGAGGGTAGGGGCCATGTCATGTTATTGCATCACCTCTTGGTATAACTGGTGTTCTGGAAGGTTTATGGGAGGATGAGTGGAGGAAAAGTAGCATGTGTTCCTTATTCAGGGTAGTGAAACGGTGATCTTTTTAAAAATCCAGTGTTTTTCACAGATCTGGCAAAAGCCTCACCTGGGTTGTGATAAAGACTCTGCCATCCCCCCCACCCCCAAACCCACACACACTGGCATTGTTGTGGCAGTCCCTCTGCAACTCTGTGCAGGAATGGGAAAGGGTACAGGTCGCAGATGGGAGCTGCACTTTGCCACTACCGTGGTCCTTCCAGGGGTAGTGGGGCCTGACTGGCCGTGCAGGAGGCAGGGAGGCTGGCGTCACCTTGCAGTAGCTCCACTGTATCCATCTGGCTCTTGGAGCACAGGCCAAACTGGATGCTGTCCACACTGTCCCCAGCCCTGTGCCCCTGCTCAGCCTGGTGAAGCCAGTCATCCCTCCTCTGCGGAAATAAGCTTGGAGAAACCCTGTCCCAAGGTGGGAAGCACTGGGAGGGAAGAGGCTGTCAGGAAGGCTCCTCTCCTGACAGCCTCTTTATTTCTCATAGTCAAGGAGCCTGGGTCACTGGCTCAAGAGCCAAATCCAGTTGATTTTGCACCACCAAGGAAATGGGCAGGTAAATGCCGATTCTACAGTTCTCCTTGGGATTCAGGCAATGGGTCTTATCACTGCAAGGCCAATGCCTCAGGTGAACCAGTAGAAATTTTCTTAATTCTCCTCTCTGCTGCTCCTCTCAAGCCCTGCTTTGGGAGGCCACAGCCAGCCCAGTGCAGCCAGAGAGGCCCAAGCAGCCCCATGTTCCCTGAGCCTGGAGCATGCTGTCAGCGCCTCCCCCAGGCCCACAGTGGATGGTAAGGCAGGTGGCAGGGCAGCAAGGGCCCTGGCGCCTGTCAGCCTGGGCTGGACACCCGTCACCCCCATTTACCAGCTGTGTGATCTTAGGCAGCTCAGTTTTCCCATCTGTAACATGGAGATAAAAGCGCCTACCTAGTAAGGGGGTAGTGAGGACAAAATGAGTTAGAACATAAAGCTCTTCGAGCACTATGTGGTATCCGGTGAGTGCCACGGGTTATAGGACTGTTTTTGCTCCTAGGGCTGCAGCCCAGCCTTTCCCAGAGAGAAACTGTCATGCCTCTGTGGGCCTTTCACAGCAGGAGTCACCTCCAGGCCACAGTCTTGTGCTCCAGCTCTAGAGTCCCTAAGAATGGCGTCAGGGAAGCAGCAGGAACAACACCTGTTTCAGGTGCACACAGGGGCTATGCTCTCGGCAATGCGAGCCTGACCTCGGCTTGGCCTCAGACGCACACATGGTAGAGCTTGGTGACAGGTGCTCACCCTTCTCTCCAGACACTGGCCAGCAGGAGCTCGTTCCAGGAATGGTGACCTGGAGCACTGCAGGTAGCCACGGTGTGGGAAGGCTCCTCACGTGGACCTGGGCCGTGGCTCCGGGTGTTCAGTTTAAGACACGGCTGTGTGTCACACTAAGTACCGGTAGCTCTGAAGTACAAGGAATAGAATGCTATTTATTCAACAGTATAGCAGTTTGGATTTGGGGCCTTTTCAATTCTAGAAATGGCATTGCCTCAAAAAGGCTGATGAGGCAAATATGAAGGAGGGCTTGTTACAACTGTAATTTGTCACTCTCTAAAATAGGGTGACACTCCAAGACTATTCCACAGCACCTTTACCAGGGACACAGAGCACAACACTTTCTCCCGCCCTCCCGCCCCTGCCATAGCAGGTAGGAAACCACAAGAGCAGGCAACGCGGGCCCACCCTAGGGCCTCCCGCACGGCAGGTCCCTTGGCCAGGGCCGTTCCCCTCCCTCCAAGCACGCCCAACTTGGAGGCCCACACAGTGCTGCTGCGGAGTCGCTCTCAGCCAGTCCACTAAATGTCTTCAAGAAATGGCCACGTGTTACACGTAAATGGCTCTGTTGCTGCATCCCTTTGGTTACAGGCGTGTGAGGCACCGGTGATTTGGATCCTGCGGCCTTGGATTAGGCGAGGCCACTTTCCAGGGCCAGTGTGATTGAGAACACTCTGGTGGCGTCCTCTGTCCCGGGAAATGAAATGCAGCAACCCTAGGATACGGCTTGTGACAGCTGATCACAACAAGCTGCTAAAGCCAGCTGATTCTTGAAAAACAGCAGCTTAGTCCCCCGCATGCGTGGTGGGACTGAACTGGCCATCTGAAGAGGTGACAGTTGGCACTGGAATCACTAATCTGGGGGCTTGTGCTGGAACTGGACCCACTGCCATGGAGCCATTGGGGATGACAGTTGTGTTCAAGCTATTAGGGGTCTCACTAGTAGCTTGCATTTTAAAATAAATTAAATAAAAGACTGGCAAAACGACCCCAATTAGAAGCATGATAAAAACCGCATTCCACCACTGAATTCCAAAGTCTGCACCATTTGTCTGTGTCTTTGGAGGGGCTGGGAGCAGCGGCTGATTGGAGGTCTCCACGCAGCAGCTTTCTCGCATAAAGATTTCTGACTGCACCGCACGCTCAATATTCTGGTCAATTCCCTTAAAGAAATCCGTCAGCTGGCTGGGGCCGGCATCAGGGCCTGCAGCTGCCCTGTCTGGATCTGGCAGTTCCACGGTCACTGTGGTCTCTGAAGATGGGATCGGGAGGGGCTTTAGTTCTTTGTGGGTCTCTGTTAGGATCCCGTGGTTTTTCACTGGAATCTTAATAGATTTCAAAGCGTACAAGTCCTGTTCTCTGATGAAGTTGTTGACTTTCTTGATATCTGCAACCTAGGAAAGCCAGGAAGACAAACATTATAAAATATGTGAAGCTCCTTAAAACTAATATCCAAAAGTGGCTCTTAACCTTTCTGGGTGATGATCCAAGCCTACTTCACTTACGAATCTGACGAAGACTGGAAAACTGCACCTACACACAGAATTAGTTTAGGCTGAATAACTTTGTTTTTTGGCTTCTACACAGCCTTGATATGTAGTTAATAATTAAATTTTCCAACAGATTCACAGGTTTGAACAATTTAAGATCAGTTTTGGAAAACATATTTATTTTTAACTGTTTAAAGTGTGACTGCAACAAAATGCTTTTAGGTGAGACACAATCATAGCACTAAAATGAATGCTGTAGTCCTCTCTACTTCTTTTAACTTTTGAGGCAATAGTGCCCCCATCTGCCTGGCTTCCCTCTCCTACCAGAACCAAACTAAGTAGCGGCCAGACCTAGCACGTGCCAAACGCAAAGCCTCAGCCAGCTCTGCAGACACATTCGGAAGCTACTTTACCTGTAATAACGTTTTGAGAGATGTGCTCTCAGCATTTTCTTTCCCAGAAGTACTGTGGGACATGTAAACTTATTTTTTAAATAAAGGTGATCTACAGTTAATTCACTTTGAAGATTTCACGACACTTTTTTATCATTAGAAACATACAGGGAATCAAGGCTCAAGTTGGAAGCTATGCACTGAGATCTTCTATTCCAAAATCAGAAGAAACGAACACCGCTGTGAGTCTTATCGAGTAACAAAGTTTATGACAAACTCCTCCTATAATCAAACATGAAGATTTAAGAAGTGGGGGAAATGTAAGTCCAAGGTAAACCCTCTCTCAGGCTAATGTTTGAAAACCTGGAAATATCAGAGATGGACTCTAAAGTTTTAACTCAGAAGTCCACTTACACTAGAAAATAAACACAGCCAATAAACCTTTAAATAGAGCCTCACTCAAATCAATCATTTCCATTATTTTAACTGTTTAGCAACTGCTTTTATCATTTAATTGAATTGTGGTAGGGGACATTTTTAATTTATTGTGTCCTGAAACTAGTGCATGAGATGCTTGAGATCTTTCTTTGTCCCTAATAAACTTAGAGCACATTTATTTACTTCAAATTTATATAATTCTTTATGGATTTATTAGACATCATCATCCCATGAAGACGACTCCATCCACTCAGGTCTTTCTAGGAAAGGATTGTTTTCAGCCAATGTTCTATAAACCATATGGTATCACAAAGAGGCTGATTATAAGAATCAAATATAAATGTCAATATAATTTAAAGACCACTATGAGTCGTCAGAGACCACTTGTTTATTTCCCTGGGAAAGACTGCAATACCTCATACAACGTGCTTAGCTATTTGGACCTTGTTAGATAAAAAACAGATACTTTAAGGAGGAAAAGATTTTTTTTTATTAAGTAGCTTATATAGTCTTAGAGAAGGCCATAGAAATTTCTAGCACAGCATTAGCAAAATGAAATAAATTGTTTCAATCTAGGGGAAAATGCAGCAATTCTAGAAATACTTTCCTACTTACTTGGCCATTGTTAATCACTCTGAGTGCTAAAAACATAATTAAAGAGAAAAACAGGGTTATACAGATACACAGCACACAAAAGCTAGATCATGCACTTCTAAAAGAGAAGGTACATCTTTACTAGTCCAATAAGCTACCACCAAGAAAAGTTCAGAAAAATAAAAGGAGAAAGAAAAGCTAGCATGCCAAAGAAATCTTGGGTAAATCTGTCTGGCATCTCCAGCCCCACTGGGTCTAAAATAAAATGTGCTCAAAAGAAAAGAGAAAGGATTCAGAACATTAGTGTGGAGAAACAAGGAAGAGTAGAAGTACTTGGCAGGGAGGGGAATGTGTCACTCTTCATGAGCCCAGGGTTCAGACCCAAAGGTACTTCCACCTGCCTTCCATCTCTGGCTGAATGGGGGAGTCCTCTGCTGCTACAACAGGCCTCCCTCTCCTGCCCACCTGGCGGGAGTCAGGAAGGACAGGGAGGGCAGCAAGGGCCCCCACCCTGCAGAGCACCAGAGGGTGTCTTACTTTGCAGCCATACTGCAGAGCCAGCTTGTTGAGGGTGTCCTCCTGGGCCAGCTCCCGCTGCAGCAGCACCACATCGCCTGCTCCTGGCTGCTGAGGGTGGTGGGCACCGCTCTTCTGGAGTTCCTTGCCCCGGGGTCGCAGAACCACACGGTGTGACTCTTCCTCAGAGGAGTCCCCCGAGTCCCCACTGCCATTCTTAAACACGTAAACATGGCTGGTCGGAGTCCTGCAGACAACAGCTGGGCCTTGGAAGGTCTTGGTTAACACTTCCTTCTGCCTCATTTTCTTAAATGAAAACCAAACCCCAGAGTTAATTACACATAAGGCACAGTTATCCTTTTATGGCCTCATTAAAGAGAAGTGTCTTCTTGTTAGAGATTATTCTTTTCCCTAATCATTGCAAATACTCAACAAATACCATCAGTACAATAAAGAATGTGCTCATGCTGGCTAAGATGGAAGGAGATAAAACACTTTGTTTTTTTTTTCTAGTTGCATATTGTTTGTGCAGAAAACAAAAGAATCCCCCTTCTTCTCCCCTTACTCCTCATCCATAGCTGTGTCTCTCCCAAATCCACCTATGTACAAGTTCTATTTTTGGCCTCAGAGCAGTAAACAAATGGCTGGGATCCTTGTAATGAAAGGTAAGGACTGTTCCCAGCTTTCTTGCACCAAGAAAGTTAAACTCAGAACCTTTGTACAAGAAATTCTTATTCAATACTTATGTGTTCCAAAGTATCTTCACTAAGAAGGTCAGTACTAACGACACTTTGAAGAACTATGAGACTAAAATGCTCTTATTTTGACACAGCTTGACTTATATAACATGTGGGGCAAGTTAGGGGAGAAATGCCTGTCAAACTGAGAAATTCGTCCAGTTTCCTCACAGGTCACTTTGCAGTCATTACAGCCCCATGTCTGGTTTTTATTTTCATCTTGAGCCAAGTGCCAAAGCCACAATACACTTTTCCCCTCTCCAGTTTGTCCGGATGAGATTCCAGAAATGAAATCTCAAACACGAGGACTGACAACCACTGGGGAGCGGCCCATTTCGTGACAGCCCGTGCGTGGCCCCAGCGCGAACCCCACCCCGCCCTGCCCAGGCCCTCGGGGGCCACCGCCCCGACACCCACACCTCTGAGCCGGGTCCGCCCGGAGGAGGAGGGAGGCGGCCGGGTCTTCCCGGGTGGCTGAGGGTCACCTGCTGGACCTCGGCGGCAGCCCGAGGTCGGGGCCCGGCTTTCGCGTCCGAGCTCCGGTCCTGCAAGGGGCCCCAGCCGCTCTCGGGCCGGTTTCCCTCGGAGCCCCTTCCGTGAAAGGACGCGGTGCCTCGGCAGGAGCTGACATACAGACGGGGAGCGGCCCGCCCCTAGGCTCACACGGGCGGAGTCCCAACCTTCCACGAAGGCACGACCTCCGATCCCTGAGCTCCAACCCCTGCAACCTGGGGCCAACCCTCGACAGGCGCGGTCACGGCCCCTCCCGCTGCAGGAGGGTCTTTTAGAAGACCGGGGAGTGGCGTCCCGCCCCCGATCCGAGGAGTGAGGCCAGGCCCCCGCGCCGCCATGAGCCCCCAGCCAGGACCGCAGCTCCCTCCTCCAAGCCCCGGTACCTCAGCACCCAGGCTCCGCCGCGACCCACCGCAGCCGCGCCTGCCGATTGGCTACGAAAATCAGCAGGCCCTCCGGGGGCGGGGCCTGCGAGACAGCCAATGAAATCAGTGGTGGGCGGGCACTGAAACGAGCCAAGCGGTGCTGAGAGTTCAGCGGGGAGCCAGCCGGGCCCGGGGCGGGGCTGGGGGCGGGGCTTCGGGTGGGGCGGGGCTCAGCTCCTGGACTTGGCCCTGGCTGCGGTTTTTGCGTCTGCTCCGGGCTGTAAAACACTTTAACTCCTCCCTCCCCAAGTTCCCAGCTTTCTGCTGAGCCTCAGCTTTCTCACCGGTAGAAGAGGCCTTTGACCTCGCCTGTGTGTAATGCCCTGTAGCTCGGGGACTGGTTTCCAGTGGAGTGGGTGGCCCGAGACCTCCCGCGGAGAAAGGGCCCCTCTGGCTGGGCCCACGTGGGCGAGGGGGTCTTTCTGCGGGGTCTGGCGTCCCGAGCCTTTGAGGGCCGGGCCTGAGCGGGAGTTTGCCCTGCCTCGCCCCCCATAAGCAAGAAAAATCCACGAATTTTAGTAAAATATTGATCCCGACGACACGGACCAAAAAAAAGGTAAGTAATGTTTATCAGATATCCAGTGGTGGACATTTGATAAATGATAAAACTGATATTTAAAATGACTGAAAAGTGATATAAAATGATAAAAATGATTTTTAAATGATTTGAGAAGTGATTCAATTAAAAAAATTGAATAAAAGCGATGGAAGAATTCTCACGCACTAAGGTGCAAACGTTTAAAACTTCTACTTAAAAGGGGAATCCAAAATTAAAAAGCAGATAATCTGGGAAAATAAATGTAACACGACAAAGGATTAAGATACTTAATTGAGAGAGAAACCTCATCAAATGAGTAAGAAAGATGCTAAAACCTCTGTAGATCAATGAGTAGAGCACATGAGCAGATAATTAACGGGAGAATTCAAATGGTCAACAGGGGGGAAAGTTAAAGCACACTAGCAATGAAATTAAACAACAAACAGATTAAAACAAGATCTCAGAAACCCTTTCTATGGTTTTCCATTCCACTTAGAATAAAATCTACCCTTAGGCCTCAGATAAGTCACTTTCTCACTGAGGCCTCTCCATCCACCCCCTATACATGGATGCTCCCTCTGTGCTCTGTCAGAACATGATTTCTTTATAGTCCTTCCTAGGTAATTTACTTGTTTTATTGCCAAACTCCTCTTGCCCCTGGTTATCATCGGTCATTCACCATTCAACTTCGGTGCCTAGCTCAGTGCTGGCACCGAGTAGTGCTCATTTTATATTGGCTCAATAGGGGAGACGTTCAGTTATGGTTGTTTCATTCATTCAGCATGTCCAATAAAAAGCAAATCCAGATTTAGTAGACACAAACTTTATTCCAAAGGGTTATTGCAAGGTGGGGAGGAGGGACTGTTGCACTGGGGAGAATACTCTGTGGGCTCTGAGACCATCTCAAGAGTTAGAAAGAGTTTTTCTTTTCTAGAAAGGCGTAAACAAAGCTAGAAAGAATGTGGTGTGAGTGGGGATGAAAGAGTGTTGGATCGCATAGTAGATCAGAGAATATTCTACCTCTCGGGAAAGGCTGTATGCTGGCTTAGGCTAAGGGTAGGACAAAATTTATTCAGAGGCCTGGGGGAAGGAGGGAAACCTAACCCAATTTTGGCTAACAAGCATTTAGTTCCAACTGAGTGCTGGGGACAAGCAGTGCTGCCTATTACTGTGAACTAAAATAAAATGTTAATCCCCCTGACTGAATGGACCCCCTCTTGGCCAAGGGGACCCCAGAAATACCCTAAAGCTGAGTTGGCCATGAGAAGGAAGGTCAGACATGCCTCATCATGCCCTCCTCCATTCTTGGAGATATGCTTTGCTCCACAGGGTGGGGGCCCTTGCTGCCCTCCCTGCCCTTCCTGACTCCCGCCAGGTGGGCAGGAGAGGGAGGCCTGTTGTAGCAGCAGAGGACTCCCCCATTCAGCCAGAGATGGAAGGCAGGTGGAAGTACCTTCAGGTCTGAACCCTGGGCTCATGAAGAGGGATGCATTCCCCAACCTGCCGAGTACTTCTACTCTTCCTTGTTTCTCCACACTAAAGTTCTGAAACGTTTTTCTTTCCTTTTGAGGACATTTTATTTTAGACCCAATGGGGCTGGAGATGCCAGACAGATTTACCCAAGATTTCTTTGGCATGCTAGCTTTTCTTTCTCCTTTTATTTTTCTGAACTTTTCTTGGTGGTAGCTTATTGGACTAGTAAAGATGTACCTTCTCTTTTAGAAGTGCATGATCTAGCTTTTGTGTGCTGTGTATCTGTATAACCCTGTTTTTCTCTTTAATTATGTTTTTAGCACTCAGAGTGATTAACAATGGCAAAGTAAGTAGGAAAATATTTCTAGAATTGCTGCATTTTCTCCTAGATTGAAACTGTTTATTTCACTTTGCTAACACTGTGCTACAAATTTCTATGGCCTTCTCTAAGGCTATGTAAGCTACTTAATAAGAAAATCTTTTCCTCCTTTAAGTGTCTGTTATTTATTTACTAAACACATTGTGTGGGGTATTTCGGTCCTTCCCAGGGAAATAAGCAGGTGGGTCTTCAGGGACTCAAGTCCCCAAGATGGGGGCAAGGGGCATTCTTCCAAGTACAGTCAGCGCTCTGTATCTGTGAGTTCTGTGTCTGTTGCCTCAACCAACTGTGGATTGAAAATGTAGTTAGGCCCATGATGGTTGTGTCTGTACAGACTTTTTTCTTATCATTGTTCCCTAAACCATACAGTATAACAACCCTTTCTATACCATTTACATTGTATTAGGTATTATAAGTAATCTAGACAGGATTTAAAGTGTATGGGAAGATGTATACAGATCATATGCAAATGCTAGACCATTGTGTGTCAGGGACTTTAGCATCTGCAGATTCTGATATCCCAGGGACAACTGTACTTGAAAATCGAGGAATCTGGGTGGGGTTCAAATTCTCAAGTTTTCAAACCTAAAGACATCAAAGCTCCATTGAAATAACATTTAAAAGTTGTGGGAGTTTTTTTTAATAAAACCAAGCATACCAGCAATTTCTCTCCTGGGCATTTACCCAAGAGAAATGAAAACATAAGTTCACAAAAAGATGAGTACAAGAATGTTTATAGATGCTTTATTCATAATCGCCTACATCAACTGGTGAGCAGATAAGTGCATTGTGGCACACTCACACGATAGAATCCTACTCAGGAGTAACAAGGAACTACTGACATGTGCAGCAACATGAGTGAATCTCAAAAGCATCATGCTAAGGGAAAGAAACTAGATGCCAAAAGCTATGTATGGTATGACTTCCTTTCATATGACATTCTGGAATTTGCAAGACTATAGGCACAGAAATCAGATCAGATCAGTGGTTGTCAGAGGCTGAGGCCAGAGTGCAGACAGAGAGTCAGGGCTTGTCTGCAAATGGACTCAGGAAACTTTCTGGACTGATGGAAATGGTCTAATCTCAATTGTGGTAGTGGTCAAAATTCACCAAATGGTACACTCCAAAAGGGTGAATTTTACTGTATGTAAATTATGCTTCAGTGAGCCTGAGTTAAAAAGTGGGAGCTGGGGTTCCTCAAAAAATTAAACATGGAATTACGGTATGATCCAGCAACCCCGTTTCTGGGTATATACCCCCCAAAATGGAAAGTGGGGTCTCAAAGAGATATATTGCACACTCATGTTCATAGCGATGTTATTCACAATAGCCAAGAGGTGGAAGCAACCAAAGTGTACTCAACAGGTGAATGGAGAAACAAAATGTGGTATGTTCACACAGTGAAATATCATTCAGCCTTAAAAAGGAAGTTCTGCCACATGCTACAACATGGATGAACCTCGAAGATGTTATGCTACATGAAATAAACCCATCATAAAGGACAAATACTGTATGATTCCACTTGTACGAGGTACCTGGAGTCATCCAAACCATTGAGAGAGAAAGGAGGTTGGGGAGAAGGAAGAGTGAGGTCTTAGTGTTTAGGGGGTACAGAGTCTCAGTTTTGGAAGATGAAAAAGTTCTTAAAATGGATAGCGGTGATGGTTGCACAACAGTGTGAATGTACTTAATCCCATGGAACTGGAAATTAAAAATGGTAAGATGATATATCTTATATGTATTTTATCACAATTTTAATAAAGGTGGAGTGGAAGAAGAGTTTACAGCAGCATATTTTTAAAAGGCTCTACATGTTAGGCAAGTCCTGTAAGGAGGTGAGGTAGGATGTTGACCACATGGTGAGATGTGAGGGCTGTGGGGACAGCCACCCCTGTCTAGAGCTGAATAGCCCAACAAGGTAGCTACTCACCATACGGGCCATTGAGCCCTTGGAACGTGAGCCCTTGAAATTGAGATGCTATAAGTACCAACTGCACATTGGTTTTAAGAGATTTAGTACAAAAGAAAGAATATAAAATATCTCATTTATACTTGGTATACTATTTACATGCTAAATTGACATTTTAGATATATTAGGTTACAGGAAATATTATTAAGATTAATTCTACTTGTTTTAACTTTTTTTTAATGTGGCTACTAGAAAATGTAAACTTACATCTGTAGTTCACCTTATATCTCTACTGGACAGTGCTGCTCTGGGATTGCCCTGCAGGTGCCTGAGATCCTACTGTTCAGAGACGTCATTTGCCGTGGTCCCTTGTTCTCTGAAGGGCCCTGGGTAATAGGCAAATACCTGGCCATTTGCAGCAGGCCCATGCTTGGCCAGGAGGTTGGCAGCTTGGTAGGGACTGGGACCAGGACAGCTGGTGCAGGGATGAAAGGAGACAGGGTTGTGCCAAAGAGACCCCTTTTGCCTCCCCAGGCCTGCCTTCCCGGACACTCCAGCCAGGATCCTTGGACTGAGGTTCTGGCACTTGGCACCCCCCCATTCCCCCACGGGTCATGGGGTGCAGGAGCAACAGGGCTGCTGCACAGGTGGATAGTCCTGGAAGTCAGCTGAGGAGTCAGGGCCACTGGTCCCGGCGGGAGGGGAAGTCCAGGTGGAAGCTGCACCCACTGGTATTTCAGAGAGCAGCTGGGTGGGTGGGTCACCCAGACTGAGGGGCCAGAGCAGTAGTTAGAAGCAGTGCGTGAAGCCAGGAGCTAGGAAGTGAGGGAGATGCAAGGCCACTGGTGGCAAGAGGAGGTGAAGGAGGAGCCCTGCATTCCCCAGCCAAGCATCTGGCAGAGATGGCTCCCGGGGTGCCCCATGGGACCTCCAGGGTTTGCCACCTAGAGGGACTGGTTGAAGCTTTGTGTTAATGCAGATTGGGGCACAAACTTGTGAAATTGCATTGATTGCAGGTTGTAGAAGCATTGATTACACACATGAGCAGGTCCAAGGTCCTGAGCTAGAGTGTTCTTGCCTTAAAACAGATGTCAAACTGATATGTCCATAAACACATAGTACGTGCTCAATACTGGATTGAAAACATCTTGTTATCCTCAGTGCTTAGAACTCAGAAGGGGCTCAACACAATGTTTATTTAATTAATTGGAATATATTTGACTAATGAATGAAATAACAGTGAACGGCGGCTCCTCAAGTCCTAGTGGAGCCCACCATTGACTGAGGGGCTGCTGTGTCTCTAACCATTGCAGCCAGGGTGCCAGCCTCACATCCTTTCAGGAACAGTGGGTCTCTGTAGCAGTCAGGGTTAACCAAGAAACCACTCAGAGTATCCACAGCAGGGTCGGGGGGCCCAAATGCAGGGATTGGGGTCCCAGGTGGTAAAAAAGCCAAGCACGGGGATTGGGGCAACCTAGGGATTAGCACCTGGTGGGGCCATGGTCCTGCTGGACTGGGGGGCAGAGGGAGCAGGTGGTGACACAGAAGCTCAAGGGACCACAAGGAGTCTTGGTCAATGGGAGTCAGAACCATGGAGACCCAGATGCTGGGGAGCTGCCACGTGAGGCAGGGAGGCACCTCCCATCGGCCGAGCCCGGCAGGAAGCCAGTGACTTGTACGCCTGGGGAGCCCAGTCCCTGGGAGGACCTACCCCCCTGCAGCACAACGCCACGTGAGGGAGAGTGAGGAGTGGCTCGGGGCACACATACCCAGCACCAGTGCCATCTCCAGTTGTCCCAATACCCCTGAGAAGGCGCCACTGTCGGAGGACTTGAACAGCCTGCCTGCTATGGGCTGTACCGTGTCCCTCCCAAATTCACATGCAGAAGGGTCAACACCCAGCACCTCACGGGACCTCAGACTGTGGCTATATTTGAAGGTAAGGTCTTTAAAGAGGTGATTAAGTTAAAATGAGTCCTTTAGGGTGGGGTCCTAATCCAATCCGACTGGTGTCCTTACCAGAAGAGGAAATTTGGACACACAGAGAGGGTGTTTCCAGGGTGTGTGCACCCAGGGGAGAGGTTCTGTGAGGACACAGCAAGAAGACAGCCATCTGCAAGCCAAGGAGAGAGGCCTCAGCAGAACCAACCCTGCTGACACCTTGATCTTGGCCTTCCAGCCTCCAGAACTGTGAGAAAATTAATTTCTGTTGTTTAAGCCACCCTGTCTGTAGTATTTTGTTACAGCAGCCTGAACTAACTAATACATTGCCCAAGACTGCATTGCCACTGCACCCTGTGGGCTCTAATCTTGTCCTACAGGAGGGAAGTGACAAGACATTGATGAATGATTTTTTTGCCATAGTTCCATTAAGGGAAACATTTGGGACACCAATATTTTCTAGGCTTCATTTAGATTTGATGTGTTGAGTAGATGCAGCTTTTATTTGCTCTGGGTATAAATGGCTCAGTGGTGTTGGTCAGCCAGTTATGGGGTCGGAAAACTGGGGTGTCCATTGGAATTGAGGGGGAAGGAAAACAGCCCCCTTTGTTCTTCCCTTTCCAATGCTTATGACTGAGGGAAAACCTCCAATAGATTCAACGCTTTAACATTTTAAAATGAGAAATAAGGGACTCACTTCCCAATTTCTTGAGCAGTCCTCAGTGCAAGTGCCCATGCTTGGGTTTGCAGTCCATCTGGCTGCTCTCAGCCAAGATGCTTAAAGGGTTTGTCTCTGGCTTTCCTCTCTGCAGCTATCATCACCCCAGGATCAGAATCTGAGCCAGAACAGATTATATCGTAATGCATGCCCTGGGAGTGACCCGTACTCCGCTAGGGGGAGGCCCAGCATCTCAGATGACTGACTCTAATGACAGTGGAGAGAGTGGAGAACTAGCTTTGGCTGGTTTTAAAAGAAAGAGAATCTATACTGAAAGAGGAAGGAACGAGAGAAGGAAGGGAGGGAGGGGGGAAGGGAGAGAGGGAGGGAGGGACATTCCAAGGGAAAGACCTGAAGATCCTGACATCTGGGATTTCCTAATGACTGGCCAAGCCAGATCGCTCCACAGCAGTGGTGCTTAACTGGGGTGATTTTGCTCACTAGGGGACATTTGGAGATGTCTGGAGACACCGACTGGAGTGTGTGTGTGTATTTGTGTGCCACTGGTATCTATGGATGCTGCTAAACATCCTACATTGCATAGGAATACCCCCACCTGCACCCCAACAAAGACTTGTCCAGTTTGACATGTCAGTAGTGCCAAGGCTGAGAAACCTGCCCTGCAGTGAAATTCAGTGTCTACAACCCACCATGTGCTTGACTCCTCCAAGCAGCTTTTGGTCTTTTACCATAAACATGAGCAATCAATTAACAAGACATTTGAAGAAAGCCTCCGACATGAATGACAGTGATCAGAACACACGGAGAAAAGGCAACTTGAGTGAAACAGATTATATATGGAGAATAAAACCTGAGAGAGAGAGAGAGAGACAGTGGGAAAGGAGGAAAGATAAAACAAACCCAAATCCATGAAATAAGGACAGGATGCTATTTATAAAGCAGAAAAAAATAAGCAAACAAATAAGAGCTCTTGAGAATGATAAATACAATAGTAGTAATAACACTAAACAGCTTAGAATAGAAAGTTGAGAAAATCTTCCTGAAGGAAAAGCAAAAATCATAGATAGAGGATAGGAAAGTATAAGAAAATTAGGGGGCCAGTCCAAGAAGTTCAATATCAAACTACTAGGAGAATTAATAAAGAAAGGACAGGGAAAATGGAAGAGAAGAAATCATTAACAAAATTTTCAAGAAAATTTGCACATGAAGAATATGATATTCATTTTGAAAGGGTGACAGATCTATGGGCAGGCACATTGTGGAGAAATTTTCAAATGCTAGTGACAAAGAGACTATCTCCCAAGCTTCCAAAGGGCAATGTAAAAACCAGGTTACACTCAAATAATGGGGAATAAGAATGGCTTCAGACTGCTCATGGTCACATTGGAAGCCAAAAGACAATTGGAACAATGCCTTCAAAATTCAGAACAGAAATGGTTTTCACTCTGGAATTTTTGGATCCAGACAAACTATCAATGAAATGAGAAGATGGAATAAAGGTATTTTGGGATATGTGGAACTCCCCAGAATTGACCTCCCATATACCTTTTCTTAGGATGCTACCGAAGGATGCACACCATTAGAACCAGGGAGTAAACCAAAAGTGATGAAAAGACATCCAGGCCCCAGCCTGCAGACATGCCAGGAGGTGGCCTTGCGGTGAGTCAGATGGCTGCCTTGGAATGTTGTCTGTGTTAATACAATACGTATGTACACAGAGGGACACGATACATTGGAAGGTTTTGTTTTTTCTGTCTTGTTTTTCTCACTCGACAATACTGTATGTCAATTCCACTGTCTTGTTCCTTTCACAGCAGCCTAACTGTCATGGATGCTGAGGTGTGCCACACAGACCCCGCTTCAGAGTAGGGACTTGTTCCCCCAGCACCAAGACAGCCCAGCCTCTCCCTGGGCATGTCCCTCGGCCCAGGAACCTGCCTCTCACCTGGGGGCAGTCTGCACTGAATGGCTGCTCGGTACAGGGACACAAAGACATGGCCCCCTTTGCCTCAATTGGGGACACCTCTGAAGGCCATTCCAGCCCGGGTCCTCCCTGTGGGCTGAGGCCTTTGAACTCACATGCTGGATCCTGCTCTCTTACCCATGAAAACACTCCCCTGTAAATGTCCTGCACAAAGCCTCTCTCTCGAGTGTGTCTCCTGGAATCTGACCTATGCCAGTGGGCGCCAGGGGATATCTCAGGAAGCTGACCCTAAAAGGAGATTTTGGAGCTGGATCCCCTGCTGCCCAGCAATGAAAATCCCGTCCCTTAGAGGTGGTTCCCCAGTAACTGTTGGTGTGCCTCCGTGGTGCGCTGGTTAACTCTCAGGTCTTGGCCAGCCTGGGCTGCTATAACAAAACACTGCAGACTGGTGACTTAAACAACTGACATTTATTTCTCACAGTGCTGAAGGCTGGAAGTCCAAGGTCGAGGCACCAGCTGATCCAGTGTCTAGTGAAGGCTTGCAGATGGCCGTCTTCCTGCTGTGTCCTCACATAATAGAGAAAGAGATCATCTCTTTTGTGTCTCTTCTTATAAGAACACTGATCCCATCATGGGGGCTCCACCCTCATGACCGAATCACCTTCCAAAAGCCCCACCTTCAAATAACATCACAGTGGGGATGAGGGCTTCAATGTGTGGATTCTGAGAGGACACAAACATTCAGTCCGTATCAGGTGGGTGTTGGTGGAAAGTCAGCGGTGGGTGCAGTATTCCAGAATCGGGGCAGCCACAGAGAAAGTAGTCATTATAAGGATCTTAGAATCAAATGTCTGTTGCTGAGGACAATGAATGCATTGAAAATAGACAGTGCAAGGGGGAGAGTGATAAAGTGCCAAGTACGGAAGCCAGAGGGCCTCTTTGACAGCAGAGAAAGACTCTCATCCTGTGCAGCTGATGAGAAGAAAAAACTGAGAATCAGGCCCTAGACTTGGTTGAAGGCGGGCAGAGCTGCAGAGAAGGTTGGATTCTCAGCCCTGGCAAGCTGGCTCTATCAGGGTCAGGGCCTTGACTCAGGGGTGGGGAGAGATGGGTGGACACACTTGGAAATCTTGAAACCTCGTACTGCCCTGAGCCTGGGGCCTGCAGAGAAGGTGGCATCCCCCATCGCTTGAAGGCAACCTGTAGAAGCTTCTGCCTTTAGATGCCACGTGTGCCTCCCTCACACCTGGGATCTAGCTCCTTCTTCTTGGGCCACCAGACCAATAAGCAGGTCAAGTCTCAGCCTAATCCAGCTGGGGACATGTGAGGCCAATTAACTGACCTGCTGGTGAGGAGGTTCACGGTGCTGTTAGATCACGGGCATGGAATGGTGCATTTGGTCCCAGGGGAGCCCCGGGGGCATTGCTCACTACTTCCCTGCCAGGTGCAGCATCTGAGCAGGGCATGGTGACCAGAGGCTGAGACCCCTTTGGGATCTGCCCCATGGAGGAGTTGGCTGAGGCTGAGGGGGAATCTGGAATGGGTTGTAGAGGAAGAAATTGATGTGTATTCGCTGGGGCCTTGTGACCAGCTACTGCTCCGTAGGAGCAGAGACCAGACAGAATCTTAAAGGAGCTGTTCCCAGGTGAAGTGAACTTACCACATGAATTTAGTGGACCCCAGTGGCCCAAGGTGTGGACAGTAATGGACATTACAGAGTCCTACTCAGACTGCCCCAGCTCCAGGACTGTTGGTCTCTGTGGCTCAGAGCTGAGTCTCTCTGGGAATCCCTGCCTGCTGATGGCTGCTTCGCTCAAGGTTCAGTTCCACCCTGGGGACATCCACAGCCAAGAACTGATAATGTGGACATACCAGAGCCTGGCCTTGTGCTCAATTCACGTCAGCTCTCAAGCCTGTTCAGCTCAAGTTCTCCACGGGTGGGCAGAGACCTCTCTTGTACAGGTAATTCCCAAAGCACTTCCCGATAACCCTGCTGTTCACCAATCTCAGTCTTAGGGGGTGTTTCCTGGGAATCAACTTGGAGAAGATACTCAAGGTATGAACGAACCATAACTCATCCAACCATTTCCCTGCCAGTGGCATTCACTTTATTTTCTATTTTCCAATATAAACATTGCTATAGTTAACATCCATGCAAATACAGCCTACATACACATGAATTCTTTTATTACTGTGAATTAGAGTCCCCAGAAGGGGACTGCTGGATTGAAGAATATATGTAATTTAATTTTGTAGGTGCTGCCAGGTTGCTTTCCAAAGATGTCATAACAATTCATGTTTCAGCAACAGTGTACTAGAGAACCTCTTTCCCTGAACCGTTGCCCACAGTACGTATTAACACATTTTATTTTTAATCAGTTTGATGGGTATAAAGTGGTATGTTGTTTATTTGCATTTTTCTAAATACTAACAAATTTGGGTTCCATTTTGTGTTTGTCATTTGGATGACAAACAAACATAGCAATTACTCTGTGAATTGCTGTGTTAACTGGATTAGGTTCAGCTGCATATGGCAGAAAAACCAGATGCTTCTGCTTGAGTACATGGGATCAGAACTTACGTGGCTATACCTAGCTGCAAGGGAGGCTGAGAAACTTTGAGTCTTTGAGTCAGGCAAATGGTTACCCTCAGTAAAATCAGGATTCTGTTACCAAAGAGAATAGGGTTAGGGGGATGGTAATTGGAGGAAGCAACTAGAAATCTCTGCAGCTACAGCTGAGTTGCCTTCCTTTTGCCAATTTTTTCCATTTGGCTATTTGCCTTTAAATTTTTTTTTTTCAGTACAGGTGGTCCTCAACTTACCATGGTTTGACTTATAATTTTTCAACTTTATGATGGTATGAAAACCATATGCATTCAGTAGAAATTGTACTTTGAATTTTGAATTTTGATCTTTTCCCGTGCCAGCCATATGTGGTATGAAACTGTCTGTGGTGCTGGGCGGCAGCATTGAGCCGCAGCTCCCAGTCAGCCACTCGATCACGAGAGTAAATGACTGACACGCTGCAGGTACCATGTTGCCGGATGACTCTGCCCAAGTGTAGCCCATGTGAGTGCCTTGAGCACAGCAGTAGGTTAGCCATATTAAGTACATTTTCAACCTACGATATTTTTAACTTATGATGGCTTTAAAAGGATATAACTCTAAGGTAAGTCAAAGAGCATCTGGGTATACATATGTATGCATGTATTTATATATCATTTCTGTAGAACTTTTTGGATTTTAGAATTGTAAACAAGGAATTGTGGACCTGTATCATCACCCCCATTTTACAGATGAGGAAACAGATACATAGAGGTGAAGTAAGCTGCCCAAGTTCACACAGCCAAGGTCCAAGTCATGATTCAAAGCTGGCAGTCTAGCCTAGAGCTCAAAATCCTTGGTCTTAACAACACCCTGGTGTTGCAATGCTGCTGGTGGTGACGGGCCCCTTGTCTGGCCGGGAGATGTCAGCTGAGCCCCTTTCTGCTGAGAGGGAGCCCTCTGGCCACCATTGCACACCCAGGCTGGGTGCTGCAGGCCCCTCACTGGCTGGTTCCCTGTCCTCCTGGGAAGAACCAGCCAGGCCTGAGGGCTCAGGGCTCACAGGTCCCTGCAAATCAGCCCCAGGTAGCACTTTCCCACTTCCACCCAGACCGTGGGTTCCCTCCTGGAAGACAGACTCAGGGTGTTCCCAGCACCAAGCCTGTGGCATTTGCTTTGCTCTGAAGCCATGGAATTATTTACTCATAGCAGGATACTTGGGCTTTTAAAAAATGCTTAGAGTTTGCAAACTCCACAGCCCTTCTCCTTTCCAGTTGTGCTGGGGAAAATGGCAGTGGAAAGGGTGAGTAGGCCCCTTCCTCCCGTGGAGGTCAAGGCCAAGCCCCCATGCTCTGGCTCCTCTGCCGAGAGCCGGGTCTCCCCTTTGCTGGTGCTCCACATGCTGTAGTCATGAGGCCCAGGCATCCCTGTCCTCCTGCAGGGACGCTGCCACGGGGCCACGTCTGCTCTCAACTGGGCCATCCTCTGAGCTCTCTCCATTTTATTCTCCTGCCACCTGAAATGGTTTTTATTTTCTGGAGATCTGGATGCCGAAATTGAGAGTGCTGTTACCCACAGCAACAGTTGGGTTGAGAGGAATTTTTTACCCCCCAGCTGGAGTCCACTTCTTTAAGGGTGGTGGTGGGAATTAGGAAGAAAGGTTCGAGGATGTTGCTTTAGAAACTGAACCTAGTGTGGTCACATGGAAACCATGGCACGATCACTCATGAGGAGTGTGAGGGGTGCCCAGGCAGCCGTGGGCTCCCTCTCCCCCACCCACCATCTCCTCTGCTGGACTGGTGTGTTTCAAACTTTTTTGACCATGCCCCATGCAGTGCTTGCAACCCAGGACTCATGTCCGAACCTAAAACTGAAATCAGTTTGGAAGGATCCACGGCCACCCTTCCCGACTAGGATAGTGCCCTGTGCTGCGTTCCATCCTGTCCTGGTCCATTTTGTAAATTGCCGGGTGTGGCTCACTCGATTGCCTGCCCGGTGAAGTGGGATGTCATTAAGAGTTTGAAACACACTACCCTTGGCTGGCAGCCCTTTGAGGACGGGCCCTCTGTTCCTTGCCTTGGGCCTGTCACACCACAGATACTCACTGAGGCTTTGAGGACCTTAGTGAGGGGGTGAGGAAGGAGGCCAGAGAGAGGAATTTGTGAGGTGTTGCCCTAATGAGAATTATGCAACTTAGGGTGTGTCCCTGTTTGCCCTGACTGCAAGGAAGTGCACAGCAAAATTGCAAGCTTAACCCAGAGAGTTTAAGAGTTAAAGCTTAGCCAGAGAGTTAAGTTTAACTCTCAAAGCTTTAAAAAAAAATTTCATTAACATATTACATGTCAATTTTGTGAGGTGCCTCATGTTCTTTTCGAAAGAACTGGATATTTATAAACAAACACACACAGCAGTCAGCAAACAGTTGCCAATTTGTAGCATGTGCCTAGGTTTCTATTTGGGCCCATTTCTCAGCCTGGCAAAGGCCATATTCCCAAGCCTCTTGCATAAAAAAGAATCCTTCCCTGAGGCCCCAGATGCCATCTCTGCTAGAAAAGGCAGAGCTCATCTCTATCAAACCCAAAGGTTTGAACCTTGAACCTCAAAAGTTCAAGCCTCCAACTAGGCTGCTGCCCTGACAATAAAGTTGTGAGAACTTCCTCCAGCACTGAAGCAAGTCACTCTGGCTGCTTGCAGCTCCCTGAGTTGCCCTGCTATGGCCTGAGCCTTATTCACCAAACTGTGCAATGAACTCCAGACGGGTCCACACAGTCCTCACCTGCATGAACCATTCGCTTTTCCCACTTCCCCAGATTAGCTCAGATGCGACAAACTCTACAAGGTTAGAAGCAGATCAGTGTTCCTGGGCACAACATTTGTATTTTAATGGGAGACAGTCATGGACGTGATCCAAAGGGTGAAACTTCAGGACCTAGTGACCAGCTAGTGACACATCTCAGCACCCTGCAAATTAACCCATGAAAGGGGCTACCTTCTCCGTGTGTTTTTAAACCCAGCCTTAATAAAAGGAAAATGAGAGTTTAGCTGTGTTAATGGGAATGCGTGTAGCTTAATACCCCAAATTAGCACAGTCAGATGACAATAGCTAATATTACGTCACTTGGATGCAATATTTTAGGGTTTGCACTTGGATGCAATCCCTACTTTACAGAGGGAAGCTGTCATGAGGCAGCCCAGGAGCCTGGGTACCCTCCTCACTCCTCCCTGCTCAGCTCATGTCCCCTTGGGCACCGGGTCTCATAAGTCCTGCCTGCAATTTCCACTCTCCCAGGCCTCACCTGTCTTGCTTCGTCCTCTTACAGGCACCTACCAGACCTCATGTTTTCTCATGCCTCCCCATTTTTTCTATCTAGAATACCATCCCCTTTTTTTTTGTCTGCTGAAGGAGTTAGCATTTCTTTCTCAAGATGCAATTCACCTAGGACATTCTATGCAAACATCCCCAACCCCTCCAAGAAGACTTAAGGCCCCTGTCCTGGGGACCTTATTAAAGTGTGGGTGGCCACAGAGCATTGGGGATGGGAGGGTGGCACAGAATGCCCATGGCTGCTGCTGCTGCTGGGGTAGGTCATGGCTCTGTGCCCTCCAGGGAAGATGATGCAACACAGCATTCAGGTGCGGGCTGGACATTCCAGGACTGCAGGGCATGGAGCCAGCTCCGTCAGCTGGGCCCTCGTGACCCCATGCATTGCAGACACTTAGAAGGGACAAAGCCTTCCACGGGGATGGCTGGAGAAACAGGACATGCACGGTGCCCGAGGCCTACAGTCAAGGCAGGGGGCCTGGCCTGGAAAGATACATCCTTACCTGTCTCTCCTGTGTGATGGGAGCTGACGCTGACGGAGGAAGTCACAGCACCTCCTTCCAGCTGGGAGGAGGGTGGCCCCATTTCAGAGCTGTTGTTCTTGGCATTCTCAGCACGCCCTTTGTCATCTGCACGACACCCAAGTTAAAGATGTTAGGTGTCATTACAGATGGCACCTGGGCTAGGCAGACACTCCCTGTTTAGTGTCCCCTTCCAGAGGTCTGTGCTGTCCATCTGTCAGCTGTCCTCTCCATCTCCAGGGCCCAGTCTGGCGCCTCAAACATAAACACACGGAAAGTTTATTGATTGACTAACCGACTGGCTGGCTGACTGAAGACAGTTTCATAGCTTCCTGTTGCCTCAGGAAATTCCCACCAGGAAAAGCAGGCTTTCACACATAATCTTCCTCTGTATGCCAATGAATTTGCTATTTATTTACCTCTATTGTATGGCTCTTCCCTGCTCCTCAGATAGGCTGGGGTTAAGAAGCTAGTGCACAGGCTTCCGTGAGCCCTGTCCCTCCCTCCCAGCTCTGGGTTCTTCTGTAGTGACTTCTTTTCTGGCTGTTGGCTCTGGCTTCCCCGCTGGGGAGCTGCCGGGCCAGCCTTCCTTTCCTTTTGCCCTGGGAAAGGTACTTGCTCATTGTCTTTTCCTGGGAGACCTGAACTTATTCCTTAATGGAAATTTAAGCACTTTGAATTTCTTCCTGGCTTCTGTTTTATTATCTTAGGGTAAAATGATAAATTGTTTTTAAGGGCAAGCTTTCAAATTTGTTTAAAGGTTTGAATCTAGCCCTAGTCCAATCCGGAAAGAATGATTTGTTACATCAGGATCACAGACAGACAAGACTTTAGCCTTAGAAGGAAGCTAAATATACCACTGTTGCTGTAGCAAGAAAAAAAAACAAAAAAAAAAAGAGGAAGCTAAATAGTATTTGGTTCACCCTCTGCATTTTGTTGATTAAAAAATCTCTATTTCTTTTGTATCCCATGCCTGACATAGGGGATGGGGTATAAGCTTTGGGGACATGAAGCTTATTATACAATTTTTGTGGCGTATTGTCTTCTTGGTGGAAAAGGAACAAAGTTACAAATAGAATTCAACATAGGGCCTTGGACAAGGCGATGCGGTTGAGGGCTCCAGAGCTTCAGCTACATTGGCTTCATGGTAAACCCATCTCTGCCGACTGGGATGGTTTATGGATGCTTTCCATACATTCCTGCCATCATTTGACAATCAGCAACAAGAAGAACAGTCAGGATTTACTAATGTTCTGCTCTGGGCACTTTATCTTTAGGACCTATTTTATCTCCAGGATGACCAGGGAAGAAGGTGTTGCTATCTCCATTTTATCCTATCTGTACATGACAGGGATCCTTAATTTGCCCCACAGTGTTTTTTTTTTTTTTTTTTTTTAAAAAAAAAAGCCTATCATTTCCAGTAATTCTAGCAAAAAGGCCTAGGAAGGGCTTGTCACTGGTCTGCCTTGGGCCATGTCAAGCATGCTGTGACAGTGGGTGTGAAGGGTGGTGGCTCCCCCAGGGGACTGCTGCGTGTGACTCTCCTCATGCAGGTCCTAGTTCTGGTAAGATTGGTGACCCCCTTCCCTTTCAAGAATCTCGTGTGAGACTCAGGGGCACCCCAGAGTGTGCTGGAAAGGTGTCACAGGCTGGGAAGAAGGACGTTTGTGGGAAAGCGGACAGCATGCCCTTTGTCCTGAGGGAGTCAGGGACAGACGCCAGAGAGCAGAGCTGACGGTGGGTCCCCAGGAGGCTTCTGGACAGGGGGAGTTCAGTGCTGGATGGTGGGGCAGGGATGGTCAGGATGCCCAGTCATGGAGGCTCCAAGGGTCTCGAGCCCTCCTGGTCAAGGAGGGGGCCTTGCCTGTCCCCTGTGGTGACCAGCTGACAGCCACTTGCCATGGGAAGGCCCTGGTGTGGGGTCTTCAGGGGTAGCAGGGATGGGGAGTTGGGGAGCCCACATGCCCCTCTGAAGCCAGCTGGGCGCAGGTGCTGGGGCTGCTATGAGAGGCACTTCGTGTATCTGTGAGGTTGGCATAACTCTCCCCAGTTTGCAGGTGAAGAAGGAGGCTCAGTGGCTTGTCCCAAAGAGGCCCAGCTCATGCCTTTGGCCTCACAGACTGAGGCTTTGGGAAGGAACTGACAGTGTCTACGGGTCTGGGCGCTTGTCATGTAACATGTGGAGAACATCCTGCGACATGCTTTGTAAACATCCTAATTTGTTTCCAGAGCCGGGGATTTCCCAGAGAAAAGTCAGCTGTTGCCGATTCCCCAGGTCTTGTAACACTTTCTCTAACTCTGCTTGGGGTCGTGGAATTTATGTCAAAAAAGCCGTCTGTCGAAGGTCTGGGCTGTCCTTGTGGAGGGACTGTCCCGATCCTCCCCTCCCCGTGGTGGTTGCCTTGTGTCCCCCAACAATTCATGTATTGAAGTCCTGACCCCCTGTACTCAGAATATGCTCTCATTTGAAAATAAGGTTGTCGCAGGTGTAATTAGTTAAGATGAGGCCAGACTGGAGTAGGGTGGGCCTCTGATCCAATGACTGGCGTCCTTATAGCATAAGAAGGAGAAACGTGCACACAGTGAGAACACCAAAGTGAACATGGAGGCAGGGACTGGGGCGATGCTTCTACAGGCCACGGGACGTGGCAGGTTACCAGCAACCACGAGGAGCTGGGCGAGAGGCCTGGAGCAGATTCTCCCTCACAGCCCTCAGAAGGTACCAGCCCTGCCTTGATCTTGCACTTCTCACTCCCAGAACTGTGAGACACTAAATTTCTGTTGTTTAAGCCACACAGTCTGCGGTGCTTTGTCTCACAGCCCAGGCTAATCAAGCTAAACAGCTTTTTGAGAAAAATTTTATTTTCTTGGTGTTTGTTGTTGGCATACACAAATATAATTGATTTTTTTTTTTTTTTGAGACAAATTCTTGCTTTGTTGCCCAGTCTAGAGTGCAGTGGTGTCATCACAGCTCACTGCAACCTCAAACTCCTGGGCTCAACCGGTCCTCCCACCTCAGCCTCTCCCAGTAGCTGGGGCCACAGGTGTGCACCACCACACCTGGCTAATTTTTTCTACTTTTAGTAGAGACGGGGTCTCGCTCTTTCTCAGGCTGGTCTCAAACTCCCAACCTCAAGCAATCCTCTGGCCTTGGCCTCCCAGAGTGCTAGGATTACAGGCGTGAGCCACTGCACCCGGCCCAATTGAGTTTTTTTATAGTGACCTTGCAGGCAGTGACCTTGATGAATTCTTTCGTTAGCCTTAGTGTTTTACCTGTTTTTGTTAACTTTTTATGCATGCAATAATGTTAACTGTAAATAATGACAGATTTACTTCTTCCTTCCCAATCCTTACCCTTTAGTTGTTTTTTCTTGCCGTATTGCACTGGCTATCTCCCAAACCTCCTAACATGAATCCCAGGCAGCCATTAGTCTGTTTTCTATCTTTATAACTTCATTATTTCAAGAAAGAAGCCAACTTCTAAAGGTTACATACTATATGATTCCTTTTAAATTTTAAATGTAACCTTTTGAAGGTGGCTTTTTTTTTAAAGTCGGCATACTTCCCTTGAGGTCCATACACGTTGTGTGTCAGCACCTACATGATTTTTAGCATCAGAGTGCATAGATCTATTAGAGGAGAACTGACATCTTTTGATATTGAATATTCCATTTTATGAATATAGCATATTTAATTTCTATCTTAAAAATTTTCTCTAAATGTTAATGAGCAGATGACGTTTCTTCCTTTTTTCTGTTAATGTGGTACATAACTCTGATTTTATTCCCTCTTTTCCTATGCTTTGGAAGCTCTTGTGTAGGATTAGTGTTATTAGTGTTTCTTCCTTAAATTGGCATATTGTCTGCACCTGGTTTTCTTTGTGGGTAGATTTTTCATTTGAATACCCTTTTAAAAATTTCTGCCAATAATGAGTTTCTCAATGCTGTTTGTCTTTAAAGCTCTTTATTTCTTCTTCATTTTTTGAAGGATGTTTTCACTGGGTATAGAATTCTAGTTTGGCAGCTATTTTACCATGCCATTCCTTTGTTTCCTGGCTTCCATTGTTTCTGTTATAAAGTCGGTTATCGGTCTTAATATTGCTCCTTTGAAGATTTTTTTTGTTTTCTGAATGATTTCAGATTTTTCTGTCTTTATTTTTCATTAGTTTGATGCAATGTGCGTAGACATGGTGGTGTTTGTTTTTATTCTTTTTGGGAATTATAATTCTGCTTAAGTTTTTGAAAATTCTTTTATCTTTTTAAATAATATTTCTGCCCCACTCTCTCTTCTCCTTTCCTTCTAGGATTGCTAATTAAAAATATGCTAGGTTTTAAAAATCACATCCTAGATGCTTTTTACATTCCTTCTCTATTTTCCAACCATTTGTCTTCCTGTGACTTGATGTGTATAGTATATTTTCCTCTGTTCCATCTCCCAGTTCACTTTTTCTTCATTTGAATTCAAATTCCTGTTAAACTAATCTATTGTGTTCATAATTTTCATTTTTTTAAGTTTTAGGATTTCTATTTTAAACACTTTTTATATTTTCACATTCTTTGCTGAAATTCTGTTATATTTCTTGAACCAATTAATTACAGCCTCATGAGGTTTGTTTCTGATAACTTCAAATCCTGGATACTTCCTGGTCCATTTCTACACTTCATTGATTATCTTGACTTTTGCTAATATCTTATCCTCTGTTATCCCTGGCTATTTTTGATAAAATGCTGGGCATTATATATAAAAAATTTGAGAGGTAATTTGAGGTTCTGGATCATCATTGTAGGTACATTTTTAAAAGGATTACTTTTTCTGTAGGCAATAGACTAGAAGAACTAGTTATCCCAGGTCATCTTAATGTAATCAGGGATTGGCATGATTTTGAAGTTGGTCTTTAGTTCAACCTTGAGGGCTGGTCTCTTTTTTTTTTTTTTTTTGAGACAGAGTCTCACTCTGTTGCCCAGGCTACAGTGGTGCCCTGGCATCAGCCTAGCTCACAGCAACCTGAACTCTTGAGGTCAAGCGATCCTCCTGCCTCAGCCTCCTGAGAAGCTGGGACTCCAAGGGTGAGCCATCACCCACTGCTGTTTTTTCTATTTTTAGTTGCCTGGGTAATTTTTTTTATATGTATATTTAGTAGAGACAGGGTCTCACTCTTGCTTGGGCTGCTCTTGAACTCCTGAGCTCAAGTGATCCTCCCGCCTTGGCCTCCCAGAATGCTAGGACAGGTGTGAGTCACTGCACCTGGCCCACTGGTCCCCATTTGATATCCCATGATCAAAATGGCTTCAAATTCTGGGCTGACTTCTCTGGGATTCCCACAATTTCTCACTGGCGTGTTTACTTGTCAGTGATGTCAAGAGTTCCTGTTTTTCTCAGGGGGAGAGATGGTCTGATCCACCCACCTACCATTACTGAGCGTGGAACCTCTCTCACAGCACTTCGTTTGTTCACAGGTTTTGTGACTTTTAATTATGAAGTCATGTTCCTTGTAACTATCTTTGAGAAATCTTTAAGGCTTCAGCTTAAATATTTCAAAGAGAACTTATATTTGCTTATGCTAGGTGCCAGGAAGCACTACCAACGTCAGGTCACTTTAAATTAAAAGTTCTACTTGGTAGCATCCTTCAGTTTTCACAGGGAGTGTAAATTCTTGCCCCCTTCGCAGCTGACTATGGGCAGGTGGTTAAGGGTTTCCTAAGGGAATGTTTTACTTCTTTGGTTCTGTGGTTACCCACCTTTGGAATTCCTGACTTTATGCAGGGGTCTCTGATCAGAACTCTTCCCCCAGGTGAACTCTGCTCCTTTTGTCTTTTGTGCAGAGCACAGCTCAGTGTCGCTGAGGCTCTAGGCTACCAGGGATCAGCAGGTGCCTTCAGGAAAACAATCAGCTCACTTGTATGGAGTTTTGATTTCAATGTGATTTCCACCCTTGGTTTCCCTTACTTTATTCCTATCTCAGTAGAACTTTAAATAAATAAATTGATTTCACTTGTCATTTTTATACATAATGATCAGGGATTCTTGAGCAGATGTGGTCTGTCATTTTGCCACACGAACTTTCTCTGTTAGTTCATTACTCAAGATTAATAAAAACAATGCTGATAATAGTGATTTCTCTTCTCTGCTTTATTTAGTAATTATCACATGGGGAGTACTCAGAGCACAGGGTTTAGAGTCAATAGACCCGAGTTTGCCTCCCAACTCCACCGTCAGAAGTTAAATCACTCTGTGCAAACCACTTAACCTTTTCATCCTCAGCCTTCTGCAAAATGGAGAATGTAATCTCCTAATTTTAGGAAGCTTTTAGGTTACTAAATTGTGAGCGCCTTGAATGAATAAATATTAACTGGGCACTTACTATGTGTAAGGCAACTGTCCTAAGTTCTAGGAATACAACTCTGAACAAAACAGGCAAAAATGTCTGTCTGTGGGGATGTTTGTGGGGGTGCATTTGCACGTGTGTGGTAACAGGCAATGAAATAAGAACAATAAAATATGTAGTATTTTAGAGGGTAATTGGTGCTATGTCAAACAGTAATGCAGATGGAGGGGGCAGGAGTGTGTGTGAGTGTGACTCTTCATTGCCTCTGCATCCCAGACACTTAGCACATGACCTGGCACAGAATAGAAGCTCAATAAATATTTGATGGATGAATTAATAGCTAATAAGACACATATTACCATGTCTGGCAAATAACGGTAGCGTTTGATTTTAGAATGAGCGTAGGTGCTGCTGGACTCCCCTCTTCACGTCCAGTTGATGGATGCAGGTTCAGGGGTCCCTAGAGGCTCACAAAGCTGTGTTTGGCTCTGGAGTTACCCAGATGAAAATTGGTGAAGAAATCCTCCACCCCCACAAATCTGTTGGAGAGCGCCAGGCAGCTTTTCTCCCCAGGTGACAGTCTTGCTCTGCCCTCGGGCCAGCACAGGCCACCTGGGTGTGGGACAGGGCTGACACATTGGGCTTTTCCAGCGTTCCCTCTTGAGCGAGGCGGGAAGCATCAGGCCCAGGGTGAGCGCCGAAGATGCCGCCTTGCACGCCCAGGTACGGGCCCAGGTGTGCGCCCAGGTGCACCGGAGGGGGAGGGTGCGCTCCCAGGCGGGGAGCGCAAGTGACGGCGCCCGGCCGGCAGGGGGCACTGTGGCGACGCCGTGGCTCCTGCCTGGTGACGCGCTCCTCGCCCTAGATCGCGCAGCTGATGAGTGGCAGCGCTTGGATTTAAGCTGGCGTCCCTTTGACACCAGTGGTCGCGATTTTCCCACTGTCTGTGGCTCAGTTTCCTCGAATACAGGCCGCGGCTCCTCACTCCGAGTCCGGCACGCGCCGGGGTCCGGCACAGGCCTTTATTGTGATAGACGGAAAAGCTGACAAAGGGAGCTCGGCTTGCTGTGCTCTTCTCTCCCAGTGCCAGCTTTAACCGGTGCACATTAAAGAGATGGGGGGCCGTGAGCAAGCCACACATACCTTTAGGGTCTCTGATTTCTTGGGGGTCCTCAGGGCCCAATGCTGGTCAGAGCCTCCCACGGCAGCAAACCCAGGTGGCGGGTGCTTGAGGGCCCCAGGTCGAAGCTGGAACTGCAGAGGGTTTTAAGGGCACCAGCTCCAAACATCTCGCCCATAGGGTCTGAAGTTCCCCACTGTGGAAGGCAGAATAATCCCCCTCCCCCCATGTCCGTATCCTACTCCCCAGAACCTGTGACCATGGGACCTTACACAGCAAAGGGGAATTACAGTTGCAGATGGAATTAGGTTTACTAATCAATTTGGGCTCAGATCACCCAGGTGGACCCAATGTCATCACGTGCCCTTATAAGTGGACGAGGCAGGAGCGAGAGAGCAGAGGGGCGGTAGCACGGGAAGGTCTCGGCATAATTTTTCTGGCTTTGAAGCTGGAGGAAGCAGCCACAGCCAGGGAATGAGAGCAGCCTCTAGAAACTGGAGAAGGCAAGGGAGTGGGTTGTCCCCAGAGCCTCCAGAAAGAAATGCAGCCCTGCCCACACCTTGATTTTAGTCCAGTGGGGCCTATTTTGCTTTTCTGACCTCCAGAGCTGTAAGATCCTAAATTCCTGTTGTTTCACGCCACCAGGTTTGCGGTAAGTTGTTACAGCAGTCTAGGAAACTAACACACCCACCATGGTCCTGTGTCCAGAGGCCTCAGCTAAAATGCTTTGGGGCCGCTGGTTGACCTGTCTGCCCCTCGGGTTTTGAGTGGAGGAGAATAGGGTGGGAAAGGGCAGGTTGGTGGTGCTGGGAGTGGGGAGGGGGCTCTAAAAGGTGGCAGCTGTTCTTCTTCTCTTGCTGAAATCCCCTTGGGGACTGCCCAGAAGAAGGGCTTTCCCATCCCGGGCTGCTGCAGAAACTGCTGCCTGTGCATCGTGAGTGTGTGAAAGGAAGTGAGGGGTCCCAGGTATGGGTGACCAGGGCAGGTGCTTGCAAGCCCTGGTCATTGGAGCTGTCTGGGAGGGAGGTGGGGTGGGGATAGGCTTAGCAGGGTCACTGTGACCTAGGCAGAGAGAAGAGTAGCAGCAACTCTGAGAGTCACGGCTTCCGCTGGGCTGCTACGTGGGGCAGTGTCACCATACAAAGGGGACCCCGGCTGGCCTAGCCCAGTGATAGACTCCAAAGTCACACCAGGCTCTGCCACTCACTACCTGTGTGTTGCTCTAAACCAAACACTTCATTTGCAGCTTCTCTCTTTTGTTCTTTGTCAGTCCAGGTACAGGTTTGTCAATCTTGTTGATTTTTCAAAGAGCCAACTTTTGGTTTCATTGATTTTTCTCCGTAACTACATTGATTTGAGATCATTCTTTTTAAATGTAGATATTTACAGTTATGAATTTCCCTTTGAGCATTGCTTTTGCTGCATTTCATAAATTTTGGGTTAATTTTCACTTGTCTCGATGTATTTTCTAATTTCCTTTGTGATTTCTTCCTTGACCCATTTGTTGTTTAAGAATGTGTTGTTTTATTTTCACATATTCGTGATTTTTTTTTTTCAGTTTTCTTTCTTTTATTGACTTCTGAGTTCATCCTGTTGTGGTTGGAGAAAGATTCGTTGTATGGTATCTGTCTTTTAAAATCTATTGACACTTGTTTTGTGGTCTAATATATGATCTAGCCTAGAAAATGTTCCACGTGCACCTGAGAATGTGTCTTCTGCTGTCGGGTAGAGTGTTCTGTATATGTTAGGTCTACTTGGTTTATTTTCTTTCTTTTGTCTGTTCTATTATTGAAAGTGGGATATAAAAGTCTCCGTTATTGTAGGACTGTCTGTTTTTCCCTTCAATTTTGTCCAGTTTTGCTTTGCATATTTTGTTGCTAGGTACATAAATGCCTATAATTATATTCTTTATCAACTTTTAATAAATTTCTTCTTTGTCTCTTATAACCTTGGACAAGATACTTTAGACTGTTGACGTCTGAATGTATACTTGAAGTATACACATGGAAGTGGTTTTATTTTTCTCAGTTACTGCTTTCTACAGTATCCTATCAAAACTCCTCCTCCCTGCATAGGGGCACTAGTAATATAACCCAGCTTTAGTCGATAACTTGTCATCTACTTTTGATTAGTCAGAAGTTTCCTCTGTGTCCAGAGCTAATCTGCCTAACCTAGTGGTTCTCCAGGTGCTGTTCCCAGATCAGCAGTGCAGCTTCCCTTGGGCAGTTGTTAGAAATGCACATTCTCAGACCCCACATCAGAAACTCTGGGGGCGGCCCTGCAATCTGTGCTTAACAAGACCTCCAGGGGATCCCGATGTGTGATAAGCTTTGAGAATCAGTGAGACCTATCCAGAGATATTATTATTTTAATAACTATATTTTAAAATGTTTGGCCGGGCGTGGTGGCTCACGCCTGTAACCCTAGCACTCTGGGAGGCCGAGGCGGGCGGATCGCTCGAGGTCAGGAGTTCGAGACCAGCCTGAGCAAGAGCGAGACCCCGTCTCTACTAAAAATAGAAAGAAATTATCTGGCCAACTAAAAATATATATAGAAAAAAATTAGCCGGGCATGGTGGCGCATGCCTGTAGTCCCAGCTACTTGGGAGGCTGAGCAATAGGATCGCTTAAGCCCAGGAGTTTGAGGTTGCTGTGAGCTAGGCTGATGCCACGGCACTCACTCTAGCCCGGGCAACAGAGCGAGACTCTCTCTCAAAAAAAAAAAAAAAAGTTTAATTTCTCAAACTTCTTAAAGTGTTCTTTTTAAAATTTATTTTTTCACATACCTTGACGTTTTGCTGTGTTTTTATTCCTTCTTTTATGTCTTAAGTTATTTTAAACCAACTTATAGATTCTGTTTTGATTGTTCTGCTGTCTTTCCATTCCCACTGTTTATTGGCTTGGTGTTACCTGTGTTTTGTAATTTCAGATTGTGAGCTGGTCTTAATGGGGATTTCTCCCTAGGAGTCTTATGCACCTTACATGATGGTGGGTCCCTCCAGAGTGCTTTTGGGGTTGCTTCTGCCAAGGACTCTAGGGTCGTCACAGGACTGCTTTCCACACCCATGTTTTGGCTTGGGGTTTTCTGGACCATGTGGGTCATTTACAACCTGACCCTATCACATGAGTACAGGCCTGTGATGACAAATTCACAAGAGAATCATTTTCACTACTTAGAGCCCAGGCCAAATCCAACATCCATGACAGAACTGCCAGTGGATGAAGGATGAATTTTTTTCTAGTTGACTTTTACTGAGGGTACATCCCACCTTTGAAGGGCCCCTCATTTATGTGTGTTGGGAGGCAGGTTCAAGGCCTCTTCTCCCAGTTCCCCACAACATTAAAACCCAAGCCCCCGAGTTACTGAGAGCACACCAGTCCTCCCCATGGCCCTGGTAGGAGGATGGGGCACTCGTGTACTTGTAGATCTAATTGTTGCTTCCTTTTTCATCTTTTGGCTCTTTACTTTCTGTAAGGCCAACTATTGTTTAAAGGCCTATCCTATTTTACCCGCAATTCTGGGCATGTTTCAGTAGGTATGATTTTCAGGTTAACTGGTTTGCTAGCCTGCTGTAAAGGGAAGTCCTCTGATAGTTCATTTTCAAATGTCAATTACTCCTCTCCACTCAGTGCAGGCTAAACCTGGTATTTTCATAGATGGAAAGGGGTACGGGGTGGTTCCACATAACTCTCCCACTTCCTCTTCCTGGCACTTGCTGTTCTGATGTTGGGGTCAGTAAGAGTGGGGCCAAGGCATGACTGTCTGTGGTGGGCTCACCTCCTCTCACTCCTACTGGTGCAGGTCACTATCCACAGGCTCTGCATAGGCAGGGGGTGACCAGCACCCCTCTGCTGATCCCGATGGTGGCCTTATGCTGCAGGGAGACGGCTGGGTGGTGACACTGTGATACTCCATCAGGAAATTCTGCTAGGGACTTTGCCTGAGGTTCTGACTTCTAAGTGCCCTGGGGCCAAGCCATGGGAATGTCCTTGTTTATCTGCCCTTGTTGGTTTGGCTCCTTCTCTTTCTTCCCTTTTCTCTCTTCCTCCCTCTTCCTGTCCACCCCCACCCCTGCACCACTGGGTCCTGAATGTCAAAGAAGCCAGGGAATTTCTGGTCTCAACTCAGCCATTCCTTGAGGCAAATCACCTCACTTTGGATTGGAGCTTGGCCAGCTTGCCTCCCCTTCCTGCTCACCCCCCAGATGCCAAGTCTGCGGTGGGGAGGCCCGTGTAGGGCCATGGGATGTTTGGGGGATGAAAAGGACCCTGGGCTAATAAAAGACGAGACAGGATGTCACTCAGGAAATACTGCCTTTCCGGAGACCTCAGAATGATGATTTTTCCTTGCTAATTCTAGACTGTGAGCCACACCGGCCTCCCTGTGTGCCTGTGTCAGCCACAGGGACGTGAGGGTGGAGACGCTTCCTGCACTGTCGGCTGACACACAGCTGAGCACAGTCATTCTAGAGGGTGATCCTGCTCTGCTTAGTGACATGATATTTGTATAATTCTAGTGCTAGACATTTTGTTCCTGGGCATATGTCCCAAAGATTGGCACACAAAGGGACAGAGAAGAGGTGGTTTATCACAGCATTGTTTGGGGACAGTGGGGACTTAGGGGCAACCCAGGCAGGCTTCCATCACTGGGGGATGGATGAGTAAAAGGACAGATGGTCACATGGGTTACCCATGGCCACAAACAGGATGGACACTTGGCAGTATGGCTACAGCCTTAAAAATTGTGCTGAGTGAGAAGAGTAAGAACACGAACAAAATCTATAACCCCATATTGTCTACAATAACCTGAAAATATGTGCCTATTAACCAACTTTTCAGGTACTCAAGTTTACAGAGAAACAGAAGGATGAACACCAGGCACATTAGAAGGGTCGAATGTGCAGGAGTGGGGGTTGGAGGGGGATGAAAAGGAATAAGTGCAAGAGGAGCAGGACAGTGGTGGAGAAATGATGATAGCGCACCACGAACTGAGAAACTAGTTTACTCTCTGCCCCTGAAGGAGTAGGAACAGCCAAAGACCTAGATAAGGAAATGTCAACTACAGAAAAGGGGTAGGTACTATTCATCACTAGAGCATGGGCAAAACTATGATGCAGGGCCAGCCCCTCCCTCTGCCCCCACCCGCACCAACAGCACCAAACACTGCTGAAATCCAGTGCAGAGTCCTCCCCTAGCAGGAGCTGGGGAGGTCTAGCACAATCAAGCTGTGACCAAAACTCTGTGGGAGGCTAATTATAGACTCTGAGATGTGGTGACCACTCTTGGGGCACCAACGTCCTCCCTCATCTCAAATGAGGCCAGAAGATCTCTTTAAGGGGTGAAGGTTCAGCATCTTCCTTAGTCCCTGACTTAGAGGTGCAAAGCTGAAATCTCCAGCAGCTAGCTCAGTGCCTGGCCAAGAGTTGATCCTCACATGATGAATGATTGAATGATCATATCTGTTTCATATCTGCTTGGCTTTGGTTGGGCCAGACAAGAATTAATTGATCCTTATGGTGTGTTGAACACTGTGAAGGAGCCAGAATAAGACACTGTCCCTGCTCTTGAGGTGCTTGCAATTTAGTTGAGAAACAGAGAGCATATGTTGAGGTCCTCAAACTTACATTGAGCATCTAGTGTGGGCAGGGCTCTTGCTACGAGATGGGGTAAAGCAATGACTACAGTGGTCCTTCCTGATACGGATCTAAGATGGATAATCTACAACCCGAGGGGACAGTGCTGCGACTGGGATATGCCCAGGGTGCTGGGAGCACAGGGACTGTAACTGGCAGGAGGTGGACCTAATGCATATCAAAGGTGTCAATATGACCCCAAACATGGAATTATGGGCCAGGAAGATCAAAGTGTGCTTTTCAATTACATGTGAAGGTGTTTGCCAAAGAGGATGTCTAAAAGTTTGAGCAGTAGCTAGTTTCTTTCTTTCTTTCTTTTTTATTTTTACTTTCTTTCCTCTCCTCCAGCTCGTTCATGGGTGATTTGGGACAGAGACAATGCTATGTCCTCATCAAATCCCATTTTACTTTCCATGGGCACATGGGAAGACTTTCTCGGTACCACTTGTGATTAAGTTGGAGCCAAGTGACTGTCTTCTGGCCAATGGGGCGTGGGAGGAAGTAAAGTGTACCACATTCAGGCCAGCCATAGCCTCCCTTGAGCCATCGTCCATTCTCTCTCTTGCCTTTCCGCAGTGACTTCAGTGGCCCTATGTTTCACATGGCAATGTCACAACATGGAAGGAGCTTGGATCGTCAAGTCACCACTCAGAGAAGGATTGCCCAGGAGAGCCAGTCAGCCAGCACTGGATGTGATGTGAGTTACTGAGATGTGGGGGTTATTTGTTCCTGTAGCAAAGCCTCTTCTATCCTGACTGATATGCCAAGTGCATTAAATTCCAAAGTGGCTATTTTAAGGAACCACAGTTCTTTAAAAAAAAAAAAAAAAAACCTAGCATGTCAATTTATTTATTTTTTATTTATTCATTTGTTTAGAGATAGGGTCTTGCTATGTTGCCCAGGCTAGAGAGTGGTGGCTATATTCACAGCTGTGATCATAGTAGACTACAACCCTCAATTCCTGGGCTCAAGAGATCTTTCTGCCTCAGCCTTCTGAGTAGCTGGAGCTACAGGCATATGTCACTGATGTTATTTTATTTCTTAACAGCTTTATTAAGATATAATTTGCATGCCACACTATTCATTTAAAGTATACAATTCATTGTTTGTTTTTTAGCATATTCACAGAGTTGTACAACTATCACCACAATTAATTTTATAACATTTCTATCACCCCCAAAAAGAAACCCCATACTCACTAGCAGTCATTTCCATTTATACCCAACCTTTCATCTCACTACTCGGCAGCCACTAATCTACTTTCTGTCTCTATAGATTTGCCTATTCTGTACATTTCATATAAATGGAAACATAAAACATATGGTATTTTGTGACTGACTCCTTTCACCCTTAGCATAATATTTTGTTTCATCCAAACAAAATTCATATTCTATTTTTATAAGCATCCTAGTGGGTGTAAAGTGGTATGTTATTGTGGTCTGATTTGTATTTCCCTAATGACGAACAATGTTTAGCATTTTTTCATGTATTAATACTTGTCATTTTTATATCTTCTTCGGAGAAATGTCTATTTCAATACTTTATCTAGTTTTTATGATTGGGTTTGTCCTTTTATTGTTGAGTTGTAAGAGTTCTTTAGATATTCCAGATACTAGGGTCTGATCAGATACATGCTTTGCAAATATTTTTCTCCTGTTTTTGCTTTCTTGATAGTGTCCTTTGAAGTGCAAAAGTTTTAAGTTTTGATAAAGTCCAGTATATTTTTTCTGTGGTTGTTTGTACTTTTGATGTCATAGCCAAGAAACCATTGTCTAATTCAAGGTCATGAAAATTTATCTATGTTTTCTTTGAAGATTTTTATTATTTCAGTTCTTACATTTAGGTCTTTGTTCCATTTTGAGTTATTTTTTTGTATATGGCATGAAGTAAGAGTCTAATTCATTCTTTTGCATGTGAATGTCCAATTTTCCCAGCACAATATGTTGAAAAGATTATTCTTTCCCCACTCAATGGTCTTGTCACTCTTGTGGGAAATTAATTAACCATAGATGTGCAGGTTTACTTCTGAACTCTCAGGTTTATGCCATTCATCGATATGTGTATCCTTTGCCATTACTACACTGTTTCGATTACTGTGAATTAATCCCACTTAAATTGGAAAGTACAAGTCCTGCAACCCTGTTTTGCTGTTTCAAGATTATTTTGACTTGGGTCCCTTACATTTCCATACAAATTTTAGGATTGGCTTTCACAGTTCTAGCCAATTGGAATTTTTCTAGGAATTGTATTGAATCTGTAGATCAATTAGGGGAATATTGCCATCTAAACAATATTAAATCTTTTACTCTGTTAACAAAGTCTGTCTTTTCATTTATTTTGTATTTTTTAATTTCTTTCAACAGTGTTTTGTAGTCTTTAGTACACAAGTACTCTTTGATTAAATTTATTCCCAAGTATTTGATATTTTTGATACTACTGTAAATGAAATAATTTTCCTAGTTTTACTTTCCGTTTGTTCATTGCTGATATATCAAAATATAAATGACTTTTGTATATCTATCCTGTATCTAACAACTTTGCTGAACTTGTTTATTAGCTCTAATAGTTTTTTGTGAATTCTTTAGTATTTTCTATATGTAAAAGATCATGCTATCTGCAAACAGATAGTTTGACTTCTTCCTTTCCAAACTGGATGCCTTTTATTTTATTTCCTTGCATAGTCACCCAAGCTAAAACTCCTATTACAAAGTTGAAGAAAGTACTAAGAGCAGACATCCTTGTCTTGTGCCTGATCTTAGGGTGATGAAAGCATTTAGGCTTTCATCAATAAGTTTGATGTTAGCTGTGGGTTTTTTACAGATATCCTTTATCAGGTTCAGAAAATTGCCTTCTTTTTTTCTCCTTAAATAAATTTTATTGTGTACATTCAAGGTATATAATATGGTAAAAGGTATATATATGAACTATAGTGGAACAAATTAATATTTTCATCATCTCACATAGTTACCCATTCCCCCTTCCCCATGGCAAGAACAGCTATAATTTATTCATTTAGCAAAAATCCTAAATATAATACACTATTATTAACTATAGTCCTCATATTGTACATTATGCTTTTTAACTTGTTCATTCTACATATTTGTTACATCCTACATGTTTTCTACTTTGTATCCTTTGACCTATATCTCCCTATTTCTTTCCTCTGGCCCTGACTCCAGTAATCACTATTTTATTCTCTATCTCTGTATTTCACCTTTTTAAAAAAAGATCCCACATATAAGTGAGATAATGCAATATTTTTCTTTCCGTGTTTGACTTGTTTCACTTAGCATGTCCTCCAGGTCCATACATGTTGTGGCAAAGGGCAGGATCTTCTCCTTTTTTAAGGCTGAATAATATTCCATAGAATTTACATGCCACAGTTTTTTAATGCATTCACCCATTGATGAACACCTATGTTGTTTCCATATCTTGGCTGTTATGAATAATGCTGCAATGAACTTGGGAGTGTAGATATCTTTACACGGTGGTCATTTCATTTCCTTTGGGTATATATCCAGAAGAGGGACTGCTGGACCATATGGTAGTTCTATTTTTAACTTCTTTAGGAACTTCCATGTTGTTTTTCATAATGGCTGCACCAATCTATATTCCCACCAAAAATGTCCAAGTGTTCTTTTCTTTTGTATTTTTGATAATAACTATCCCAATAGGTGGGTGATAGTATCTCATAGTGGTTTTGATTTGCATTTGCCTGATGATTAGTAACATTGAATATCTCATGTACCTGTTGGCCATTTTTATGTCATTTTAGAGAGATGTCTATTCACATCTTTTGCCCATTTTTAAATTAGGTTATATGTTTTCTTGGTATTGGGTTATATGAGTTTTTTTTAATAAATCTTGGATATTACACTCTTATCTAATATATGGTTTACAATTTTTTTCTAGTCTGTAGGTTGCCTTTTCATTTTGTTGATTATTTCCTTTGCTTTGCAAAAGTTTTTTAGTTTGATGTAGTCCCATTTGTTTATTTTTGCTGTTGTAGCCTGAGCTTTTGGTGTGATATCCAAGAAATCATTGGTAAGGCCAATGTCAAAGAGCTTCTCTCCTGTCTTCTTCTAGAAGTTTTATGGTTTTAGGTATTACATTTAGGTCTTTTATCAATTTTGAGTTTATTTTTATGTGTGGTATAGGATAAGGGTTCAATTTGATTCTTCTGAATATAGAAATCCATTCTTCCCGGCACCATTCATTAAAGAGGTCATCCTTTCTCCATTGTGTCTTTTTAGTGTGTGCTTGTTGAAAATTAGTTGACCACTTACATATTTTTTTGTTTATTCCTGCATTCTCTATTCATTGCATTGGTTAATTTTCTGTTTTTATGCCAATACCATACTTTTTGATTGGTATAGCTTTGTAATATAATTTTAAGTTGGGAAGTGTGATGCCTTTAACTCCCCCCCACCCCAGAGTTGCTTTGGCTATTTGGGATCTTTTGTGGTTCCATATGAGTGCTAGTATTTTTTTTTTTCTATTTCTATGAAGAATGTCATTGGGATTTTGATAAGGATTTAATTGAATCTATGTATTGCTTTAGGTGATATGGACATTTTTAACAATATTAATTCTTCTAATCCATGAGGATGGAATGTTCTTCCATTTATTTGTGTCTTCATCAATTTCTTTCATCAGTGTTTTTTTTCTTATTTCAAAGTATAATGTGGTGCAAATAATTTTGGTTACATGAATCACTTTTATGATGTCTGAGTCATGGTTATAAGAGTGCTTGCCACCCAGATATTGTTCATTGTACCTGTTTGGTAAGTTTTTGCCTGTCACCTTCTCCCTCCTCCCCCATGGTTGATTTCCATTGAGTTTTACTTTCCTCTATGCACATGTGTGCTCATTTGTTAGTCACAATTTAGTAGTGAGTACATGTGGTGTTTGTTTTTCCATTCTTTAGGGATTTCACTTAGGAGAATGGTCTCCAATTTCATACAAATTGTTGTAAAAGGCATTAAGTCATCATTCTTTATGCCTGAGCAGTAGTACATGGTGTATATATACCATGTTTTGTTAATCCACTCATGAATTGATGGACATTTTGGTTGATTCCACATCTTTGCAATTGTGACTTATGCTGCAATAAACATTTGAGTGCAGGTGTATTTTTGATAAAATGACTTCTTTTCCTTTGGGTAAATACCCAGTAGTGGATATCTGGATCAAACAGTAGGTCAACTTTTAGCTTTTTGAGGAATCTCCATATTGTTTTCCACAGAGGTTTTACTAATCTGCAGTCCCACCAACAGTGTATAAGCTTTCCTTTCTCTTTGCATCCATGCCAGCATCTATTGTTTTTGGACTTTCTAATAAAGGCCATTCTGATTGGGGTAAGGTGATATCTCATTATGGTTTTAATTTGCATTTCCCTGATGATTAGTGATGCTGAGCATTTTTTCATATGTGTATTGGCCATTTGTCTATCTTCTTTTGAAAAGCTTCTGTTTGTGTCTTTTGCCAACTTTTTAATGGGGTTGTTTGATTTTTTTTTTTTTTTTTTTTTGCTGATTTGCTTGAGTTCTCTGTAGATTCTGGTTATTAGTCCTTTATTGGATGTATATTTTCTCCCATTCTGTAGGTTGTCTATTTCCTCTGTTAATTATTTCCTTGGCTGTGTAGAAGCTTTTTAATTTAACAAAGTCCCATTTATTTGTTTTTGTTGTTGCTGTGATTGCCATTGGGATCTTAGTCATAAATTCTTTGCCTAGGCCAATGTCTAAAAGAGTTTTTCCAACATTTTATTCTAGATTTCTTATAGTTTCATTCCATACATTTAAGTCTTTTATCCATCTTGAATTAATTTTTGTAAGTGGTAAGAGAGATGGCTCCTGTTTCATTCTTCCATGTGTCTATCCATTTTTCCCAGCATCATTTATTGAATAGGGATTCTTTTCCCTAATGTCTATTGTTGTCTGATTTGTCAAAGATTAGTTGGCTATATATGGTTTTATATCTGGGTTTTCTGTTCTGTTTCATTGGTCTATGTCTCTATTTTTGTGCCAATATCATGCTGATGTAGATACTATAGCCTTGCAGTATAGTTTGAAGTTTGGTAATGTGATGCTTCCCTATTTGCTCCTTTTGCTTATGATTGCTTTGGCTATTCAGGCTCTATTCTGGTTCCACATGAAGCATAGAATTATTTTTTTCTAGATCTGTGATGTAAACCATTGGTATTTTGATGGGAATTGCATTGAATTTGTAAATCACTTTGGGTAGTATGGACATTTTTAATAATGTTTATTCTACCTATCCATGAGCATGATAGTTTTTCCACTTGTTTGTATCATCTGCAATTTCTTTCCTCAGTGTTTCGTAGTTTTCTTTGTAGGGGTCTTTCACATCCTTGGTTAAATATATTCCTAGGTATTTTATTTTCTTTGTAGCTATTGTAAATTGTATTGAGTCTTTGATTTGACTTTCAGCTGGACTATTATTGTTGTATAGGAATGCTACTGATTTGTGTCCATTGATTTTGTAACCTGAGACTTTACTGAATTTATTTATCAACTCCAGTACTCTCTTGGTGGAATCTTGGGAGTTTTCTAGCTATAAGATTGCTTTTAAACATTTCTTGTAAGGCAAATCTAGCGGTGACAAATTCCTTTAACTTTTGTTTATGTGAGAAAGACTTTTTCTCCTTCATTTCTGAAGGACAGATTTGCTGAGTTTAGTATTCTTGGTTAGCAGTTTTCTTTCAGCACTTTGAATATGCCATTCCATTCTCTGCTGGCCTAGAAGGTTTCTGCTGAGATACCCACTGATAGTCTAATGAGGATTCCCTTTTATGTGACTTGACACTTCTGCTGCTTTTAAAATGTACTCTTTGTCTTTGACTTTTGGCAGTTTAATTATAATGGGCCTTGGAGTGGACCTCTTTGGGTTGAATCTGTTTGGGAACCTCTGAGCTTCGTGTATCTGGATGTCCATATCTCTTCCCACTTATGTAAGGTTGGAAGTTTTTTCTTTCTCCCTCTTTTTTATTAACACAGAAGTTTATTTCCATCTTATATAATGGTGAAATGCAAGAATTCCATACATGATGCAGAGTTTCATGGTATTGGGGCCTAAATTCTTTCTGTCTTAATGTTCTGATAATTTCTTTATAACTTCTTTCTTTCTTTCTTTCCTCTGTTTTTTTAGTAGGAATTATTATTTTTTTTTGTTTTGTGATTTTTTTTTTATTTCAGCATATTATGGGGGTACAAATGTTTAGGTTACGTATATTGCACTTTGCCTCACCCCACCCCCCGAGTAAGAGCGTCAAGTGTGTCCATCCCCCAGACAGTGCACATTGTAGTCATTATAATATCTTTCTACCTCCTCTGTAAAGCACTTTTAAAAAACTAATATTTAAATTGACATATACAATTATGGTGTATAACATGTTTTGAAATATGTATATATTGTAGAATGGCTAAATTGAGCTGATTAGCATGTGCATTACTTCATATATTTGTCATTTTTTTGTGGTGAGAACACTTAGCATCTACTCTCTGAGTGATTTTCAATTACATAGTACATGGTTATTAACTATAGTTACTGTGTTGTATAGTAGATCTCTTGAACCTATTCCTCCTGCTTATCTGAATTTTGTATCCTTTGACCAACATCTCCCCAACTCCTCACATTCTACCTCCTGGTAACCACCATTCTATCCTCTGCATCTATGAGTTAAGCTTTTTTAGCTTTAGTGTGTGAGATCATATCATATTTGTCTTTCTGTGCTTGGCTTATTTCACTTAACATCATGTTTTCCAGGTTGATCCATGTTGTTACAAATGAAAGGGTTTTCTTTTTAAAGGCTTGAATAGTATTCCATTTTGTGTACATATAACCAGATTTTATCCATTCATTTGTTGATGGGCACTGAGTTGTTTCCATGTCTTGGCCTTCGTGAATAATGCTTCAGTGAATATGAGAGTGAAGAAATCTCTTTTATATACCGATTTCATTTCTTTTGGATATATACCCAGTAGTGGGATTGCTGGGTCATACATAGTAGTTCTATTTTTAATTTTTTGAGGAGCCTTTATACTATTTTCCATAATGGCTGTACTAATTTACATTCCCAGCAACAGTGTGCAAGGGTTCCCTTTTCTCTACATCATCACCAACACTTGTTATCTTTCATCTTTTTGATAATAGCCATTCTAACAGGCGTGAGGTCTCATTGTATTTTTAACTTGCAGTTCCCTAACGATTAGTGATATTGAGCATTTTTTTAACATACCTATTGGCTATTTGTATGTTTCATTTTCAGAAATGTCTATTCATGTCCTTTTCCCATTTGAAAATTCATGTTGTTTGTTTTCTTGCCATTGCATTACTTGAGTTTCTTTTATATTCTGAATATTAATCTACTGTCTTAGTCAGTTTTGCATTACTATAAACGAATACTGGAGACTGGTTAATGTATAAAGAAAAGCCTGGTTCTGCAGGCTTATGAGAAGCATAGTACAGTGTCTGCTTCTGATGAGGGCTTCAAGAAGCATCCAATCAAGGCAGGCATCTCACATGGTGGGAGAAGGAGCAAGGGAAAGAGGGGGGAGATGTTTGGCTCATGGGGATGGATCCCTCGTGAATGGCTCGGTGCTCTCCCATGGTAGTGAGTGAGTTCCCACTCTATTAGTTCATGGGAGGGCTGGTTGTTTAAAGAGTGTGGCACCTCCCCCTTCTCTCTCCCTTGCTTCTCCTCTTGCCATGTGACACATCTGCTCACCCTTTGCCTTCTACCTTGATTGATCCCTGAAGCCCTCACCAGAAGCAGATGCTAGTGACATTCTTTTTGTACAGTCTGTAGAACCATGAGCTAAACAAACCTCTTTTCTTTATAAATTACCTTGTGTCAGGCATTTCCTTTATAGCAACACAAAAAGGACTAAGCCACCCATTATCAGATATACGGTTTGCAAATATTTTCTTCAATTCTGTAGGTTTTCTATTCACTCTGTTGATTGTTTCCTTTGCTGTGCAGAAGCTTTTTAGTTTGATTTAATCCCATTTGTCTATGGGATTAAATCATTTGCTTTTGTTGCCTTTGTTTTTTTTTGGGGTCATATCCAAAAAATCATTGCCCAGACCAATATCATGGAACTTTCCCCCTAAGATTCTCCTCTGGTAGTTTTACGGTGTCAGGTCTTCCATCCATTTTGAATTGATTTTTTAATATGATGTGAGATAAGGGTGTAATTTCATTCCTCCACATGTGGATATCCAGTTTTCCTAGCACCATTTATTGAAGAGAACATCCTTTCTCTATCGTGTATTCTTGACATCTTTGTTTAAAAGTAAATTATAAATGCATGGATTTATTTTTGGGCTCTCTGTTGCATTGGTGTATGTGTCTGTTTTTATGCCAATACCATGCTATTTTGGTTACTATAGCTTTGTAGTATATTTTGAAGTCATGTAGATTGATGTCTCAGCTTTGTTCTTTTTGTTCAAGATTGCTTTGGTTATTAGGGGTCTCATGTGGTTTCATATGTGGTTCCACTATTTTTCTATTTCTCTGAAAAATGTCATTGGAATATTGATGGGGATTGCATTGGATCTGTAGATCACTTTGGGTAGTATGAACATTTTAGCAATATTAATTTTTCCAGTCCATGAACACAGGATAACTTTCCATTTATTTGTATCTTCTTCAATTTCTTTCATCAGTGTTTTATAGTTTTCAGTGTACAGATTTTTTGCCTCCTTGATTAAATTATTTCTAAGTTTATTATTTCTTGGTAGCTATTATAAATGGGACCATTTTGTTGATTTTTTTTTTTCTTCTTTGGTAGTTCATTGCTAGTGTATCTTTTGTGCTATTAATGTCACAAAGTACATCTCTATACATTATGTGTCCATCAATACATCATAACTATTGTTTTATATAGTTGCCTTTTAAATCAAACAGAAGAAAAGTTACAAAAATTTCAATTATACTTTTATATCTTCCTATGTAGTTACCTTTACCAGTGTTGTTTATTTCTTCATGTGGATTCACATTGCTTTTCCACCAGCCCCTCCTGCCTTCCTGTTCATTCCTCCTCACTGTCTAATTTATCTTCTTTCCCTTCAGTTTCAGATATCGTTTCATTTCATCCTGTAGGCTTGTAAGAGTTTCACTTCCCACATATGCAGCCATTGACCTGTGCCACCTTCCAAAATCCCTGTTTGCAGGTTTCCTTGTCTCCCTGCCCTCATCCTGAGTACAACATAAGGGTACCTATTTTCCAAGCTATGGGGATATGATCCACTTGAAGGCAAACTGACTTTTAAAAAATCATATTTCCTATCCTCCCACTAGCAGGCTGAAGCAGTAACCTCTAGAGTATCTGTTCTACTCTAGCTAATTGCACATATTTAGCAACCATTAAACAAAGCAGTTGCCCCCATAAGCAGATATTGGGCTCCAGCAAGGATGTTGTAAAACACAGTGTAGGCTTAGTAATGGGTTTCTGGTAGGAGCAGACCACCAGGGCTGGCCATTAACACGACATTATTTGAGGCCATTGTTCAAGGACTAATCAATTGTGAATTAGAGTTTTGAGCCATGTATAACTTATCTGTGGCATGGCGTCACCATTAATCATGTTCTGGAATGCCGAGAAAAGACTAAAGTGAGTGAGCTACGGGTTGAAGGTTTAAGGTTTCTTGAAACCAAACTCATTTAATGACATTCGTGAGTAGATGACGTATTGTGGTAACCAGTCCTTGGTATTAGTCCAATTCCATTGGTGATCCCAGGGGCTAGATAGCTGTGCAGATGCCGAGCTTTCTGGAAAACAGTGACTAGCGTTCAGCATGAGTCTAGGGAGTAAACCGTATACAGCACATTTTCAAAGCTCCAAATGGATACCGAACAAGGAGATTTAGGATTTCCACATAAAATTCAAACCTTGTATTGGGCTGGGGAGAGAGGCCAGTTTTCCTTGCAGTTTGAGACTTCCTCAGAGCCCCATAGTACTGGAAATTGACCCAAACATGAGAGTTAACTTTGGAGGGACAAGACACAAAGCAAGCTTGGAGTTGTAGAAACTAACTTCTAGGTACTTTTTAATCCGATTGCTACACCCACTATTATTATCATGAACAATAGTGACACTGGCTACCATCTCTTTGGACCTACTGTGCACCAGATGCTATCCTAGATGTTTTGTAGACACAAGCTTATGTAGTTTAATTTTCAGAGCAGTTTTTCATGGTAAGTTGTAATATCCCTTTTTAGGATAAGAAAACCATGCCACATGTACCTGTGGCACTGAACACACACAGGTTTCAGGTGGGGGGTGCCCACAAAGCATGTTCTTGCCACCTCTTCTTTGTCCCTGTAAATCCACTCAGTGGGACTATTTCTTCCTGTGACCCTGAGTGAAAGCTTTGGTCCCATGAATTTTCTGGTCTCTCTGAGGTAATAAAGCTAGTTCCCTGGTCACTTTCTGAAGTCAATTTAAGTTGCAAAATGTGGTCTCAACTCAATAATAAAAATGTCCCATTCCATGTCATAATTCCAACTCTGAATTTCATTTAAAGTTGAATCTACTCCTCCTTCTCTGGCTTTGGCAGGAAACTTGCTTGGGGGAAAGGGTCTCTGATAAGTGTCTTTGAGCTTTTCCCACTTGGGAATTATTATTCTTCCATGGGCTTGGGGAAGGTGGAGAGAAAAGGGGGCCAGGGAAGTTCCTACTTGGCAGGTACTGATGTGGCTATTGAGTGTAAGCCTTCTTTGGGCCCTGCAGGAGATTAAGGCTGACTTTTCCTCCTAGAGCTCTTTCACAGGTTGTGTGGAGATACATGCCCATCACCCCGTTATCTGCTGGGATCTCACCTATAAGGGTGACGCAGGAGATGGCTTTTCTCCACTGTGGCTAGTGTTCCTCAGCTCCTGCAATACTGGCAGGTCATACCCGAGTCACTCTACACTGGCTCTCTCATGCACAGCCCACGTGTTCTCTGCCCTGACATGCTCCGGAAGTCCAGGCTGATCCTTGGTGCAACTGCCTCTCTTTTGCTCTGCCATCAAAGTAGCCAGGCCATAGACTGAATTGTGTCTCTCCAAAATTTGTATGTTGAAGCCCTAACCCCCAATGTGACTGTATTTGGAAATAGGCCCTATAAGGAGGTAATTAAGGTTAAATGAGGTCATAAGAGTGAGGCCCTGATCTGATAGGATTAGTGTCTTTATGAGGAAAGATGCCAGCTCTCTCTCACTCGTTCACCAAGTGTACTCAGAGGGAAGGCCACTTGAGGACACAGCAGCTATCAGCAAGCCAGGAAGAGAGCCTTTGCCAGAAACCAAACCCCACTGGACTGTGATCTGGGATTTCCAGTCTCCAAAACTGTGAGAAATGTATTTGTTTTTAAGCTACTAAGTCTGTGGCTTTTTGTTATGTCAGCCTCAGCCAACACATGGCCCATCTCTTACCTTTTAGTTTTCTTTTAGATTTCTCAGGTGTGAGCCAGGCACCAGTCCACTGTGCTGCTTAAACTTCTGGGCACGTGTATTAAATCCTTGGCAAGATCTCCGTGTGTTCCTTCTTCTTAGGCCTAAGGAGAGTGGGAGGCACCATCTCCCTCTCCTCACTGGCAGGGCTAGAGAAAGGCTCATGGCACACCACCAGCTCTCTCCAAAGAAACCCTTCTTTAATCACCGAAGCCCAACTCTCTTAGACCCATAAAGTAGGTGAGGGCTTTTGGTGTAACAGTTTGGGTCAGGTATTGTCTTAGGCATGTGGTATCTATACATCGAATCCAAACTTCCATTTTCACATCCTTTAATACACAAATGGTAAGAAGCTGGACCCGTCTTGAATCTAGGTCTCTCTACAATTTGTGGTCTTTCCACAACTATATTGCATGGGCATTCTGAAATATAAAGATTTCAGATGGTAAACTCAGGAGGGCAGGGCTGTTTCTGTCATATTTACCACTGTATCCCTGTCTTTGAATGTGCTGAGCTTGGAGCCCACGCGGAAGTTGCCACATGGATGGCAGCTAGTACAGCATCTGCACATGTGAGGGCGCAATGAATACTTGTTAAAATTGTTGACTACAACAGAGGAGGCCAGCTTTCTGGTGCCAGGAGGAGAATTGGGAATCAAATAAAGATGCTGGGCCTTTTGGAGGTCAGGGTGGGTCTGCTCGGTGCAGGAAACTTCTGTGCTGCATAGCTAGGAAATGTCACCAGCTGGTCACTGCCCATGGGGCTGGGCCAGGCTCATTTCCACTCAGGCCAGTTTCTGCCTCCTCCCCGCTTTCTTATAGGTGTGCACAAGCCATCTCCTTCTCCCCTCAGGGGTCCCCAGAGGTGACTGTCACAGGTGGACAGCCCCACGCCGCTATGAGCGAGCTACAGTCAGTTGGAGGGAGCCAGCATCTCAGCCACCCTGGAGGAGAGACCTTGCCTGGGCCTAGATGTCAGATGGGGGCTCTGTCATGGTTTGGGAAATCAGCTTTGGCCTTGGCTAAAGCAGGGGGAAAAATCAGATGCATAGTTAGGACGAGGGGCTGAGGGTCACTGCTGTTTTTGGTTTCACCTCTAACACGCTGTGTGACCTTGGCAAAAATCACTCTCTAAACAAGCTGGAGTAGGGAAGGCTGCTGGCTAATGCTTTGCATATGTATGTTGCAAGGAATAATGAGACAGGCTCCGTGAAGCATATTTTGTCCTTGGGGGACAAACAGTACAAGCTATTTATTTTAAAAGCATGGCTTAACTGGCTCAGCCAGCGTAGCCCAGAAACGCCCCTGGCTATCCTGGCATGGTCTCTGCAGAAGCAACAAAGTCTAATTAGGTGTCCTTTTCTGTCTGGAGCCCAGCTAGCCTGCTCCAAGCAGACAGTAACATTCTCTTGGTCTGGTATTCAAGGTCCTGCGTATCTGTCCACAGCTGTCTCTTGAACACGTTCATTCATCCAGAAATCTTTACTGAGCCACTCACCTGCACCAGGCCCAGTGGTGGGTCCTAGGGGTGCAAAACTGGAAGCATCCTGGTCTTTGCATCTGCAGTTTCAAGTGTTGTCATTCCCGTAATGCTGCACCCCACGTACCAGCAACTTCCCACCCTCCTCTGTTCCCGTGCACACAGTTGGTCCCTTTTCTCTCCTCTGCTTGCCAGATCCTTACTTTCCCTTCAGTATTCTCTCCTCCCTGTGAGTTTTCATGCACTTCGTTAAGCAAAGTGTATTGCTCTTTGCTCTTGTGGCTCAGTGAGATGCGAAGGCGCAGAGCCTGCCACCCTGGCTTTGATGTTCCTGGTGTTGAACATGGCTGTGGCCACTCTGTAGAGTGATCAATGGTCCTGGATTACTGTGAGGGGACTTAATTACTCAAAGCCAAACAGGATCTCACTTTGAAGAGATTTCACCCTGAATCTCCCTCAGGCCCCAGAGCCTGCAGCCAGCACTCCATCAGTCCTCTGGTGCAGTCTTAGATCTGATAAGACAATGTGTATTGTAGCCTTATAGAAGGCTGGAGTCCAGGGTATGTAGAGAGGAGGAGGTACGAAAGACCCTAGAGTGTTTGAGTGATAATGAGACAACAAGAAATACTTTGGTGTTTCATCTATTAGTGTTTTCTCTTTCAAAGGAGAGCCCAGAAGAGTCCAGTTCATTTCCAACTTGCGGAAGTACAGGCCGTGGGCCTGCTGAGGGTGGGCAGGCTGTACGTGGCAGGGTGGGTGTTGGCTGTTGACCACCTGCTTAGATATAATCTGTTGACCCATCTGCTTCCCTACCATGGAACCTACCCATCCCAGCAAATGGGCCCCTGGTATCCACCTGTGGGTCCTGTCTTGAATCCCCCCAGGAGTCCTGACCATTTTTTTCTTTACTTCCTGCTTTAAAATATATTGTATCAATAAAAATTTTGAGGTAGAGCAGGTACAACAGATCAGGAGAGGATTGCCATTGGAAAATTGGCTGGTTGAATGATTTCAGCAGGCTCTGTCTCATTTGTTCAGTTTGTGCCTGCTGAGGGAGCTAAAGGGGGCCCAGGACTCCCAACCCCCAAAGGAGCTCACAGCCTAACAGGGAAACAGATCCATCTCTGAGACTCAAATGCAATGTGAGCTGTGTCAGAGTAGTGAACACACAGATGGCTGCAGGGCCACTGAGATGGGTGCCAGAAATGGGCAGAGGAAGGAAAGGCAGGTTAGACCAAGGGAACAGCATGGGCAAAGGCTGAAGATATCAGGGCACTTAGAGCAGGGGTCAGCAAACATGTCTGTAAAGGATCACATGGTAACTATTTTAGGCTTTATGGATGATATAGTCTCTGTCCAACTACTCAACTCTGCCTTTGCAGTGCAAAAGCAGCCACAGATGTACACAGATGGGCATGGCTTGTGCCAATAATAACAGGCAGTGGGAAGGATGTGGCTAGTGGGCCCTGGATTAGAGAGTTGGGGGTCCACTGGCAGGCATGGGCAGGGTGCAGGAGGGGCAGCAAATTGCCTGGGACAGGCTGGGAGCAGGATACAGTAAATGGAGCCCCTCTTAGACAGTGGTCTAAAAAGGGTCACTCTGGTATTGTGGCAGCTGGATGGGTGGAAGGTGGGGCCACTGATTCAGACAAGTAGGTGTGGAGAGAAACTGTGAGCCTGAGAAACAACCACTGTCAATTGTGGGAGACTCAGAGAAACAGGAAGTTGAGCTTCCCAAAATACATCCATGGGACACTAATAGGTGAACTAAACAGGTGCAGGTGTGTAGGCTCTCAGCACTTTGAAGGTATTAAGGATGTTCAACATATACAAATAAATGTGATTCACCACATAAAATTAAAAACAAAAATCCATATGATCATCTCAATAGATGCAGAAAAAGCATTTGATAAAATCCAGCACCCTTTCATGACAAAAAACCTCAAAAAACTAGACGTAGAAGGAACATACCTCAAAATTATAAAAGCCACATATGACAAACTCATAGCCAACATCATACTGAATGTGGGAAAGTTAAAAGCATTCACCCTAAGAACTGGAACAAGATGAGGATGTCCACTGTCACCACTATACTATTCAGCATAGTACTGGAAGTCCCAGCCAAAGCAATTAGGCAAGAGAAAGAAATAAAGGCATCCAAATCAGAAAAGAGGAGGTCAGACTATCCCTGTTTGCTGATGATGTGATCGTATATATTAAAAAAACCCTAAAGATTCCTCCCATAGACTCCTAGAATTGATAAATAAATTTAGTAAAGTCTCAGATTACAAAATCAACATACACAAATCGGTAGCATTTCTATACACTAATAACAGCCAAGCTGAGAATCAAATCAAGGACTCAGTACCATTTACAGTAGCTACAAAAAAAATAAAAAGATCTAGAAATATACTTAACCAAGGAGGTGAAAGATCTCTACTAGGAGAACTACAAAACACTGATGAAAAAGAAATGGAAAAACATCCCATGCTCATGGATCGGAAAGAATCAATATTGTTAAAATGTCCATACTGCTCAAAGTGACTTACAGATTTAATGCAATCAAAATACTAATGTCATTTGCCACAGAATTAGAAAAAACAATCCTAAATTTTATATGGAATTTAAAAAGAGCCCGAATAGCCAAAGCAATCCTAAGCACAAATCTGGAGGCATCACATTATCTGACTTCAAATTGTACTACAAGGCCATAGTAACCAAAACAGCATGGTACTGGTATAAAAGTAGATAGGTAGATCAAAGGAACAGAAGAAAGAACTCAGAAATAAAACCATACCTCTACAACCAACTAATCTTTGACAAAGAAAACAAAAATATACACTCTGGAAAGGACCCCCCATTCAACAAATGATGCTGAGAAAATTGGAAAGCCACATGCAGAAGAATGAAACTGGATCCCTATTTCTCACCAAACGCAAAAATTAAATCAAGATGGATTAAAGACTTAAATGTAAGACCTAACATCATAAAAATTCTAGAAGAAAACTTAGTAGAAACTCTTCTAGACATTGGCCTGGGCAAAGAATTTATGACTAAGATCCCCAAAATAAATGCAACAAAAACAAAAATAAGTGGGAACTAATTAAAAAGTTTCTGCACAGCAAAAGAAATAATCAACAGAGCAAATAGACAACATACAGAATGGGAGAAAATATTTTCAAACTATACGTCTGGAAAAAGACTAATATCCAGAATCAACAGGAAGCTCCAACTAGCAAGGAAAAAAAAACCCAAATAACTCAATTAAAAAGTGGGATAAATACATGAAGGGGATTTTTCAAAGAATAGATACAAATGGGTAACAAGCATATGAAAAAATGCTCAACATCACTAATCATCAGGGAAATGCAAATTAAAACCACAACGAGATACCATCTCACTCATGTCAGAATTGCCACCATTAAAAAGTCAAAAAAAAGTTGATGGTGGCATGGATGTGGTGAAAAGGGAACACTTACTCATTGTTGGTGGGAATATAAACTAGTACAACCTCTATGGAAAACAGTATGGAGATTCCTCAAAGAACTAGAAGTAGACCTACCATTCAATCCAGCAATTCCACTACTGGGTATCTACCCAAAGGAAAAGAAATTATTATATCAAAAATACCCATGCACTTGTATGTTTATTGCAGCACAATTCACAACAGCAAAGATGAGGAATCAGCCTAAGTGTCTATCAACTAATGAGTGGTTAAAGAAAATGTAGTATATATACACCATGGGGTACGACTCAGCCATAAAAAGGAATGAAATAATGTCTTTTACAGGAACTTGGGTAGAACTGGAAGCCTTAATCCTAAGTGAAGTATCTCAGGAATGGAAAAATAAGTACAACATGTACTCACTTATAAGTGGAAGCTGAACAATGGGTACACTTGGTCACACAGAGTATTATGAGGGACTTTGGAGACTCAGAAGTGGGGAGGGTGGGAGGAGGATGAAGGATCAAAAACTACTCAGGTACAATATACAGTATTCAGGTGACGGGGACACCAAAAGCTCTAACTTCACCAACTACACAATTCATCCATGTAACAAAAAACCACTAGTACTCCCTAAATCTATTGAAATAAAAAAAAAGTACATGCAAACATCCAAGATAAAATAGCATCACAGATAAAGTAGATTCCAGGCAGAGAATACCTCACCCTGTGTGAATGTTGTTCCCAAGAGGAAAAAGGGCAGGGATGAGTGCCCACCCTTAGTAGGGACTTGGGAATTAACTCCCACACTGGGCTAGGATCAGTGGCATAAAGCCTACTTCAGAAAAAGAGGTAAACTCAAATCCTGCATGAAGCCAGAAGCTTCGAAAGGCTGCAGCCCCCAGAAAAAGAGGATCTTGCAAATTTTGCCCAGGGACACAGCAAGGACGTTCGACTCTCGTGGTTCTGAGTGGGAGGAAAAGAGGTCTGAGAGAAATGAAAGTCCAGTTTGTGCTTTACAAAGAGTCCAAATCTTTTCAGAGGAACATGAGGTTAGGGGGACCCAGGGATGTGGAGTTAGCATAAAAATTGGCCCCAGGCAAGTAGTCCCTCAGACACTTGACAGAAACATATGCAGCCTCATTCTGAACTTGGGGATGTTTTAGTTTCCCAAGCCTCACAGAGTTCAACAGAAAAACTGAGCTTTGCTTAGATCAGAAATTATTTAAAAAAACAAAAAACAAAAAAAAACGCAAAGGAGGAAAATATCTACCATGATGGAGTCAGCGACAGAGAAAGGAGCATCAGTCCTTCAAAAAAAAAAAAAAAATGAATGAATCGATGAATGACTCCATTTCCTTCTGGCATCCAACCACCATTCCTTTGGGGCATCTGTCTTTTCTCTTTGGTTGCTTCTAAGATTTCCTCTTCATCCTAGGTTTCTGCAGTTTGACTATGATGTGTGAGGTGTGGTTGTGGATTTATTTCTATTTCTCTGTTCGCTATTTGTAGCACCTTTGGACTTAAGCACGCATGTCTTTGATTCCTGGGTGTCCTCATGATCTCTTCGCATATGGCTCCTCCCGCATTTCTTTGCTTCCCGTCTCTGGAGCTGCTGTTAGACAGAAGTTGGCACCTTTCAAACTATCTTTGGTCTTTCTTAAGTACGCTTTCATTTTTTAAAAATTCCTTGGCCTCTGTATCCTGCCTTCTGGGTAAAATTCTTCCACACTACCTTCCAAGTTTGATTCCCTTGTCTCTGGAGTCTGTCCAGTGCTTGGAGTTTTTCATTGTAATGACTTTGTTAGTCAGTTCTGAGTTTTCTGATTGGTTCTTTTCCCTATCTACTTGATTTTGTCTCATGGTTTCCTGCTCTTTTAAAATGTAGTTTATTCCTTGACTTATCTCTTTGAATATCCTAAAATAGCCATGTCAGAGTTCAGCTCACATATGCAACTGGCCGTGTGCAGACAGATATGTCTGTCCACCATGACCAGCCAGCTTGGTCCCGACAGAGAAAAACCATGCAGGACTATTAAATGTGGTCTGACCCGTCACTGTGAAGTGATATGTGTGACCCATGCCATGTCAGAGGCGCGAAGTTCATTTGAGGGTGCTTATGAGTAAGGCATTCAAACTTTGAGAACTTGGCTTTGCTGAATTAGACAGATCAGAAAGACAGAGGATCCGATTTCTCCTTGGGCAGAGGTTTGTTTATCCTGAATTCAGAGCCAACAGCCCTATTAGTTTTGAACTGACTTAAATATTTTTCCACATTTGGGCAGAGCCACTCATTTGCCAAGAGAGGGGTACAATAACATATTGTTACGACTCTCTGAGGACAGGGGACTATGCATCTCTCCTTCATCCCTCTACCCTGTATTTACCACACTGCTCAATAAAAGTTTTATTGACTTACATTGTAAAATGGTCATTTAATATATGAGTCATGATGTAAATAAATTTTATATACCATAACTTATATTTTCAGATGGGTGTTGCAGCCGCCTTGGGAGCCTCTGACCTAACTGAGCAATGTGACCGTTGCTCCAAAGGATGCAGGGACCCTGTCAAAATTGCTCTAGGGCCTTTATATAAGCTACAATAGATTGTCCCAAGTCAACCCTGTGGCCACACTTCACATGTATGTACTGTGTGTGTGTGTGTGTATACACGTGTAGGTACATATAGAATAAAAATGCAATGTTGTAATGAATGTGGATATATTATATGCTTGTTTTGTTAAAGAAAATATTGGCAAAATGCACGAACACATCAAACTAACCCTGTTGCAACATTTGCAACCCTCTCTTCCCTTTCCTACATCCCAATTTAATAAAATGGCATTTGGCTTACACTGAGGTTTCAAAATCTTTCAGTATGGGATAGGTCAACAGTTATAATCATATGTTGACTTTGCAATATACTATTTTAATGATGTGTTAATACATAGCGATCCTTGGACAGGACTTCCAGAATTGCTGTTTTATAACTATCAACTGGCATGTTAAAACTAACCTCAGTGGCAAGAAAGCCAATTGCTGGGGATACATCATTAGCCAAAGGATTGCTGAACGTGTGATTGGCACACACAGAAATAAGCTGGAAGTGAGCACTCAGAGACCTCTAAAACTTCTAAGGAACAGTTAGTTTGCAAGACTCCTGGGTGAGCAGTTTGGATGTGAAGTTTTAAAGGATACTTGGTATTCTAAAGGCTCAGTAGAAACACAGGCCCCTAGAATAGCTCCCTTCTGCCTGGACAACTATGAGGGGGGCGCTCAGTGAAAGTTTCTGCATCTACGATGGGGCCAAAAACAGAAGTGGATCATCAGCTTAAACTAGAAAAGGTGGGGAAAAATATGTAGAAAGTGGAAATGAAGGGAAGAAAGAGGGAGAGATGGATGTATATAACTGACACAAGAAAGAGAGAGTAAGAGTAAGACCGAAAGCGTGGAGAAGGGGGAATATTAGAGACAGAGACAGATAGACACCCCCCACATACACATGATGGAGGTGTGGGAGAGGTAGGAAGGAGCTTCTTGGAAACTTCAGGGACACTGTCATTTTCCCTGAGCCTCATTTAAGCTGGACTGCACACCTGTGTGCGTGGCTTCTGCGCCTCCCGCAGCAGTGCCAGGCTGTGTATAAACACCGATAGCGGCAGGTGCTACAGCATCCCTGGTATGGGCTGGTACTCACCCCAGTGGCTCTGCCAGGAAGGAGTTTTGCTTCAGCTCCCTTGGGCTCTGTCTACCAAGGGACTCTGTTTCTCTGGGTCCTTTGCCTCTTCTGTAATGAAATGAATTCCCCCAGGCCTGAGTATCTAATCTTCCCTAGGGGAAATCCCAATATTCTTTGGAGAAATTCCAGGAGGAGAACCTTCTAATTTCTTGGTCATTTTTTAATGCTGTCCCCTGAGGCGTTGAAGCTGCTTGGGCTCTGAAAGGGGGGTCATCTTTCTGAGGAGGGCTTCAAGCTAGAGGGATGACAGGTTCATAGTGCATGGGGACATGAGCGTGGTCTCTGGTTAAGGGAACACCGGAGTGAGCTCCTGTGTCACGCTGGGCCCTGGCTGGGCACGCGGGCTCGTCCTGACAACACCGTGAGCCATGTGGTTAGAACTCTTACTCTAGAAACACCGGAGGGTAGCACCACAGCAAGCTTTACAAAGAGCCTCGCCAAACCACGGACTGTCTCTGCCTCCTGAGTCATCACTCTCCTGTTCCACAGATAAAACGAAAAGGAGAGAATACAGCGTCTCGATCACCATGACAACCACCTGGAAACACCTATCTCTGTTGGCAAGCGGTGGCTGGTAAGGGGGAGAATTTGAGAAAAGATAAACATCTTTTTTTCATTGACTTGAAGCTGATTATCCAAATATTTGTATCATTTGAGGTATAAGCCAAAAATAAAAATCATTGAATTTAGAGTGTATTTTTATTACCCAGTGCAAACATGTTCTGGAACAATCTTTATCTGAAAATCATTTAAATAATAGCAATTGGAACTAGCAAAGGGTAAGAGTATTCACTTGGTGCATGCACGTGCCAGGCACTGGGGACCCAGTGACACACAAGCAGGACAGGATTTCCATGCTGGAAACTTACCTTCTAGATGGGAAAATGATGATATGCAAATAGAAAAGTTACCATGATAATCCTAGGTTATGAGAGGTACTGAGGAGGGTTTAAAGATGGCAGCCGTGATTGGGAAGCCACGGTAGGTGGACACTCAGGGAACGTCTGTCTGAGGAATAATATTTGAGCTGGGATACGAAGGATGCAGATGGAGTGGCCATTGGAAGCCCTGTGGGGTGGGGAGCGGGAGCCGTGTGGGCAGAGGGAAGGGCACCTGCAAAGGCCCAAGGTGGACAAGAGGGAAGAAGGCTCACGAGACAGGACACTGCGGCCGGAGCCTCCTGCGGGAAGGACGGGGCAGGAGAAGTGGGGGCAGCGGCCTGGGAAGACTGCAGGGGTCAGAAACTATTACAGGGCTTTAAGCAGGAAATGTCATTGATGTCTTTATTATGATTTACGTCTTTCAAATATTCCCCTGGCAAGGGTGTGGAGAAAGGTGTTGGGGGGAGCCAGAGAGGAAGGAGACGGGAAGTGTGGTGGTCTGAATGCTTGTGTCCCCCCAGATTCATACATTGCAACTCAGCCCTCAGTGCGGTGGTGTTGGGAGGTGGGGCCTTTGGGAGGTGAGTAGGTCATGAGGGTAGAGTCCTCATGAATGGGATTAGTGTCCTTAAGAGACCCTAGAGAGCTCATCCGCTCCATCTACCATGTGAGGACACAGCAAGAAGGTGTAATCTGAGGCAGGGGGTAAGCCCTCACCAGACATTAAATCTGCTGGCGCCTTGATCTTGGACTTCCAGCTTCCAGAACTGAGACCAATACATTTCTGTTGTGTTTAAATGACCCAGTCTAAGGTATTTTGTTACAGCAGTGTGAACGGATGAGACAGGAAGCTCCTGCGGGGTCTTGGTGAGATGTCTGTGACAGGCCATGCAGTGACGCAGCAGAGGTAGGGAGAAGTGGACAGATTAGAGACGTCATTTGGAGGCAGAACCAGTGGCATTTGTGGCTGAATTGGATTGAGGATAGAAAGGGAAACTGAGGAAACAAGGATGACTTTGAGGTTTTGAGGTCAGACATTTGCTGGTTAGTGGTGCCACTGACTGATTTGGGGGAAGCTTGGGTAAGGAAAGGGGGGAGGAAATTGGGGAATTTATTAATAATTTTGTACACATCTAAGTTTGAGGCATGCAGGGGGTGCCAGGGTGTGCTGCACAGGTCCCCCTGCAGGGCCGAAGTGCTGTTCCCCAGATGCCAGCAGTGGTGACTACTCTCAGCACGGTCTGTCCCCAGGGATCCCCTCAGCAGGAAGGAGTGGACTCTCGAGGTTACACCACTTTCTGTGATGTACCAAGGTCTGCTCCTTTGCCTCCATTTGGGACGATTTTGAAGGGCCATTCCAGCTCCACAGCTCCCCAGGGGACTGGCTGAGACCTGTTGTGACTGCATCAGATTTCCGAGTCCCCATGAGCCAGATCCTGTTCTCTCGCTCCATCACGGGGTTTGTGAGGGCACCTCCAAATAAACCTACCCACAAATCTCCGTCTCAGAGACTGGCTCCTGAGAACCCAAACTGAGGCAGCTGGGGTCAGCAGTGGTCCTAGCAAGCAGGCCCTAAAATAGGACTTTGGAGCTGCGATTGCCTGCCAGCTGGATGCAAGGACACCTCTCCCCCACGAGAGGGAAGCCACTGGCATCTTCACAGGCAACGGTTAAATCTTCACTGGTGGTGCAATAGCTCAGGCCTTTGAAAGGTCTAGGGAAACGGGAATTACAAGGCAAAGAAATTCAGGCACTTGCCAAGTGTTAGTGATGCATTGGAAAAGACAATAAAAATGCTGCAGATGAATCACCAGTTTAAAGTAAAGTGTGAAAGTCAGAGAGTTGCTTCACAGCATAAAAGGAGACTCTTATCTCTTGCAACTAGATAGCAAAAAAAAAAAAAAAAAAAGCTGAGGGCCAGGCCAGGCTTTCCTGATAATGACTATGGAAGCTGCAGAGAAGGTTGAATTCTCAACCCCAGCAGGTTGGCTACACCCAGGTCAGGATCCTGATTAGGAAAAAAATGGTACTCTGAGATTGGAATGGGGATATCGAGGTCAATTCTCTGAAAACTGTGAAACCCCACATTCCCTGGACTCTTCCCAGCTTGGAGAAGCGGCTCTCTCACTGCGCCCTTGCTTAAAGACAATGCAGAGGCCAGTGCCTTGCGAGATAACACGAACTCCCTCAGATTAGAATCCCCCCACCTCCCCTCCTGGCCACCAGACAGCTCCCTAAGCTGTGGTATAAGCCAGCTGGGGAAGGAGAGGAACTAGATCCCAAAGGAGCTGGAAAAGCCACACATGCAGGTGCCAGGAGAGTGTACCTGGGACCAGGTCTCAGGGCTAGATCAAGAATAGTGGAACGTTAAGGTGGAACAGGAAGTTCTGTTGCAAGTGGAGCATTCTCCATGGCTTCAACTCCCTGGCCAGGCCCCTTGCAGACAGATGGTTCCTGGACTCCTGGGGAAAGTGGTGGTTACATAAGGTGAGGTAGAAGTATTACGGCAAGTGGGAGCCAAAGGGCTCAGGATGGGCCTGCAGGGAGGATATTCTTTGTAAGGCTGGAACCTCCCCCCCCACCCCCAGACTATGTTCCATAGGGGGGCCCATGAGATAGATACTCCACCTCCCAAAGCCATAGGAAGTCCTGGTGGGAGGGCACCAGCCATTCGGAGAGGTTCAGTCATAGCTGTTCTCTGTAGGTCCTGGCTGACAGTGGGGGATACTGTTACAGAACTGGCCTCCCTGACAGCAAGGGGGTTAACAGTATCCTGGGATAATAGAGGCCAGACAGTAGCCCTTAACACAGAAACTGAGTGGGCGTCATGATCAAAATGAGTGGCAAGGTCAGAGTAGCAGCAGGGGGCCTGGCCAGTGGATGGTTTGGAGATAGTTAATAGAACCATCTGTTAGCCCAAGGCAGATGGGCGGCCAGAAAGGATATTATTCAATTTGTATATTAAGTAAAAAAGGATGATCACAAGAGCCATTATCCCCTCAAACATCATGATATCTTGCTCAGTTTCCAGTCTGAGCCAGATTTCATGCCAAGAATCCACCAACGGAAGGAGAGGCTGGGTCCCAGGAAGATGTGTACAAAACAATCACTCCCAGTCTTTCCCCAAAGGGACCCACAAGCATTTACGTGGTGGAGGGAAGTAGACGTTTAGAGGGCTGCTGTTGCACACGGGATCCAAGTTGACACAGACACCAGGACCCAGAGTGAAGGGGGCAGGGGGTTCAGATAATAGATGGGTCCTGGTCCAGGTTTGGTTCACAGTGGGTCCAACAAGCCACCCAGTGATTGACTCCCCTGTCCCTGAATGTGTATTTGGAACAGATGGACTTGGTCCTTGGCCCATGGGGTAAAGAACTGTTGTGCTGGGGAAGGCCAAGTGGAAGCCTGTGAAACTGCCTCCCTCTCCCCAGGTGAGAGAGTAAATCGACAGCAGTATTGCTATAGAGAATGGCATATTTTAATGTCATGTTTAACAATGCAAAGAATGTGGCAGTGGTTGTCCCATCACACTCCCATGCAATTCATCAGTGCAGTCCCTACCAAATTCAGAATGGATCCTGTCCAATGACAGTGGACGGACCCCAATTTTAAGCAAGAATTAGCCCCAAATGAACTGCTGTGCCAGAAGTAGAATCTTTGCTGGAGCAAATTAACATGGTTCAGATGCAAGGTGGATGGCCAGTGACTGGGGAATGCATTCTCTTCCGTCCTTATCAGAAAGGAAGGGCAGAGCTGTTCACATTCATGTGCGACAGACAACAGTGTCCATTGGCCCCTTCCCCAGGGCTGATGTTAACTCTCCCACTCTGTTAGGATACAGCCTGAGAGGGCCTGGATGGTACAGACACCCCTCCCCTGGACCGGAACCCACATGGGTCTGCTGTATCTGTGACATCATGTTAATCAGACCAGACCAATGAGATGCCGCAAGTAGACTGCCGGCCGTGGTAGGACATGTGCCATCCTGATGGGGCAGATAAGCCCCAGGAAGGGTCGAGGAGCCTAGGAGGCCCTCAGGGAGGTGTCTAGGAGTCCAGTGGTCAGGGGCATCTCAGGACATCCTCTCTAAAAGGAATGCCACTGTATCGCATCTTGCTTTCCCTAGCATCGAGAGTGAATTACAGCAAGCAGTAAGCCCCCTTGGCACTCTGAGGAGACTCATTCCCCGGCAGTAGGGCCAAGCCTGGTGGCACCAGCAACATGTGCCAGTCTGGACGTGAGAACTGTCAGATGGTACCTGCCCTGCGCCTCTCCTTCCCTTCCTTTTTAAGAAGGAATGTCTAGAGCAGGTATCCTGTGCCTGGCCCACCATTTTTCTTAGGTGTCTGGTGGGGGGAGATGATGTCTCTTTTCAGTTCACTAGTTTTCAGATCTGGAGAGACAGAGCAGAAGGACCTGTGCCTGGGGAGCCAGGCTGGAGGAGCCGCCTCTGCACGGGCATCTGACTCGGATGATGGTATCCTGGACTCGAGCCTGACGCTGGGGTAAGTTGGGACTCTGGTGGTGGGGTGGGGCCTGTGAGGGTTAATGTTATACGTCAGCCTGCCTGGGCTAAGGGCTGCCCAGATGGCTGGTAAAGCAGCATTTCTGGGTGTGTTTTCAGAAGAGATTAGCATTTGGATCAGTAGCCCGAGTCAAGCAGATCCACCCTCACCAATGTGGGTGGGCAGCACGAATCTGTGAGGAGCCGAATGGAACAAAGGCCCCCGCTCCCTTCTGGGGCCAGGACTTCCATCTTATCTTGTCCTTAGGTGTCAGAACTCAGGCCTTTGGATTTGGACTGAACTACACACCAGCTTTCCTGAGTCCCCAGCTTGTAGGCGGCAAATCGTGGGACTTCTTGGCCTCCATGATCATGTGAGTCAGTCCCCATGATAAATCTCTCTCTCATCTGTAGATTGGTTCTGTTTTTCTGGAAAACTGACTATACAAGGGATGTGTGTGAATCTTCTGAAAATGGCCACAACATTTCCCATCCTACCTGCTCTTCCAGAACCTTGCCACACCCCTGGAAAGAGGCAGACTCTTTGTCCCCTCCCTGTAAACTCGGGTGGGCCTTTGTGCCTGCCTCACGACCAGAGTATGGTGGAAGTGATGCTACGTCACTTCTGAGTTGTCACACAAGGCGATGCAGCTCTCATGAGTGTCCCTGTGCTCTCTCGGGGTGTTTGCCGCTGCAGGGGAGCAAGCAGCCCCTTGGGGAGGCCTCTTTTAGGGGTTCTGGCTGGCACCCCCAGCTGAGGTTCTTACCGACAGCTGGCATCAGCTGTCAGATGTGCAGGCACGTGAGCCTTCTGATCACTCCAGTCTCTGCTTGTCTTTTGAGCCACTGCAGCAGAGGTGAGGGTGAGCTGCCCTGACAAACCCCCTTGTCCAAATTGCAGAGTTGAGATGACTCTCCAGGGCCCTCCTGGTCCCAGAGCTTCCTGTGGGATTGGCTGTGGGTGTGGAGAGGTCACACGTGAGTACAGAGGTCAAGGGAGTGGGCCAAAGATGTTCATTTGGGAGATACCAGAGTGTACGTGGTTTTAAAAGTCGTGGGTCCAGGTGCTATGGACCTAGGGAGAAAGTATACAGAGAGAAGGGGTGGAGGGCTGGGCTCGGCATCACCTAGAGCGCTGGCAGAGGGAGGGGAGCCAGGAGGGATGAGGAGAAAAGTCAGGAGAGTAGGGGCTGCAGAAGCCTGGGGAAGAGGATGTGCCCAGGGTGGGGGCTATTGGAGCTGAAGAACAGGACACAAGGATGTCTATGCGATCTGCCACCCTATGAGGCCTTTGGTGACCTGGCAAGAACAGTATTAGTGCAGAGCAGGGGGGCAGAGCCAGGGCAGTGGGCTGGAGAGTTCAAGACAGGAGGTGGAGACAGCATGGAGTAATTATGGGGGGCAAGAGGATGGTGGGAGGTCTGGGCCCCACTTCCTCATCAGGCAGAGAAGGTGGCCACAGATGCAGATTTTTGCCTGGAAGCAAAAACGTAGGTGCATTTGCTAAGACCTTTGCCGAGGGAGGGTGCTGCTGTAAAAGTCCAGCCCCAACCCTTTCGGTCTGCGTCTGGAAGGTCGATCAACAAACCCCTGGCCTTTCCCTCCTTGGAGTTCCTGGTGCTCTCACTCATTCTCCATCGCACAGGTCTCCAGGCTCGTCTGCCCAGCGGGGCCATGGGGTCCCGTGTAGGTCTTGTGCTCCTCTGTGTTCGCTGCAGTCCTAGGAAGTGCACGGCCCCCGACAGATGCCCCGCGACACCGGCCGATGGGGAGCCTGTCAGTTTCATCTGACAAACTGGAACTGCTGAGGCTCACCCAGGAATCAAAGCAGCTTGTAAAGAAATTACATGCCAACGGGGCTGTTGGAGTCAACCCACCAGGGGAATTGGGACCCTCAGAGGAAGGAGAAGGTTCTAGCAGGTCCCGGAGGCCAGGTGGGTGATAGTTCTTCAGAATTAACACAAACTACAGGTTTCCCAGTAACCAGAGGGCTGAGGGAAGTGTGTTATCTGTTACACTGTCTTTAGTGAAATTTCTGGATGCTGCTCCAACCTTAATAGAAGGCTCTAAGCTCTTGGGTGGGGAGCTTTGTTTCTTGGCTCCAGGAGGAGATGGATCCCTTCTCCCCAAGCTGTGGGGTCCAGTGGCTGCTGTCATCCTGCTGTGATGGTCTGGTGTCCCGGGAGGTGTGCAGGGCCAGGGCTCACCCCCACCCCTGCTGGAGGACCGTCTGCAGGGTTGTGGGGTGCTGATGGTTCCAGCATGGCCGGGGCCTTGCTCTATAGCATGAGCTGTTCCACGTCAGATGCGCAGGCTCACAGCACAGCTGTCAGACCTCCGTGTCCCCACCCATGCTTTTGCAGCCACACAGGGATGAGGCCCAGGACCGAATGATTTGTTAGCACTCACTTGGGGAGACACAGCCACCCGCCAGGACGGCATTTACCAGTGACCTCTGACCCAGATCCCAGCTGTGGTCAGCAGGCTGCGGCTTATGGCAGCCAAGTCCCCGGCGAGCCGGGTGACTACGCAGCAGGGAAAGATACAGCCTCCCCGTCAGCCCTGGAGGACTGGCTTTCGTCTTTTACTTCACAGACAGCTTAAAACCGTTATGGAAAAACATTTTATTACACGTATTCAACTTGCTTCCAATGAAATGATTAATTTTTCATGTATAATGGTGTCCAATGTTTGTCTTGTTTTTTTTTTTTCCTTTCATAACCAGCACCAAAAAGTAAAACAAAAAAAATCCATGGGTACAGTACGTAATGTCAGTTAACTAATGGAAAATATATACATTTGACTCAAATGAAAAAAAAGGAGCAATGCTATTATTATTGCCATGGAAGATCTTTTCCTGTGTTCTGATAATACCAAGCCATGGTCAACTGAGAGGGTTTTATTTTGCACCAATAAAAATAGCACCATAGGATCTAGTTAGTCTAGTTAGTAACACACATGTGCAACCACAAAGGTACAGTACTTGAGTGACAGTACAGGGTGTTAACAATACAGAAACATCACTGCTATCATCACAGTTTCAGTCTCTGTAAAAAGTGGAACAAGAATGTCATGATGGTTTCACTGAAATAAATCATCACTGGTGCCATAACAGAAGGCAGCTGGTGGGTTTCAGAGGGACAATGCTAGCGTGAACTAAAGGAGCTCAGAGGGACATGGGTTGTGGGGAACCAATGTGGTGGTTGCCAATAGCCAAATCAAATTATTCTCACTCTGAGGTTATGGGGCCCTTGCTAGGGGAGTCCAGTTGAGACAGCCAGGAGGGCCAGGGGAACAAATTCAGAGGTCCCAGGGAACGTGCCCACCTATGGGCACATGCATGTTTGCTCAGTGTGGGTGGCCCCCTGCACTGCCCTGGCTCTGCCCCTTGGCTCCAAAAGGCTAATGTCTTGTGGTGAATTAACAGCTCCTTTGGAGCTGGGGGAAAATTGAACCCCAGCTCCCCAAGAATTCGAGGGCTTTGTGGGTTCAGGGAGTCTGCTGGGGGCCAGGCCTGAGCTGGGGAGCACAGTGTTCTGCACAGGCCCTGGGCTAACAGCTGGTGGGCTACCTCACAAGGGTGGGCCACTCCATCCTGACATTCTCTCAGTTCTTTCCACAGAGCACCTAAGGAAATTCTCAACACTTCTCGTTGATTCAAGTGGAACTGAATAAATTCCCTGCCATCCCTACCACTTCTCTGCCTCTGGGGTAGTAAAAATCCAAACCAAAAACATAGCCCATAAGACAGGGTTGAGAAGGCAGAGAGGTTTTAAGCTAACCCTAAGGTTGTGACATCAAAAAAATAAAAACAAACATAAACACAGCACCAATAAATCAAGAAGCCCTTGGAGATGATCCCATGGAAATTAGCCCAAGTGAGATCGTCTGTCTGAAATCAGCGAGGAGCAGGCGGGTTTCTCAGGGTAAAGTCCTAGAACATAAACACCCATGAATTGCCCACCAAGTTGATGAGCAAAAGGGGCCTCCTGGCATCTAGGGCCCCTGCTCCCAGCCTGCCGGGCCTTCTGTGCACTCAAAGAGGCCACCCTGGCCCTTCCTCTGGGCTTCTGGAGGGGACAGAGCTCTGTTGCAAGGGGGCTGTAGGAGGGAAAGACCCTCCTCGTGCCTTCCTGGGTATCACCCTTGCCCCAGCCAGAAGAGGGGTCAATAATGACAGCCAGGAAGACAATAGGCACTGCAAAGCCCAGGCTACAGGAAGGCTCTATGGGCGTGCAGCGGTCCCAGCCAGGCAGTGACCCTTTGCTGGTCCGGGCACACCGGGCTGAGAGGCCACTGTAGGAAACTTACCCTGTGCCGGGATGCAGCAGTTGGGCCTGCAGTTGCAGATCCCAGGCCTGCACTTGCACTCCTGGAGTTCCTAAACGTAATCTTAACTTTAGACAGGTGGCTAAGGTCAACGGAAAGCCACTGGAATTCGACACGGCATCTCTGCGGTGCAAGGCTCCACGAAGTGCTGGCTAGAATGAAGGGCAGAGGGGGAGGCCCACAAGCCCCCAACAAAGCTGTTCTGGGCTGACCTTTACGTGTGGAAGCAATCCCGTCACCACAGTCAGCACGTGTCCCAGTCCACAGCACCTTGAGGAAAGGCTCTTCTGCTTCCCTATGTGGTGGACAGCAGAGCTTTGAAAAATAGATGCTTTCCCAAATCCAGAGCCTTCTGGAACATTCTCCCCACATGGGTGGTGTGGAGAACTTACTACGTGGCTTTGGTGTCCTCCTTGGCTTACACAGATTTAAACTCTCAGGGACGAGACTTCCACGGCAAGGCCCAGGATTCAGAGAATGTTCCGATGGGTAGAGGCACTGCCCTGATTCTTGTGTGACCAAGAAGCCAGACGAGAAGGAACATGGGCCCCGGCACCTGGCCGCCTCCAGAGAAGCCGTGGGCAGAGGCTTGCCAACATGTGTCCTTCCATCCAGGGTGTCGCAATGGCTTTCAGAATAAAGCCTCTTTTAACGTAAAATGTCTCATTTTGGGGATATTCCTTCCGTGGTACATCAAGCACTGGGACTTCAAATGTCAAAAGCCAAGACAGAAGCACCAAATGACGTCTCTCTCTTTTGACAATTGTCTGACAGAGGTGTTCCCCTTTGAGGTACACGGAATCTTAGAAATTATAATTACTTTGTGACTCATGCCTATTTTTTCCTTACTGTAGAAAGCCATCCAGTGGCTGTTAACAATATATTAAGTACAGAAGCGCTAATGGCAAACATCAAGTCCACGCTCAAGTTCTAGGAGAGTCTTGGGGCAGCCTTGTGGGGGAGCGGCCGTAGGGCTGGTGCACTCTTGGCTGGGTGGGCTGTCCCACTCGCTAAACGCCAGGCCTCAGACCTGAGCATCACGCAACCCCCGGGCTGCGCGTCATGAGCTCGGGGGCGGCAGCTGGCGCATCTTGTTTGCATAGAAGTCCCTGCAGGTCTGGCAGCAGCGCTGGTACCACCTCATGTCCTGGCAGAGGTTCTTTTCTCGGATGACCCGGCAGTACACCGTCCACTGATCCCGTGTGCATTTGTAGGTCAGAGCGGCTAAGGGGATGGCAGAGAGAGAACACCTGGGGGTTAGGGGTGGCATGGGCACATTGGTCACATGCACAGAGAGGGCCTGGGGTCTGACAGTTGGGGCTCCCTCACCTTCATGCACCTGCCAGCCTTGTGCAGACTGATGAGGCTGCACCCCCTGCCAGGGGCACTGGGGATGCCACTTTCTGCCACAGGGGACACACCCTGCATCCAACCCAACTACTTAAGTGAGTGTGGCAGCCTGGCTGCCTCTCCAGGGCACTGGCCACCCTGCTTCTGAGCTAAGCATCACTTACTGTTACTTTGTGGCGGAGGACACTGTTACTGTTGGCATTTATTAATATTAAAACAAGATGACACGGAGCAGAAAACATCAAAGGAACCACAAAAGCACAAAGTCAAGGTACAAACAAGTGGCCCTAATCTTCAGGGTCCTGGTCGTGGAGTGAGAAGGCCCTGCTCAAAGGAGGTCTCTGGGGGATGCCTCGTAGGCTTTTGCTTACAAAAGTGCAGCTCTGCAAGCTCAAAGGCCTCCTCCCTAAACGAAGATGCTTAGAAACCCCTTCATGTTGTGTGTTTCCAGTGTTAGGGAAATGTTTCCCAGGGATTTCTCTTTAGAAAAGCAGCAACTCTGTTAAAGGGAAGCACCAGATCAACATTAAATTCTCCTCTTCTCACACCACAGCCAGCTCGGGGCATGGACAGCTAAAGGTCCAGGTTCCAAGCACCTGGGGCCAGGCTGCCCAGTAAGTGTGGCCCCTTGACCACATCCAAACTTCCCTTAGAGATTTGTTCTGTAAAATCTGTAAAATTTGGATTCAGCCTAAAGGCTGCATTCAAGGCTCCAGAAGGCCACGTGTGGCCCCAAGGCCACAGGTTCCCCACCCTGAAGCTGCAACCTCTCCATCATGTGTGTCTGCGTCCCAGGCATCAGCCTAAGGGGCACTCCACGAGTACATCCTCGGGGCCTCATCCGTGATGCCCCTGGCTCTTTCATTTCCAGAAAGCACCCCTTTCTTTACCCTCCTCCTTCACCCTCCCTTCACCCTCCTCATATGTAGGGATCCTAAAATGTTTGAGGAACATCTCCTGTGTAGGCAGAGCAGCCAGGGGGAGGCCCAGGGTCCTGTGTTTGAGATGGCAGTTAGCAAATGTCTCACGATAAGGAATGGAATTCCATCTCTGAAACCTCTTATGTTCCACAGAACTGACAAACAGCCTCATATGACAAATACGGACCAAGAAGGGAGTTTTCTGGCTTATAGAACCTCACTACCTGTGGGGACTCGCTGGGGGGCCCAGCACACCCCAGAAACCAGGACCAGTTAAGGTACTCACCGAGGCGAGGGGAGGTGATGGTGTTGGCATTGATCTTGTCATTGCAGACCTCCTGGTAGCACTGTCTGTAGGCTGCTGGCTTTGACAGGGCGGGACACTCGCTGCCATGGCGCCCGGTGACCTTGTGCATGCACTGCACCACACGGGACTGCAGGCCCTTCCCGCAGGTTGATGAGCACTGCCCGGGAGAGAGACAGCTTGAGCTGGGCTCTAAACTGGACTGGGGGATGGGATGATGGCCTCAAAATGCAGCTGCCCCTGGGCCTGGCCCCTGCATGTCATTCCCAGGTGTGTGCAATAATTCTGGGCACAAGAGGCAGCTGCCTGATGGAAGAGTGTTTCAAGATATTGTGGGCTGCATGCTTGTGTCCCCCCAAAATGCATATGTTGAAGCCCTAACCCCCAGTGGGATGGTTTTACGAGGTGGGTTTTGGGGAGGTGATTAGGGTTAGATGAGGTCTTTAAGGGTGGGGCTCCCATGATGGGATTAGTGTCCTTATAGGAAGAGAAAGAAACTAGAGCTCGCTCTCCACAGTGAAGGTGCCATGAAAAAATGGCTATCTCCAAACCCGGAGGAGAGCCCCCCTGACACCAGGTTTGTCAGCACCTTGATCTTGGACTTCGCAGTCTTCAGAACTGTGAGAAACAAATGCCTGCTGGGTAAGCCACTCAGGCTTTGGTATTGTGATAACAACCTGAGCAGACTAAGACATAAGACAACTGAAATATTAATACCGGTTGCATTTCACCTCCCACATCTGTTCCGAGCAGAGAGCTAGGCTTGAAATTCTCGAGACAGTGGGCAGGGCGGGTGGGTGGTCCAGGAGGGACCAGGCCTGATTATCACAGGGGTCTCCCCAGCGCTTTCTGCTGCTTGAGGCTCTGGGGGCTTTGTCCAGTCCTGGGCGTGGAGAGGAGCCCAGTAATGACTGGCATTGAATTTCCCAGAAGCTTGGAAGGTTGGGGCTTAGAATTAAAGTTAAAATAAAGTACAACCTTTCTGAGTCCTGGACTAACACGCGTGGCTCACAGTGTTAGTGTAGACACCACATCCCCAGCTGCCGGCAGCTCCAGCACTGGCCGCGCTGGCACCAGCAGGCAGAGTTTGCTAAAACCAAGTCAGCGCAGCTGAGCAGATGACCCCAAACTCCCAAGGAGGGGACCTGGTAGGACTGTACTCATGGCCCTGTTCCCCCAGCATCTTTCTTCACATTCTTTAAGGTATTTGCCAGGGAAGCCCTGGTCACATATCCAAGTCCTCTACCCAGAGCCTGCTCTCTGAGCTCCTTGGCCTTTGCTTACTCTCCTGGGAGCCCTGGAACTGTCTCTCCATCCAGCTGGTCTCTTCCCAGCATGAGAGCCAGACCCACACGTGTCCCTTCTCCATCTGGTGTTCCCAGCGCCCACACGGCCCCCGATGCACAGGGTTCTGAGCGCGCTCTGCAAAGGCTGCGGGCACAGCAGCCCAGCTGGAGTTAACAGCAGCACCTTGGGGAGGGGAGCAGGGCCAGGAAGGCTTGGGCACAAGCTTTGTTCTCCGAATGTCACAAGTGGTGAAGATGCCAGGTGACATCTGGACCCTGTGCTTCCCTAGGGCCTCCTTGGGCCTGGCCGTGGCCGGTGCTGGAGGAAAGGCCTTACTGGGGGGGCGGTGAGGGTCACCTAGCACAGGCTCAGTGGGAGACTGTGGTGTTGTCATTTGTGCCCAAGTAGGCACCGTCTGCTCCCAAGGGGGCTTCTGCGGGCGAGTCCCTCTGCTTGCTTGTCTGACAAGCAGGTTCATGTTTTCTTTCACATTAGAAAGATACGCATTCAGAGGGAATGTTGCTCTGAAGGAACACCGGTCTCCAAATCACAAAAGAGGTGGGAAAACCACAAGCAGCTCCCCTGCGGGCCCCCCCACAGCACATTCGAACCAG